>NW_027491649.1:600000-1014816 GCF_021521415.1 Bidens hawaiensis
GGAAGGATCCATTCTTTCCTCTTTACTGGATAAGGTAGGAGGCATGATGGCACGCCGTCCTATTGATGCAACCGACGTTCCATTTCTTGAACGCACCGAGCATAACTTCTTATTTTCTCCTCTCCGCGCGGAGCCTGTTATTTCCAAAGCAATGTTTGCGAAAGGTGAGAAGAGGATTGCTGAAGGTGAGGAGGTTCTAAAACCTCAACCTCTTACTGCTGTGACTTCTAGCGGGGTGGTTGTGCTCCTTTCTTCTAGCGAGGAGTCATCACCTTGCGTAGAAAGACCATGTACTGATACTACTGATTCTACCAATGTCTTGCCTATGGCCACAGGTTTGACCCGCAAACTTAGTAAGGTTTCCACCGAGAAGACCTCAGGAGGTGGTGACGATGCTGATGTCGCCGATGATGCTGCTCCTGAGGACGAGGTCCCAATTGTTGGCGAGGGACCATCTAAAGTTGTTAAAAAACGCAGATCTCAACCTGCGGACTTAGGGTCCCGTTTGTAGGAACTCGATGCCCAAGATGTTTCTATGGGTAAGTTTTTTTGTTTTTGGCATAAATAACCATGCTCCGCATGTCTTTTAATTGACTTTGATTAAATCTTTCAGTGGCCCTGAAAGATTTTTCTGAAGGTATTTCAGGTTTGAAGGATTCGGGGGTTCCGAAACTTCCAACTCCGCCTTCCTCACCCAAGAACACTTAAAAAAAAACCGATCAATCTGACGGGTATCTCTCCTTTGAAAGATATGGAGAAAGGAGGTCATGAGTCTGATACTCTCCGCATGTCTCCGAACTATAACGTTCATCATTTTCGAGACCAGGGGGTATTAGTATGTTTCCTTACAAGGGTTAAAGTTCTCGTGCTGCTCATGAGGGAGAAGCTGCTCTGCATTGTCGACGTTGGACATTGCGTGAAGATTCCACATTCAATGACGCGGATCTCTGTTATGAGTTTCTTCAAGAGAGTCTTCCTCCTGCGGAAAAGAAGCGGAAGAGGGAGCGTATTCGCCAAGAGTTGTTGAATTCCAACTCTTATCTCATGGCGAATCTTGTCTCCACCAATCAGGAGATAGCCCGGGATTGGTTGGCTATGAACAAAGAACTTGATGACAAGGATCTTGAGCTGCTTGATGCCAAGAAAGAAACATTTGCGGCTTTGACTGAAGCTAAGGAAAGTTACCAAGCTTTCAAGTCCTCTGAGGAAGCTAAAGCTGCTCTTCAAAAACAATTGGATGAGCAAGCTGAAATGATAAGGTCTTTTCAGGCCGAATCCGCGGCTAAGGAGAAGCGTTTAGTCGACCTTTATGCCAAGAACCGAGATCAGGCTTTAGAGTGTGCTGGTCATAAGATGGAGCTTGTCCGGGCCAATGCGGACAAGAAATGGCTGTTATCAGCAGCAATTCCCAAGGTATTCAATCTTACACTTTGATTATAACGACCATTCTACTCGTGCTTATGCATGTCTTAATTATTTTTTCAGGTTATTACTGATGTCCGGAATAGTGATGGCCTCGGAAATTGTGTCGCGGTGCTTCTGAAGGCGTCCAAACAAGCTGGACAACAGATGGGCTTTGCGGAGGGCTATAAGTTTGGTTCCGAAGGTCGGCGTCCGGAGGAGTATGCCTTGTTTGGTAAGGATACTGCTTCCGTCCTTATCGAGAAGACAAAGAATTTTGATACTCTTAAGTTCGCTCTTTCCGAGCATATATCAGAGCTTGCGGATAAGGAGGACGCTATTGATCAACTAAAAGAGTTATTGGGTCTTGATGAGGAGGAAGAGGAAGCCGAGAAAATGAATGATAAAACGGAAGACGAGGATGTCGCCCGTGAATGTATAAATAACTTTGTTGTAAACGATTCCTTTTGCTTGTAATCTCTTTTGACAGGTATGATAAGAAGTCTTGTTTTCCTCCGGTGCACTTTGTCTTATATACCATAATATAAGTGTCTATCCGGATCTTCGTTCTTGTCAATAAAAGATTACAACATATGTTACAAGTACGAGATTTTCATAGATTGGGCATAAGCCTTCTTACAATAAAGGAAATTATATGGCTTGTTAGTCTATTGAGGCACGCATGCCAATAAGAAAACACTTGTGCTAAATATAACATCTTTTCAACTGAGCCCCATTCCAAGTTCTGGGGATCTCAGTCCCATCTATTTTCTCTAACTTGTAGGCACCTTTAGGTAACACTTGCTTGATTCTATAAGGTCCTTCCCAAGTTAGGGCTAACTTGCCCAGAGGTTCCTGAACGGAAGCCTCGTTGTTGCGGAAGACAAAGTCTCCCGCATCAAATTCGCATTTTTCGATCCACGAGTTATAATATTTCTGAAGCTGTCGCTTGTAATTATGCCCGCGGATCGAGGCTAATTCACTCCTTTCTTCGAGTAAATCAAGATTCAACCTGAGTTCGTGATCATTATCATCGATTAACAGTACTCGTGCGGATGGAATCCCGATTTCAGCGGGAATCATGGCTTTGGTGCCGTAGGTCAGACTAAACGGGGATTCTGCGTTGCTAGAATTCTTCTGGGCGCGAAAAGCCCAAAGTACATGGGGCAGTTCGTCGACCCACCCTGTCCGTTTAGTTCCTAATCTCGCCTTGATTCCCTCCTTGATAGTTCGGTTGGTCCTTTCGACCAGACCATTTGCTTGCGGATGAGCTACAGAGGTGAAAACTTGAGTGACTTGAAGTTCTTTCAGCCACTCCTGCAGTCCGCTGTCAGCAAATTGGGTCCCATTATCACTTACCAATTCCTGCGGGAGGCCAAACCGGCATATGATGAATTCCCAAAGGAATTTTTTTACGCTTGATGCCGTTATTGAGGCAAATGGTTTGGCTTCCACCCACTTGGTGAAGTAATCGATGGCCACTATCAAGAATCTGACTCGTCCCGGGGCTTCTGGGAAGGGTCCCATGATGTCAATAGCCCATTTTTGGAACGGCCAGGCAGATGTTACCGGAACCAGTTCGTTTTTAGGTCGCAGGGTGTTGGGGGCATGGCGCTGGCAAGAATCACACTTTCTGATTTCTTGCACAACGTCTAGGTGCATGCCAGGCCAATAGTACCCCGCGTTCATGATTTTTGCAACTGTCATTCTCGGTCCCGCGTTCAGTCCACAGATACCCTCGTGGATTTCACGGATTAGGTAATTTGCATCTTCTGCGTCTACACATCGTAACAATGGGCCGAGAAATGATCTCCGGTACAAAATGCCATCATTCATCTGGTAATTTAAAGCTTTGTGTTTGATTTTCTGAGCCTAGGCTTTTCCTGCTGGAAGTGATCCGGAAGATAAATAAGCTTTGATGGGTGTCATCCAAGATTCAACACCAGTTTGTATTAGCAGGACTTGGTTTTGTGGAACGGATGGATGGTCTAAGACTTCGACACGAATATCTTTTGCAAAATGCTCGAAATTGTTGAAGCCAGTTTACTAAGAGCGTCCGCTGATTTATTTTCACTCCTCTTAATGTGAATAACATTGAAAGAGGTGAACTGGCGAATCATGGCTTTTGCTTGGGATAAATAAGAAGCCATGACATCGTTCTTAGCTTCATACGTTCCATTTATTTGTCCCGCAATTAGCATGGAATCCACCCGAGTTTCTAAATGTTTCACCCCAAGCTTTTTGGCTATCCGTAAGCCTGCCAAGAAAGCTTCGTATTCTGCCTCGTTGTTGGTACTTTTAAAATCCAACTTTATGGCATATGTAAACTCATGGCCTTCGGGATTGACTAGCATGAGGCCTGCGCCACATCCCTCACTGCTTGAAGCTCCGTCCGTGAATAAAGACCAAATCTGTCTTGATTCCGGAGGTTCTTGGGGTTGTTGCTCGGTCAAACATTCTCTTTCTTTGTGATGCGGGACTTCTATGACGAAGTCCGCCAACACTTGCCCTTTGATTGCTGGCCTTGGTTTGTATTCAATTGCGTGCTCACCTAGTTCGATGGCCCATTTGGTCAAGAGCCCAGACAATTCTGGTTTACTGAGAACGTTTTTGAGCTTGTATACGGTTAAGACATTGATGGGATGTCCTTGAAAGTACCTGCGGAAGCGTCAGGCAGCATAGACCGGTGCCAACACAAGTTTTTCAAGCATGGATTATCTTGTTTCCGGGTCCGATAATGTTCTGCTGACATAGTATATCGGTGTTTGAACGTTCTTTCGATCTGTCAGAAGGACAACCCCGATGGCAATGTTTGAAGCCGATAGATACAACGTTAAAGGTTCTCCCGCGTGAGGTGCTGTAAACGTGGGAAGTTCCATCAAACATTTTTTAACCTCCAAGAAAGCTTGTTCCGCCTCCGCGGTCCATTTAAACTGTGCTTTCTTGAGGCAATTCCTCAGAGTTGAGATGAAAGGATGAGACTTGGCTGCATGATTTGCCAAAAAACGATTTAAAGCAACCAGTCGGCCATTGAGTGTCTGAACTTCCTTGAGGGAAGACGGGGAAGGCATGCGGGCTATAGCTTGAACTATATCTGGATTAGCTTTGAAGCCCGCATCCGTGACAATCACTCCCAGAAACTTTCCCTCTTCCATTTCGAATGAAAACTTGGCTGGGTTCAACTTCATGTTAATACCTTTCAATGTTTCGAAGGTCTCTTCAATATTCTCAACATCTGGTCCTCCTCAACACTTTTGATTACGAGATCATCCATATACACCTCTAAGTTTCGACCAATTTGGTCTTTGAACGCTATATCCATTAATCGTTGATATGTGGCTCCCGCATTCTTTAGTCCAAAAGGCATCATTTTATAACAAAAAGTGCCATGGTCTGTGCGAAATGCTGTCTTATCTTCATCACCTGCTGCCATGCGGATCTGGTGATAACCCTTGTAGGCGTCCAGGAAACACTTGAATTTGAATGGTGCCACAGCATCAACCTTGAGGTCAATATCTGGTAAAGGATAACAATCCTTAGGACATGCTTTGTTTAGATCTTTGAAATCAATGCACATCCGCCACGTTCTGTTGCTCTTGGGAACTATGACTGGGTTAGCAACCCATGTCTAATAGCGGATTGGGCGTATGATCCCGGCTTGTAAGAGGTCCTGGATTTGCTCGTTCATTGCCTTTGTTTGTTCCGGACCCATCTTTCGTTGTTTCTGAACAATTGGAGTAAACAGCGGGTTTACCCTTAATTTGTGTTCCGTGATAGTCCGTGAGACACCAGTCATGTCCGCGGGCTGCCATGCGAACACATCAACATTTTTTGATAATAACAGTTTCAAGAAAGTCCGTACTATCTCGGAAATAGCAGGTCCAATTGTTACAGTTTGATTGGGGAAATATTTGTTCAAGACCCACTTTTCTGGTTCGGTTCTCAAAGTTTGTTTTGGGATCTTGCTGGGTTTTGAGCTCTCGGTTGCAAAGCAATGTCGATTGACGTGAATTATTGCTATACCAGTGCAGGTCGGAACTCCTACTGCACCGTGTGCTGTGGACGAATGGGCATTGAAGTCACCAATTGCTTCTCATCCGAGAATAATGTCATGTTTCGATATTGCTGGCAAAACCAGAAATTCGACCTCCTCAGTCCTCGAATGAATTTCGTCGCTCAAGGTAACTGGGAATGAAATTACCCCTCGCGGATGCATTATTTCCCCTCCAAATCCCGACACTGGAGCGTGGATGGGTTTCAATCTTTCTTTATCTTCTTCGTCAAGCTGTTCAAAGCATTGTTCATACATGATGTCCGACGTACTGCCGGTGTCGAAGAAGACATAATGAGAGCGATAATGCCCGAAAAGGGCAGTGATGATCAGGAGGTTCTTGTTGTTCGGGCCCCCTTTAATTCGAGGGAAAATCACTGGCTCATTCTTCCACTCTTCATCATCATATTCTTTCCTCTTGTTCCCTGTATGGGATTCGCCTTGTATCATATGACCGTTCAAATTTTAATTTGCTTTTTACTTGGACCTTGGTTGTCCCGAATGGGCGCTTTACCGTTATCGGGTTTCCCATTTTTCACTAAATGCTTAAGTTTTCCAGACTTCACAGCTGCCTCAATTTCAGTTTTTAATGTTCTACACTCATTCGTATTATGACCAATGTCATCATGATACGAACAATGCTTCTTGGCATCTAAGAATGACCATCTTGTCAGTGGCTGTGGCTTTCTGAAACTTATATTTTCTATAGTGAGAATCTCAGCGAGAGTTTTTGAAAGAGGAGTCCAACTGTTGGGATGTCACACCCCCATATAAGGCCTAGGAGCACCTATAGCACGAGTGTAAATATTTGTTAGTCGGATACACGATCCGGCTTAAGACCTTTAGTCTTATATCTCAATCCTCGATTGAACCTTTAGTTCAATTCTTATTTACTTAAAAACCTCTTGTTTAAAACTAAATTATAAACCTTTAGTTTATATTCAAAACCCAACGTTTCTTCTTCTTCAAGAAACGTAATCTTTTCTTTTATTATTTAAGAATACTTTTTATTCATTAAATAATATTTAATAACAAAGAATATAATCATATATACTTACACACATATATATGTTATCACCATATTCTTATAATCATTCAATCATTCATTGCTTTGTTATGTTTTCTTTTCTTTTATCGAGGTATCGAGTATAACCTCGACTTAAGGCCAAAGCCTTGAATATAATATTAATTATATTGAATTCGATATTACGCCTAACCTTAGTGGCGTACCGAAATCCTTAGGGACTTGAGCAGCACTCCGACGCCGCTTTACTTCTCGATTGTTAAATGAGTACACCAAACTTCAATACTCGTTGACACGCTTATCGAGACTCATTGCCATTTCAACAACACCTTCTTGGTATGTGGGTGGAGGGTGGCAAGTACTTTTAGGAAACGTTATACACAAACGAAGAATCGAGGCACGCTTATCGAGGTAATCGTGGCACGTTTTACGAGGAAATTTTATAGAGAGAGTGATATATGTAGAGAGAGGTTAGAGAACTGAGTTTGGGATGTGTGGAATGAACACCCCATGGCTGCTATTTATAGACAAATTTTCGGATCCCATCGCGTACCGCACCCGGGTCCCTGGGCACCCGTCGCGTACCGCGACGTAGCCCAGGTGAGTCACTGTGTAGGCTTGCAACGTGGCAGCCGTTGCGATATGGTGCCACCGTGTGCCACGTGGCAGCACATGGTGCCACCGTGTGCCACGTGGAACACGTGTCACAACTTGTCAGACACCCCATCGCGTACCGTGATGGGAGTCTCTTCTGACTCATCGCGTAGCGCGATGGGTCTGGAAAACAGAATTTTCATTTTTAACCCTCCAGTTTGGATTTTGGCAATTTTAGTCCCTAGACTTTGGAAAGTTGATACTTTGAACTCGAAATTTTCACGATGTTACATCCTCCCCACCTTGAAACAAATCTCGTCATCGAGATTGCTTTACAAGAATAGTTGGGGTATTTTCTTTTCATTTCCGATTCGAGTTCCCAAGTATATTCGGGCCCTCTACGCGAGTCCCATTTAACTTTCACAATTTTCAAAGTTTTTCTTTTCAATTTCTTTGTTTTCGAATCTTCAATTTTAATTGGACGTTCTACGAATTTTAAATTTTCGTTTATTTCTACCTCTTTCAATGGCATAGCCAAAGGTTCGTCGGTCAAACATTTACGCAGATTCGAACATGGAATACGTCATGTATTCCTTGCATTTCCTCGGGCAGTCGCAATCGGTATGCAACAGTACCGATTTGTTCAAGTACCTCGAAAGGTCCAACGAATCGAGGACTCAATTTTCCTTTCTTACCAAAGCGAACAACACCTTTCCAAGGTGAGACTTTTAATAACATTTTGTCACCGACTTGAAATTCTAACGGCTTACGACGAACATCTGCGTAGCTCTTTTGGCGATCACGCACCGTCTTAAGTCGTTCTCGGATTTGGAGAACTTTTTCGGTTGTTTCTTGGACAATCTCAAGTCCAGACAATTGGTTGTCTCCGGTTTCAGACCAACACACGGGCGTTCTACACTTCAGACCATATAACGCCTCCAATGGTGCGGCTTGAATACTTGCATGATAACTATTATTATATGAAAATTCCATTAGGGGTAAGTGGTCATCCCAACTTCCGCCTAAATCTATCACACAAGCGCGGAGCATATCTTCCAACATTTGAATCGTCCTTTCGCTTTGCCCATCAGTTTGCGGATGATAGACAGTGCTAAGATTCAACTTCGTACCAAGAGCTTGTTGGAAGCTTTTCCAGAAATGAGACGTAAATCGACTGTCTCGATCAGATATAATAGACAGCGGTACTCCATGCAAAGCGACAATGGTGTTTACATAGATACGCGCTAATCTATCCATAGAGTACGACTCATTGATGGGTATGAAGTGTGCGGACTTTGTCAATCGATCCACAATCACCCAAATAGCATTGTGTTGTCGAGTCGTTTTCGGGAGTTTGGTAATGAAGTCCATTGTTATTAACTCCCACTTCCAAACAGGAAGTTCGGGTTGCTGAAGCAATCCCGAAGGCTTTTGATGTTCAGCCTTAACTTTCAAACAAGTTAATCATTTCGCAACATACGAAGCGACATCCCTTTTCATCCCATTCCACCAATAATTCTCCCTTAGATTGTGGTACATCTTATCACATCCGGGATGCATCATGTATTTCGACTTCTGAGCTTCGTTCAAAATTTTCTCACGTAATTCTCCAACGATTGGTACCCAAATCCTATTACCGAGTCTAAGGATACCATCATCACCTTTGGCTAACGAGTCAATGGTGCCGTTGCGTTTTTCATCAGCGATTTGGTTTTCTCTAATCGCTTGAGCTTGAGCGGATTTGATTTGTTCAAAAAGATCAATTTGAAGTTCTAGACGTAACGCTCGTACTCTTTTGGGTTTCCCATGTTCTTTGCGACTTAAGACATCAGCTACGACGTTAGCCTTGCCTTCATGATAAACAATCTCGCAATCATAGTCGTTGAGCGTTTCCATCCTTCGCCGTTGGTGCATGTTAAGCTCTTTTTGGTCGAAAATATGTTTCAAACTCTTATGATCGGTGTACACGGTAAATCTTACTCCATAGAGATAGTGCCTCCATATCTTAAGTGCAAAGATTATGGCGCCTAACTCTAGATCGTGAGTCGTGTAGTTCTTTTCGTGTACTTTGAGTTGTAGAGAGGCGTAAGCGATTACTTTCTTGCTTTGCATTAGTACGCATCCCAAACCCGAGTGAGACGCGTCACTGAATACCACAAAATCCTCAGTACCTTCCGGCAATGCCAAGATAGGTGCTTGAGTGAACTTTTGTTTAAGTATATCGAACGCCTCTTGTTGCTTTGTTCCCCATTCATAATTGATGTTCTTACGAGTTAAGGAAGTTAAGGGAACGACGATTCGAGAAAAGTTCTCGATAAACCTACGGTAATAACCGGCCAAACCTAAGAAACTTCGGATCTCAGTTGGCGATTTCGGGACCTCCCACTTAGAGATAGCTTCATTCTTAGCGGGGTCCACTTGTATACCGTTGATGTTAATGACATGACCAAGAAATTGCACCTCGTGCAACCAGAACTCGCATTTTGAAAACTTAGCGTACAACTTCTCGGTTCTAAGAATTTCAAGCAATGTTCGGAGATGAATTTCATGATCGGCCTTGGATTTAGAATAAATAAGTATGTCGTCGATGAATACGATAACAAATTTATCTAAGTAAGGCTTATAGATTATGTTCATCATGTCCATGAATGCGGCCGGAGCATTAGTGAATCCAAACGGCATAACCGTGAACTCATAATGTCCAAACCTTGTTCGAAAAGCGGTTTTCGGAATATCTTCAGTTTGAGCTTTGAGTTGGTGATAGCCGGAACGAAGATCGATTTTTGAAAAATAGCTAGCACCTTGAAGTTGGTCGAAAAGATCATCGATACGAGGGAGTGGATAACGATTCTTGATTGTAACTTTATTCAATGCACGATAATCGATACACATTCGCATGGAACCATCCTTCTTCTTGACGAATAGAATTGGTGCTCCCCAAGGCGAAGAACTTGGTTGAATGAAACACTTCTCAAGTAACTCGTCGAGTTGCTTCTTCAACTCTTTCATTTCGGTCGGCGCTAAGCGATATGGAGCTTTGGCGATCGAAGCAGTACCAGGAATAAGATCGATCCTAAACTCTACTTCACGATCGGTGGGATTCCAGGAAGTTCATCAGGAAAGACGTCAGAAAAGTCAGAAACAATAGAAACGTCTTGGATTTGTTTTGGCTTAGACTCTTCACTGACGGAGGCCATGAATGCGAGGCATCCTTGATTCAAACACTTGTTAGCCCTAATCATGGAGATTATGCTAACTTGGCCAGCATCTTTGTCCCCTTCAATTCGAATGGTTCGTTTATCGGGGGTTTGAAGTTCTACGGTTTTGCTATTGCAGATGATACGGGCATGGTTATCGGATAACCAATCCATACCAAGTAAAATATCAAAACCAGCCAGACTCATAGGTAATAAACAAATAGGCAATACATAACCAGCTAGAAGGATTTTTTCGGTTTTCAAGAGCTTCGGAGATCTTAATGATTTCGCCACTAGCAGTCTCGACGCTTAGAGTTTTATCTAATTTTGTTAATGGTTCGTTTAATAGACTACATAAACTATAATCTATAAAACTTAAATTGGCACCCGAATCAAACAAAACTCTAGCATAGGTGTCGTTGACTAGAAACGTACCGGTTATGGTTTCCGGCACATCAGCGGCCCATTTTGTGTCGAGTACGAAGACTCGAGCGTTTCCCTTTTTGTTCTGGCTACTTCCACCCGCACCACCAGCAGCAGGCTTGTTCTTTGGGCACTCAAAACTCAAATGGCCCATCTCCTTGCAATTAAAGCAAGTCATCTTTTTCTTCCAACAATTAGCGGCATCATGTCCTGTACGATTATAGGACTCACAGACTTTAAGAGACGGGGCAAAATTGCATCTACCCTTGTGATATCTCCTACAAGTCTTGCACGACGTAGAGTTGTTTCGGTTTACGCCTTTGCCTCTAAAGTTGGAATTTCCTCCAGTTCTTCCTTGAGCAGTTGTTGGAGTCACCTTCTTGTCCTCTTCCTTGTTGCGGACCATGCTGCCCATCAAGTACCCAGCCAACTCCATCGCAGAGTCGGTGGTTTGAGGAAAATGTGACCTCACCATGTCGCGGATTTCCTGCGGCAATCCCCATATGTATCGTGTGACCTTGCTGGACTCAGGGTTAACCAGCTGGGGAACAAGGCGACAATACTCAAGAAACTTTGTATTGTACTCTCGGAGGTTTGTTCCTACGACCTTATGGTTAAGGAACTTGGTTTGGATTTGATCGGTCTCGTGAATCGGACAAAACTTTGCCATCACCATGGCTTTGAACTCTTCCCAACTCAGACTATATATCTTGTCTCTTCCCTTGCTCATTAACAGAGCATTCCACCATATATGTGCTTCACCCTTGAACATCAGGGCAGAATACTGGATCTTTTCCTCCTCAGAACATTTGCTTGTGATAACAAGGGTTTCCATCTCCTCGAGCTATCTTACGGTTGTGATAGCTCCTTTGTCACCATGGAACTCTTTCGGTCCATAGTACTTAAAATCTTTAAACGTACACCCACTAACTTTCATCCTTTTAAACTTTTGCCTAACACCTTCGTTGGCATTAGACCCATGATCGCTTTCCTCAACATGAGATGGGTTTGGATGAGATTTTTCGGATTTTCGAGAGGGATGAACAGAAGGGTTAACAGTTCGGGAATGCCTAGATTGTCTAGATTGAGATCTAAACGCTGATTCTTCCCTAACAGCATCCTTAATCATCTTTTGGATTTTGTGTCATATACTTTTCGGGAATTTCTTCCTCTTGCTCGTTTTCAAGGCCTTTCCCCTTATCACTCATTTCTTTCTCTCTCTCTCTACGAGCATTTTTATTCTCGTTGTTGTTACTTTGTTCAGAAATTTTCTTTTTCTTTTCAATAAGGTATGAAAATTTAACAACATTTCTTTTATTAAACATACGTTTATTTATTACACAATATATATATATCCCAAGGATATATATTTTACAATACACATATATATATCGTTCCCACGGTATATATAGTTGATCCTATCATTACAAGAGAACGTTTCAAACGTTCTTTATTTATACACATAACATTCGAACTATTTTACACATAATCTCCACATGGCCACCATCTTCAGTTCTTCAAGAACTTCTTCACGACCTTCGATATCTTGTTGCATTTACGAAGGATTGGTTCTCCAACTTTCTTCTTTTTCTTCTCTTCCTCGTGCACCTTCTTCCTCCAATCGTCGGTTTCATGTAGAGCGCGGTCCAAGTGCTCTTCGTACGATTGCGGGATTATATTGGGGTATCCATACTGCGGAGGTGGGTCACGGTAACCCAGCGTCAGAATTTCATAATGGTTCGTCGGTTCTGGATACGGAACATAATCCATGGTGGATGAAAGGTAGAGGTAGGTCTTGGCAGCTTGGTTCTGCTCTTGGATCTCGTCGGCTTGCTCTTGAATTGAGGGAATTTCTCCTTGGTATGGTGGAAAGCTTGACGAAGTCCCAATTCTAAGATTCTCAAGGTACTGGACATAGGGATCCACAGAACCATAGCTTGGTTGGTGGGAAGTGAGTGATCCTTCCATTGAGCTTGTTATCTCGTTGGGGTTTTCGGGATGCTCTTCTTCCTCAATTTCTTCCTCGGGTTCTTCAAGGTTCTCATCCTCCTCTTCTTCAGGATCTTTTTCATCGAGATCCTCCTCTTCCATAGGTTCCTCTTTCTCCGACTCATCTTCCTCCATGTGTTGTGTGGATTCATTGATTGTTGGGATCATCTGAAATGTCTCAGTGGGCATCATTACTCTCATCTTGGGTCTACGGGACGGTCCTTCACCGTTGTTTGGTTGGGAACTAGCTTCATTGAAGGTGGAACTTCCGGCATTCCATTCTTGTTGTTCAGCAAGGTATTTCATCCATTCGGAGGATGTGTAGGTTCCTGAACGCGGATCGTACACGGGAAATCTCTAACAACGCAGGTGCGGAATCCCTGCGTATATAGGTACGAGTGTAGATATTGTAGAGATTGAATACACGAACAATGAACACGAGCTATAAGGTAAACACGTTATATTGAATAACCAAACCCGTGACAGTAGGTCACTGTTACAGAGAACAAAACGAAACAAAACGTAACACCAAAACCCTAACGCACGTTCTCTGCTGAAACGTTCTATTTAAACACGACAACTTCGCCACTGGCGAAGTTGTCAGTAACCTCGCTAGATCAGCAAGTTCGCCATAGCGAACTTGCTGATAACTTCGCTAGTTTACAAAACAAACCATAAACAAACCATTAACTATATTACAGACTCGATAACAAATACTAGACTATGAACTACTGACAAACATGTACCAACAGACTCCCCCTTGGCAGTAGCTTCATATCTTGATCTCTGAGTCTTGTAATCTTGCACTTTCACGCGTGCGCCCCTTCTCTCACACAAACCGACACTACCCGTTGATATTTCCTAGCTTGATCCTTCCAAGCAGGAATGTAGAAGATCTTCTTCTCGTTGAGTACTTTCAGATCAGCTTTCGATAAGTTAACAAGATGCATCGGATCACAAACCCTCAGCACTTTCTTGTTCGTCTTCGTCTTCCAGCACAGCTTCAGCAGTCTGGCAGTCTACATACCACCATTTCAGACTCTTCAATACATCTTGATCAAACACATATCAATCACGTCGAGTTCCTTTCAATAATATCATTTGGCAGCACATCTTAATCAAACAGCACATCGTCTATCTCTTTCAGTGGATCTATCACATCATCAACACTCTCAACATTTTCAAACACATCCACATCATCACCAACAGCAACCACATCATCACCAGCTGCAGACTCCCCCTCAGCTGTGGAAGTCCCAAGAGCTATAGTAGTTCTTGGCAACTCACCACCTGCACCTTCCGGTGCATTGGGATCATTGTCTCGATCATTTCTTCTTTGCGTCCTCAGCTTGTCGCCTCTACACCTCATCTCCCCCTGAGATGCCAAGAACACCTTCAAGACATCTATAACTTTCCCATGCTCAACCAGGAGGGTTGCATGTAGTTGAATTGCTTCCACTAGGCTTGAATATTTTTCAATTAAGTTATAAAACTTCCCTTTAAGAATTTAAATGAAACGATCAAGTCCAAGTAACCAGTTTAGAAAAACATAAAACTATCTAAGTACAAAAACTTAAAACATTTAAAGTATAAGGGATCAAATTTCAGTCTAGTCAGGGACCACTACGTTTTTAGAAAAGATCCTAACAGGAATCATACTAATTATGTGACTGTCACTTGGATCCGTGTTTAGCTGTATTATGACATAAAGAGACAGGTTGTAAGCATGTAAATAACTTAAATGGTTTTCATCGTTTCTGTGATACGGATTAAGGTTCAGTTAAGCTCAAAAATTTAAGATGGCAACATCTCAGAGATAATGATGTCTTCTATCTATTCTCAAAGCGTATTTGGCTATACCCAAGTCACCCCGAATTGACTTCGACCCATAGTGTCTGATTATCTTGTAGATACACGATGTCTGCTTCCCGTTTTCTTCTAACTCCAGACTTGAGAAGTCTTGATTGTTACTATGTCTCGAAAGTACTTAAAAATATACACGTTTTTTTTTTTTTTTTTTTTTTTTTTTTTTTTTTTTTTTTTTTTTTTTTATAAACATTTTTATCGACTTCGGAGTATGAAACCACTGCAAGTCCCGAATCTGGATCACTGCAGTGTCTTGAAATGCTTTCTTCACGGGAATCAGAACACTCACGGGCTCGTGTATGACTGGGTAGTCGCTTTTCTGCCTATCCTTCGAAAAGATATGTATGAAGACATACAAAACTCTTAAGGAGTTTCCACATAAATTCGAGTAAATTTAAGTTAGTATCACATACACTTTTACGCACCATTAAAATTACCATGACATACAATGACTGTTCTAAAGCCTTTTAAGCCTAATAACTTCACTAGTTAAGCACACACAATCAGTATATATATCATTTTCCAAGGTTGGATCAATTTTCTGTTAAACATAGCACATTTACTTCAAAACGAAGTAATAGACTTGAAAAGTAATTTCATTTCCCAAAAAAATTTTGACTTCAATTCGCCCCGATCACGTCAAAGTTTTTCAGGTAAACGGCAATCCTGAAGATCCAATGGATCAACTGGACCGACCACATACAAGTATGTGTCCTTCTAACTAAGTATGAACGACTAATTTTCAGCGATAGAAAGAAAACACATCATAAATCGCCCCGGTCACTTTCAGTCATCAGGTTAATGGCTATCCTCAAAATCTACAAGTAGAAAATGAGGACCAAAACATATCCTAAGACATGTCCTTCCAACTGAGATAACCGACATAATTTTAAGCGATTAGTGACGATTTTTTTTTTTTTTTTTTTTTTTTTTTTTTTTTTTTTTTTTTTTTTTTTACTCAGAAGAAAAACATGGTTACTCGGGATTGATCATCCCGTTTAGCTCAATAAAGTTCACATTTTCTAACGTCATCTTCCCGTTAGTTACCGTATCCTTTCCTGATTTTTTGCCTCCACTCTCACCGGCAAAACTGACTCTCGCTCCTTGAACAGGTTTTAAATCTTGTAACAAATTTTTGTTACCAGTCACGTGCCGGGAACAGCCGCTATCCACAACCCAAAGATTATTGGAAGCCCTGTTCAACTGTTCCTGCACAAATAAAAGAGATGATTAAAATTTGGGGACCCAAGACCTCTTGGTCTTGGGTCGATTAACCTTCTCAACCGAACTCACACACCTTGGCTGACCAAAGTTAGCATTATAAAAATTTCCACGAGTCCTAACAGGATACCTCCTTGGAGACTGATAGTGAGGCCTACCAAACCGACGAACATTAAGAGAATTAAAAGAATTATAGCAGTTGGTTTGGTTATTAGTAGTGTGAAAACGAGATGTGTTTCTTTGAAAACCGGTATTATATCTCAAATTTGAATGGTTTTCTTTTTTAACATGTAAACGATTACTAAAAACCTTGGTCTCAGTTTTCGAGGGCCTCACCTCTCTGAAACGCTGCTTCAGAGGGCAATCAGCAACAAGGTGCCCTGTTTGATTACATCTAAAACAACATCTATAATCAGCTTTCCTGTCAGCAGTTGTTTTAGATGTGGAGGCAGTATTACTAACCATACGTCTCACATAAGGTGGGACATATGGGTTGAGTGGAGTACTCTTATTAGTTGATTTAGCATTTTCTCCACTTGTGGGTAATACTTCCTTCTCTTTTGTCTTACCCGACTCGGATGACTTATCTGAATCAGATGAGACAGGACTTGAAATTTTAATTTTTGAGACAGGCGAACTTGTTTCGCCTTTACTAACTTCCGGTACTTTACCAGTTTCCTTAGCAGTACTTGTCTGATCAGCTACGAAATTAACAGATTCATGAACACTAGGATTGAAAGTGTAGTTGTGATTATACGGTGGTGGCACCTCGTTATAACCAATTCCTCCCCTCTTTGCAGAGGTACCTTGATCACTCACAAGGTGATCAAGGATGGCAGTGGAGTTCCGGAATTGCTCCAGTTTCCTATTTAGTGCCACCACTTTTACCTGGTGATCAGCAATCTGTTTTTCTTTCTCAGCGATTAACTTGGTTTTCTCTTCTAAAACCTCGTAGCTTAGATCGATCACAACAATTTTTTCAGCTAATTTTGTTTTTAAACTTTGAACGTCTTTTTCACAAGCTTTAATTTTTATTCTATAATTATTTTCTCTTGTCTTTGTGAAGTGATGATCTTCTTTCAAGGTTTTAAATTCGGCATCCAACTTAACATACTGATCAGTAATTGTAGCAAGTTGTTCTGACAAGTTCTCACATTTAGTACAGAAAGATTTAGAACTTACCTCGGAGCGATTATCCTTGTCATCTGCCATGAAAGCTGTTTCTTCTTCAGTAGCTTTCTCATTTCTATCAACCTTCTTACATTCTCCAACCTTCTGACCTTCTTCAACCTCAGCCTCAGCCATGTTTGCTTGCTCACCAGATTCATTTGAATGCAGGTTCCAGTTGTACTCACCTGCTTCTCTGGTCAACATGGCGTTAATCTCTCTTTTAATTCCAGAGTGTTGAGTAGGCCGACCTTGTCCTCGTTCAACCCTCTCATTTCTGCATTCCTTGGCAAAGTGCCCGTACTGTTGACAATTATAGCACCTTACCTTGGATTTGTCGAATCCAGGCCTACCACCAACAAACTTTCTCCCAGTTTTCTTCATAAAACGTTTAATTCGCCTCACAATCATTGCCATTTGCCATTGCAAATCCATCTCCTCCAGATCATCAGCATCGATCTGGTCATAATCCTCATCCAGAACAGCAGGGTCCATAATCTTCCCTTGGATGTAGTTTTCATAGGAAGCAATAAATGATGCATAGACTGCAAACTGCTCTTCAGCAGATTTGACACTCATAGGCATCTTGGAATAATTATTGCTTGAGGAATTTTCAGAGAAACCACTCGTGGATGCTTGAGGCTTTGAAGTACTTGATCCTCCAGCAACAAAGCAAACATCACCGTTCATGTTTACTGACACATTTCCTGACTCTCCTTTGGAGTAGTAAGCAGCAGATTCAGACTTCGAACTTGAGCCTGAGTTAACTTTGGCACCATACATACCAGGGTCTTGAACCTGATCCGTTGGTGTCTCTTTTCGAACCATATTAAGCTCATAAGTTCTGAGCTTGTTTACTGCCGTTTCCAAATCATAATTAGGAAAGTCTCTGTCTTCCCTCATAAGAACGGTGTACATTTCCCACTTCGGTGGGAGAGCATCGAGAAGCTTTTCAACGATCTCTTCTTCTCGGTAAGCAATCGAATAATTGTTCAGCTCTGTCATTAGATGATAGTATCGGGTGATAATATCATCGAGCGATTCGTTCTTCAAATGCTTGAAGACAGAGAACTGGGTCTTTAACAGCTTAATCTTCGAGGCACGAATACCCGCGTTCCCTTCGAATCTATTCTCAAGAGCATCCCAAAGCTCTCGTGCAGAAGTGTACTTCCTGAATGTATGGAGAATCTCTTGAGGAAGAGCCATAGTAATCGCAGCATGGGCCTTGCTCTCGGCCTCATACATTTTTTTCTCTTGTTCCTCCATCTGGCTGTACTTCTTTACCACATCCCGACCTTCGTGTTCCATTGACGGTGGAATATATCCATCCTGGATGCACACCCACATCTTTGCATCCTGGTATTTAATATACTGAATGAACCTATCCTTCCACGCCACAAAATCGGTTACTTTCAGCAATCTTGGGGCCTTAGTAGCAGATCCCGCTTCGACTTCCATTTTGACTAAGTCTGAGATGTTGATTGATGACATCCTTCTTGAAGACTATTTTTTTTTTTTTTTTTTTTTTTTTTTTTTTTTTTTTTTTTTTTAAATTTCCGGGAAATTTTGTCGAAAAAAAAATTTATTTTTGCCAAACTTTTTCTGAGGACTTCCCGACTGATAAAAATGGCTTGGGCAAATTTTCGTGTAAGCGGGCGTTCCAGACTTTTTTTTTTTTTTTTTTTTTTTTTTTTTTTTTTTTTTTTTTTTTTTTTTTAACTTCGCCGAGAAGTCAACTTCGCCCAAAGTCAACTTCGCCTGTTCGTAACTTCGCTAAGGCGAACTTATGAGGTAAGCGAAGTTGTGGTTAACTTCGCTAATCCTTATATCTTCGCCGAAACCCTAATCTCCAGTGACGGCAACTTCGCCTGAATTCAGCAACTTCGCCCGATGAACGGTAACTTCGCCCGATGAACACGAAGAACAGTTCAGATCTGAAACTCGGATTTTAACGAGAATTTTGAAGGTTTAAAGGCTTAAACACACTGGTAGGTAGCTTGAATGATTAAACACACCAAAAACTCGTCCCGGTAACACCCGAAATGAGACGAAATCTACACCCGCGTGAAATCCCGAACCTCACAATCGAGCCGATGGCTCTGATACCAATTGTAGGTTCCTGAACGCGGATCGTACACGGGAAATCTCTAACAACGCAGGTGCGGAATCCCTGCGTATATAGGTACGAGTGTAGATATTGTAGAGATTGAATACACGAACAATGAACACGAGCTATAAGGTAAACACGTTATATTGAATAACCAAACCCGTGACAGTAGGTCACTGTTACAGAGAACAAAACGAAACAAAACGTAACACCAAAACCCTAACGCACGTTCTCTGCTGAAACGTTCTATTTAAACACGACAACTTCGCCACTGGCGAAGTTGTCAGTAACCTCGCTAGATCAGCAAGTTCGCCATAGCGAACTTGCTGATAACTTCGCTAGTTTACAAAACAAACCATAAACAAACCATTAACTATATTACAGACTCGATAACAAATACTAGACTATGAACTACTGACAAACATGTACCAACAGGATGGTTGAGAGTTCGGTAAGTATCCGGCTAGATAGCATTGTGGTGTTTCCGAGGGTTGGTAAGGGAAGATCTCTATTGGGTTGTATGTTGGTACTTCGAAAGGATTATACATCGGCATCGTCGATGGATGGTAGCTCGAGTGTCTTGGTGGTTCAACACTTGGTTTTGGTGGACTGTCGGGAACGTCTATCGGATAGTGCCGACTTCCTGGGTAGTACACAGGTTTGGAAAAATCGTGTTCCACATCTTGGTTGAAGTAGGCTTCATAATATCCTTCGCTCATGTTATCCTCATGATAGGGTTCGGCTATTCCGGCTTCCTTTGCCTTGCGTACAAAGTTCTCAATGTGAGCTTTAAATGACATCTACATTTTATGGGTGGTTTAGATTGTGGGGTGGGAAAGAAAGGTTTCCAGCCTATCTTATCTCTAAAACACATAAACAATTAATTCCTATACTTGGATCGAAGCTTGGGTATTGTTTTATGATACCCAATTCGCTAAGATCGATGGCTCTGATACCAACCTGTCACACCCCCATCTAAGGCCTAGGAGCATGACCCATAAGTTGGTATCGTAATTGTAAATAAATCAGAGTTGCGTTAGTTTGCGGAAGACTTATAAACTTTAAGGATCAAAAGTGTAATATATATAAAAGACGGGATTATAAATACCCGTTTAAGGTTACAAAATATTTATGTGTTTAATAATTACAAACCACCATGTTTATATATTAAGTTACAAAAGAAATCCGAGCCATCGGATATATCAATAGCACTTCGATACTCCAAGTGCTAATCTTGTTCACCTGCAAAATGTAATAAAATACGTCAGCAACGAATGCTGGTGAACACGCTGACGCAAAATAATTTCTTTTACTTTATTACCCCTCGAGACTACGCCTGCCTCGGCCCAACGTGGCTTAGGAATAACAAAGTCAAATAACACATTATAAACTAGAGCCTCTACACTAAGTCACCTCACAAACACCGCAGCCTTTGACTTAGTTAAGTACCCGTAAATATACACAACGGTCGTACTTCCTGCAGGAGAGCGTCCTACGACCAAGGGTGGTGCGATCATGCCCATACATCGCATAGTACCACCTATGTAAGGATCCAGACATATGTATACCACAGCCTGATGGCTAGATTCATACCCATAGTTATAACGGTTTTAGGAACACATAGTTCCTTGTAAACAATTTCATATAACAAGTTGACTAATTTTGAAAACAAGTTTAAAATTTTGGGGCGTATTCACCTTGTCTCTTTAGGATCGGCTTCACTCACCGTCCAAGGGTCTTTCCCTTTCTTTATCTCGCACCTATAGCACGAGTGTAAATATTTGTTAGTCGGATACACGATCCGGCTTAAGATTTTTAGTCTTATATCTCAATCCTCGATTGAACCTTTAGTTCAATTCTTATTTACTTAAAAACCTCTTGTTTAAAAGTAAATTATAAACCTTTAGTTTATATTCAAACCCCGACGTTTCTTCTTCTTCTTCAAGAAACGTAATCTTTTCTTTTATTATTTAAGAATACTTTTTATTCATTAAATAATATTTCATAACAAAGAATATAATCATATATACTTACACACATATATATGTTATCACCATATTCTTATAAACATTCAATCATTCATTTCTTTGTTATGTTTTCTTTTCTTTTATCGAGGTATCGAGTATAACCTCGACTTAAGGCCAAATCCTTGAATATAATATTAATTATATTGAATTCGATATTACGCCTAACCTTAGTGGCGTATCGAAATCCTTAGGGACTTGAGCAGCACTCCGACGCCGCTTTACTTCTCGATCGTCAAATGAGCACACCAAACTTCAATACTCGTTGACACGCTTATCGAGACTCATTGTCATTTCAACAACACCTTCTTGGTATGTGGGTGGAGGGTGGCAAGTACTTTGAGGAAACGTTATACACAAACGAAGAATCGAGGCATGCTTATTGAGGTAATCGTGGCACGTTTTACGAGGAAATTTTAGAGAGAGAGAGTGATATATGTAGAGAGAGGTTAGAGAACTGAGTTTGGGATGTGTGGAATGAACACCCCATGGCTGCTATTTATAGACAAATTTTCGGATCCTAACGCGTACCGCGCCCGGGTCCCTGGGCACCCGTCGCGTACCGTGACGTAGCCCAGGTGAGTCACTGTGTAGGCTTGCCACGTGGCGACACGTGGCAGCCGTTGCGACACGTGGCGGCAGTGTTGCCACGTGGCAGCACATGGTGCCACGTGGCACACGTGTCACAACTTGTCAGACACCCCATCGCGGTGGCGTACCGCGATGGTAGTCTCTTCTGACTCATCGCATAGCGCGTTGGGTCAGGAAAATAGAATTTTCATTTTTAACCCTCCAGTTTGGATTTTGGCAATTTTAGTCCCTAGACTTTGGAAAGTTGATACTTTGAACTCGAAATTTTCACGATGTTACATGGGACCTCGGTTCGAGGGTCCCGCTTTGTTCTTGTTGCCTATGAGGGACCTTGCATCAAATGGTTTTGATACGTCCGAGCTTGGTTGAAGTCTCGACCAAATAGGGCCTTTCGCCTGTCTATTAGGTCTCGGAGTTTGAAATCCGACTTAAAATTTTTGCTTCAGATTACCATTCCTCAAAGTTTTTTCTGTGTTGGCATATACTTTCGCCGCAGTCATAAGATCGTCCCACTCTTTTGGCATTCCATCTCTGCCAGTGAGTGTGCGGACTAGATCATCACATTTAACATTTTTGCGGAAGGCACCACGAAGCATGTCCGTACTTATCCCGCCGATGTTCAGACTTTCATCGTTGAATCTGGTGATAAAATCTTCTATGGACTCGTTATCACGATGGACAACATCCAAAATTTCTGACTGGTCTCGCGTATGTTTCTTTTGCTGGCTGAACTGTTGAGAAAACTTTTTTACAAGGTCATCCCAGCTGGAAACTTGACCATCAGGTAACTTTTCAAACCATTCTCTCGCTGCCCCTGTTAATGTCAATGCGAACATATGACACCAATAAGGGAGCGTCCAACCACTAACACCCCCTACTGCCACGAAGTTCTGGAGATGATCACTTGGATCAATCATACCATTGTATTTGCCTACTGATGTATGTATTTTGGCATTAACAGGGAAAGGTGCAGTAGCAATACTTGCTATGAATTTTGATTTTTCGGCAAAGGCTGCCGGACGATATGGTTTGGTGAAGTCCCGTTCAGCATTGCTGTGATACTCAGTGTAGCGGACTATGTCTTGCGGTTGACTACTTCTTGCCCGTGAGCTCATCCTACTATCGCCGGTATACATACTGTATTCTCCTGGCTGATAAGTTGAGTCGTAACTATCAAATTCTTCTAAGTAAGATGGCATCCGCATATTTATGCGAGGACGAGGGCGTAACCTCGGTAATTCGCCAAACTCTGATTCCGTCTGTTGGCTATAACGGATCTGACTTCCTCTTACTGTTGGTGGAGGAGAAGGAGATCTCCTGAGAGATTCCTCATAATTCAAAGTGCGGGCATGAAATTGTTCATCACGTTTTCTGCACTCATATTCAGCCACCAAACTTTGTTGTTGCACATGAAGCCACTCCTCGGGAGTTAGCTTTTCTCTTGATTGATGGGATCTCGCCATGTCAGATTTGCCTGAATCATTTTCCAGATCAAATTCTGACTGGTTTCGGCGAGTCTCATCCGTAATCCGTCTGAGATTACCCAAATTTGAACCTTCCGGTGCCGAGCCACGTCCCCCGTCTGTGGGAGTGGGACCGGTTGGCGTTGTAACATTTTCTAGGGTAAAACGCCCAGGTGTTACATTGGTGATTCGTGACCCCGGAGTTGTGACACGTTCAAGAGTACGGCCACCTGGAGTCGTAATACGGGCAAAAACACTAAGACCAGGAGGTGCTTCCATGTTAGTCACACGTGAATCGGATGCAGGGGTTCCTGTCGGCCCTTCAGGAAGTTTACTCATATCAAACGAACTAAAAAACCAACGAAAACTATTGCTGTTCTAACACAAAACACGGATGGCGCCAATGAAGAAACACAGATCCAATCCCCGGGTATGGGTCCTGGATCTAATGAGTCCACAAGGTAGGATACGATAATTACAACCAAGATATGAGTACAACCTCCCAAAGTCCAGTGACCGGAACCTGCAAAACAGACACCGTGAGTCTCGTTACGGGAATGACAAGAGGGGGGTCTTCCCGTAACCACCCTCCGGCGTCAGAATAAGTACTGTTCTGTAGAAGATAAGCACTTAAGTAAATTGAGACAATACAGTAGGAGTGAGTGAATACCTCATGGTAACGAAGAGAGTATTTATAGCCGAAGAGTGTGGGAAGAGTGATTGGGCCAGCTGCCCTTAAGAAGATGCTCTCGTAACCACCTGGACACGTGTCCTCTTTTGATAGGTTCGGTTTATACGTTGCATGTGGATGTATAACCACCTGGACACGCGTCCTTTTGATATAGGTTGATGGGAAACACTGGCCATGTGCACGGTTATAACGGCCTTGCCAGGTGTCCTTTATTGATTGGTTGAGAGGTCACGTATTGCCCAAGAAAGCATCTTGGTAGATCTTCTGGAAGGTATTTGACTGTTGACAGATGTTACCAAGGTAATACCTCACAGTCATTAACGCGGAAGAAAGTTCCTTCTTGCGGATGACTCCTGAGGGTGCCAAGGTGCTTCCGCATGTTCTCCAAGGGTGTTTCTTCCTCAAATGCTTATGCGGATGGTTTATATGTCCCGCGGGTGACTTGTGGTAGGTTCACGGTTGACCCGCGGATGTTACTTAAGGGTATTTGGGTCTTTTCAGTACCCTACCTCTGTAATATACAAATAACCATTAAAAACAAAAAGAAAAGAAGTAAATGGAGTGGTTGGTCACTTGGTTGTCTAAAATAATTCCTTTCCCAAAAACTTTATTGTTGTAAATAAATAAAAAATTCAAATATAATATGAAGCTAATTAATCTTGATTATGAACACTAATAACGCATGTGATGTAAGAAGAAGCTAACAAACACACTCCCAACTGGATGCGTCAATGTCTAATCGAGGAGTTAACAGTGACAATTATCTATCTGCAGGCACAAAGTTGGAAACTTGTCTACACCATTCAAGAACCCCTGCTGTGACTATTGTTATTATCACTATCCATACATGAATGAAAACCATTTCTTTGGGTCCACTGTAAATGGCTGCTTAATCTGCTCTGCTCTGTAATCTCTCTCTCTCTCTCTCTCTCTCTCTCTCTCTCTCTGTATCTTTGTATATTTGCTAATTTGCACATATGATTTTATAAGATAAAGCTGTCATCTTTTACTCATTTAGGAGATTTTCTTGATGTCTCGTGGATTGAGCATTATTTTGTGATGTGGGTTTATGTTACTTTGATCGGTTACTTGCTCTTAAGGCTGTTTTGAAGTTGCCACAACCTGTTTGATGTTTTGCCTCAATGAGTTTTTAGATTTTTATTTTTATTTTTTCAGTTAAAAGTTTCATGCTAGTTGGTCTCCAGACATCAATTTGTTTAGTTCCCAATATATTGCTCAAACTTAACTGCTATCATCTATCTTGCCCAAAACTTTACTTCAATGTTATTAATATTATCACTGGCGAAGGTTGGGCGCGTTCCCGGGGGGGGGGGGGGGGGTTCTCAAAATGTATTAAAAATTCATAAATGAAGGAGGCCGGGCTCAAATTTTCGGACGGAAACGGGTAAATTTAGACTGTGTATACAATTTTTTTGGGCGAAAACGGGTAAATTTACACTGCCACGCAAAAAAACAGGGGGGGGGGGGGTTCTCACTAAGCTTCGCCAATGAATATTATCAAATCAAACCGTGCCTTTTACATATTATAATAGTGTACTATTTGGTGTTTGTTTAATTAGCAATACAGAAACTGAGATTCTTTTATGTTATTTGCATATCAGGGTGTGTGAGAATGGCCTTTTTTAAGAGAAAAATGGCTAATAGTTTGGTTTGGGCATTGGTTGTTTTGGTCGTTAATTTCAGTGGATGTTACACTGAAGGAGCTAATAATACCACTTCTTCTAAAAGACCGGATGTCGTATCTATCGCGTCTATCTTGACATTCGATTCCATCATTGGGAAGGTAACAAAAATCGCTTTAGAGGCTGCAACTGAAGATGTTAATTCGGATCCAACCGTTCTTAATGGAACCAAGCTGAAAATCGCTCTTCATGACTCAAATTACAGTGCATTTCAGAGCATGATGGCAGGTAAATCTTGTATAACTTTGCTATGAGTTATGAAATCTTGATTAAAATATTGTGGTTTTTGATCTGTTTATAATATTATTAACAGCTTTACAAGTCATGGAAACAGATGCAGTGGCCTTAATTGGCCCTCAAACCTCGGTTTTAGCTCACATGATTTCCCATGTGGCAAATGAACTTAAAACACCCTTATTATCTTTCACAGCCACTGATCCTACATTATCATCACTCCAATATCCATTTTTCGTTCGCACAACTCACAGTGATCTTTACCAAATGGCTGCCATTGCAGACATAGTCAGATTCTATGAATGGAGACAAGTTATTGCAATTTACATAGATGATGATCATGGGAGAAATGGGATAATCTCGTTAGGTGATCAATTAGCAGCTAGAGGATGTAGGATTTCCCATAAAGCACCTATTAAATCATTTGCCACAAAAACTGATATTAGTAATGTTTTGGTTCAAGTTGCTTTAATGGAGTCAAGAGTTATTGTCGTCCACACTTATGCTAATTGGGGATTAGATATACTTCAAGTGGCGAAAAATCTTGAAATGTTGGATAATGGGTATGTTTGGATTGCTACAAATTGGCTCTCTACGGTTATTGACATTAGTTCTCCACTTCCTTTTAACACGATGGATGTTATGCAAGGGTTTATTACATTGAAATCACACACAAAAGATTCAAAACTCAGAAGAAAGTTTGCTTCCGAGTGGCAAAACTTGACCACACTTGGATTAAGTACTTATTGTTTATATGCATATGATACCGTTTATCTGCTTGCTCGTGCACTTGATGCTTATTTTGATAAAGGTGGAAACATTTCATTCTCAAAAGATGCTAAGTTAAAAGGGTTAAAAGGAGAAATCTTGAATCTTGACTCTTTAAGTATCTTTGATGGAGGAAATTTATTGCTTCAAGACATCTTAAATGTGAAAATGAAAGGTTTAACGGGTGCTATTGAGTTCAACTCTGATAAAGATCTCGTCTTTCCTGCATTTGAAGTTCTTAATGTGATTGGTACCGGCGTTAGGAAAATCGGGTATTGGTCAAACGTTTCGGGTTTGTCAACTATGCCTCCAGAAACAGTCAACAAGAAGCCACCTCAGCAATTGCAGCCTGTGATTTGGCCTGGTCAAATAGTCAAAAAACCGCGTGGATGGGTTTTCCCTGAGAATGGAAAGCAGTTGGAAATTGGTGTTCCAAGAAGAGTCAGTTTTCAAGAATTTGTGGGACAATCAAAGAACAATGATGCTTTTAAAGGATACTGTATTGATGTTTTTACAGCTGCTGTAAACTTACTTCCATATGCTGTTCCTTATAAATTTCAATCTTACGGAGATGGTATCAAGAACCCTAGCAACACCAAACTTGTGAGCTCGATAAAGGATGGAGTGAGTTCTTTTTCTTCTTGTTGCTTATATTATTATTGAAACTATGTACCTTTTATTATTATAAATGTCCGTCACCTCTAAACTAAAAAAGATTCATAGTGTTGTAAGCCAACATGATTCTAGATAGACTTTCCTGTTAAGTGTTATTGAAATGTAACAAATTTAATGCAGGTTTATGATGCCGCGGTGGGAGATATTGCTATAACTACTAATCGGACACGATTAGCAGATTTTTCACAACCATTTATTGAATCTGGTCTGGTTGTAGTGGCGCCAGTTAGGCGGTCAAACTCTAGTACTTGGGCTTTTCTTAGACCGTTTTCTCCTTTAATGTGGTGTGTCTCGGGAGTCTTTTTCATAATTGTGGGAGCTGTTGTATGGATTCTAGAACATCGTATCAATGACGAGTTTCGTGGCCCCCCCAGAAAACAGATTGTTACTGTTCTATGGTAAGTGTCTTTTTGGCTTTGTTCTGACGATTGCATAAAAATTGTTGCATGTTGTTCTTGAATCACTTCTTTTTGCAGGTTTAGCTTTTCAACTTTGTTTTCCTCCCACAGTAAGAGTTCTTTCTTTATTTTCAGAAAGAAAAAAAAATTCTTTATTGATTTAATAATCATCATTTCCAAAATAGAACAAATTGTTGTATGATCTTGATCATGGTTTATGCAGGAGAGAACACGTTAAGCACTCTTGGTCGTATGGTTTTAATTTTATGGTTATTTGTGGTTTTGATAATAAACTCAAGCTACACTGCTAGTTTGACTTCAATCTTGACCGTTCAAAAACTATATTCGCCTATTAAAGGAATTGATAGTTTGATGGCAAGCAAGGAGCCCATTGGGTACCAAGAAAATTCATTTGTGCAAAATTATCTTATAGCTGAATATGGTATTCATGAATCTCGGTTAATTCCTCTTTCGTTGCCTCAAGACTTTGAAAAGGCTTTGAGAGATGGTCCCAAAAATGGCGGTGTTGCTGCAGTTGTCGATGAGCGTGCATATGTTGAACTCTTTCTTTCAACCCGTTGTGATTTCAGCATTGTTGGTCAAGAGTTTACTAAAAATGGATGGGGATTTGTAAGTATAATCTTTTCATTCATTAATTAAGTAATTTGCTTTCAGAAGAATTGCTCTTGCAAAAATACATTGGTTTTGTCAACTTTGACTTTTGTAGTCAAATACATTGGTTACACTTTCATTTGATGACACAAAGTTTATATATTTCATGATTAGCTAGTTCATGGTTCGTTATTTTGCTTTCGTGAAATTAACTATTACATACAAATATATTATGGTTGCGTTTATGAAGAGTCAACATTTGACTTCTGAAAAAGTCATCTGATTTTGCTTTCTTATGAGGTCTTCTAACTTTGACTTTCATGGTCAAACATTTTGACTACATTCTAAATCTTTCTTTGTTTGACCATAGGTCTTCTAGTCAAATCAGATTTCTAATCTCTACTTCTAACATTGATTTTTATGGTCAAATATGCGAGTTTAAACATCAATTTTTACACAAACATGTTACTTTTCATGATTAGTAACAGCAAAATGGTACTAAAAAGTATATTATATCTATGCCTACATCACATTAGATTCAAATCTAGGACCTTGGATGTTTTTACCAATCTACCTTCTCTTTCTACTTATAAAGATTTGACTTAAAAGTCAACCTTAATATTCTCCAATCTTATTTTGTGACAGGCCTTCCCACGGGACTCTCCTTTAGCAGCCGATATGTCAACTGCTATTCTAAAACTATCAGAAAGCGGTGAGCTACAAAGGATCCATGACAAATGGTTGATGAGAAGCGCGTGCAGCTCACAAGGAACAAAATTTGAAGTCGACCAGCTTGAATTAACAAGCTTTCGAGGCCTATTCATAATTTGTGGATTAGTTTGTTTTCTTGCGCTTATCATATACACTATACTAATTATACGACAATTTTACAAGCATTATCCAATGCTTTCTGAGACGAGCGGGAGAAGTGTCAGAGCGGGACCTCTTCAAACGTTTATTTCGTTTGTTGATGAAAAAGAAGAGACAATAAGAGCCCGGTCAAAGAGAAAATATTCAGAAGGGGATTCAAGCAGGACTTATGCGGATAATGCTTCAAGTCAGAATTCTAAATGCAGCAGGTTAGATTTGTCATTGAACAGCAAATGATTAAAATGTTGTAATATTTGATTCATACGGTAATGTAACTTTTCTTTTTTAAACCATAGCAAGGTAACCTAAGGTTACTACTGCATTTTGATTAATGCCAAGTTATAGAAATACGAACCCTAGAGAGATTAGTTTATATGTATAGAGGATTCACATTAAGTTGCATTAATAAGATCATATATGTTCAAGTTACTTAAGGTCTTTAATGCACGAGGGATTAACAATCAACTAACTCTCAGTTGTCAAGTCGTTAATCTCATTTCACTTGAACTTGAATTAATCATTACTTTCTTTATGAAGTTCTCTTTCAAAATCGTTCTCTAATGTGTGCTAATTAGATGCAAAAAGTAAAAGGTGTAAGGAAAACTATGGGTCAAGTGCATGAAAAGGCATATAACTTTGCATGTGGTGTTATTGTATTGTATCTATAAGACTTTAAAACTTGTCACATAGCAAACTTTAACTTACTTTTGATCAAAAAGGGAAAAGGAGTTTAAATCAAACACATTCTTATGGCATATTGTATCAAACTTATGGGCAAGTTGAATGTTCGTTGTTCAACTGAGAATAATTAGGAACAAAATGAATCACCCTTAATTTATATCCAATATTTTTTTTCGTATTCTCTCTATGAGTCATGACTTCATTTATCGTTTCATGATCATAACCTATAAAATTAATTTAATTTATAATTATTTAGTAGTTAACAATTGTGATTATGTCACATTATATCATATGTGGATTTTACACATTGTTCAAATTGATTAGTTGTATGTGTGCCTTTTCTATTGAGTCAGGTTATATTCTTTCCAAAGTGGTAGACCGTATCAACAAATGTTAGCCGATGTATAACACTTGAAAGTTAAAACTACGAGACTATGAATGACTGTATAAGTATGTTGAAGTCTATGTTAGCAATAAACACTTTTAAACATTTTATAATCCAAACTTATCATTAACTAAATAGCTCAAAGTACAAATTTATTCGTAACGGATATACCAACAAATGACATAAAAAGCACACTAAGTTATATTTATATACAAAAGACGTAACATATGACAACGTTGCCATCGACATATGATCTTAAAAGGGTCACACACTAATTTATGCGTTTGAAATAGATGTATTAGACCATCCGCACTGGCCTTTATGTTTGCTCACGTGAATGTGGCCCCAAAAAAGGTTCCATTAGGGCGTTTAGCCCGTGAGCGTAATGTCTGTCTCCAAGGACATGGATGGACCGAGCACGAATCTAGAATGTTGGGAGGGGGGAAAGGCCCCAATACGCTCGTCAAAATCAGTTTTCGAATTAAATTTAACCTAAGATGGCCGCATATGAGATTAAGATGTGCACAATTTTGTTACTTGGAGGGCCACAAATTTGCAATAAACATAGACTTTTTAATATGAGTTAATGGCCATTTTCGTCCCTGTGGTTTGCTACTTTCGCCACTTCAGTCCAAAATTTGTATTTTTGTCAATTTAGTCCTCATAGATTTAAATATTAGCCAATTACGTCCTATCCGTCTAACGGCATCCAGCTATGCCGTTAGTTTAAGGGTATTTTTGTCTTTCTCCTTTTTATTTTGAGTTATTGGTCATTTTCGTCCCTGTGGTTTGATACTTTTGCCAATTCAGTCCAAAGTTTGAATTTTTTTCAATTTAAGTCAGTTTTTTTCTATAACCCTAGAGAGCATTATCCAAGCCCAAAACAAGTCTGCATTTACTCTATCTACAACAATAATCACACCCCCTCCTCTCGTATTTAGTTTCTAGACGGTTCCTAAACTCTCCCCCATGGTAGAATTCAATGGTAAAGTGGTCAAAGCAATTCCGTGAAACCGAATTGTACGCAAAAACTAAAAATCGTTTCTTTGATGAATGCATAATATTTAGGGTTTAGAGATTAACATATCATAACGAAAATCTGGGTCGTAATCAACTATTATACATTAATCTACAAAATAATTTTTAGTTTTTTCTGTATAATTCGGTTTCAGGGAATTACCTTGGCCACTTTACCATTGAATTCCACCATGGAGAAGATTTTAGGAAATGTCTAGAAACTAAATATAAGGGGGGGTTATGATTACTGTTGTCAACAGAGTAAATGCATACCAGTATTTGAGGTTGCTCGATGGGTTTGGGCTTGAATTATGCTCTTCAGGGTTATAAACAAAAAACATAAAAAATAAAAAAAACTGAACATTAAATTGACAAATTTTCAAACTTTGGACTGAATTGGCAAAGATATCAAACCACAAGGACTAAAATGACCATTAACTCAAAATTAAAAGGAGAAAGACAAAAATACCCTTAAACTAACGGCATAGCTGGATGCCGTTAGACGGATGGAACGTAATTGGCTAATATTTAAAACTATGAGGACTAAATTGACAAAATTAAAAATTTTGGACTGAAGTGGCGAAAGTAGCAAACCATAGGGATGAAAATGGCCATTAACTCTTTTAATATTTGTAAAGTTTATTTCGCGTTTCAAGTTATAGTTACTGAATACAATATACTTCTATTACTCGAGTTTTAATTTGCCTGTTTAGGTTTTATAATTTTATTTTTGTTAGTTTCAATTTGTGATTTGTTTATTTGTATTAATTTGTTTGTTTACAAACAAAACAAACACTATTTTTATCGATCCATTATGACTCGATCCATTCCCCCACCAAAATTTTTTGTATCCGTAACTGGGACGATGATAGTTTATGACTAGAAATTTGAATATATATTTTTCTCTAAACCTCGTTACACATCGTACAATTTTGATTGTTTTATTATTTCAATTTTGTTAACACCTTAAATTCCCACACAAAGCCCTGATAATAAAAAATCTCACTTATGTCGTTTATCGATACACCCAAAATACAATTTCAACAGCTAATGTATATGCTTTTTTGTTTTGAACGGCAACTAATGTATATGATGATATGGAAAACATTGCTAATGCATAAGACTCGTTGTATCTATGGTTTGCTTAACTATTTAATGGTTATATAATTTGTGAGAAGGTTTGTAGGGTTCAAGAGAATACTAGTATTTCTGTTAAGGTTTACTAAATTCAAACGTGACATGGTTTTCTTTAATAGCGTGTGTATATAGGGGTGTTTAAAATTCCTTATTTTACTACCTTACTATAATATAATAAGTCACAATAATTATGATTTATTAACTAATCATTAACATAAGCTATCTCAAACACCCCCCTCTCCCACTAAATCATAATATACATTAAAGAAAGAGCACTATCAAGTAGTCAGACACTCAAAGTACAAACACCAAAACAAAAATTAATTAAAATTGAAACTATTCCATTGACTCCGATCGATAGAATGTGTAGTTGATCTCATTTTAACCTAAAAAAGGTCTAAAGTCTTTATGCCTTCAATCACTTTTTGTATACTTGCTTCAATGTTGTTAAAAGATCAAATCATTACGTGCTCTAAAAATACACCACACGAAATTCAACATACTACTTGATAAATCCTTTTTTTAACTTGACCACTTGAAATAAACTTGTGAAGAAACAAGAGTTCTTTAACCGAGAAAACGAAAATACGCTAGTACTTTATCATTAACCAATGATCGTTCATACCACATTTGCCAAGCCACATTCACTAAACAAATGCTCGAGAACTTCTTCACAACCCCCCATAAATCAAACAAATAATCAATCAAATCCGCACCTTCCTTTTATGCGACGCTACTCAAGTCAGGATTCTTTCATTTCCAACCCTCTAGATAAATACGTTTAACTTTTAACGAAACCCAATTATTCCTACCCATATACAAACATAAAATAAAAAATTGACTAAATTCATAATATGTTGATTAACCCTAAATTTCAATGTGGTGTAGGGATAGAAAATATAAGTTTTTCAATAAAGACCCAAATTCAATCCCCACTTACCTCACTTTAGTGGGTACGGCTAAGTTGGATCCGCTGTAACCTTTAACCATTACGATGAAGAAAAAGAAGGAAAAACCCTAAATTGGACCTAAAATATTATCGTCGTGTAAAATAACAACACAAATCAACAAAGCCAGAGGATTTGAATTAACCTCAACAAGAAGCTGAAATAAACAATCAAAACCCACCAAAAACCGCCACCAATTGAAGCTGAAACCATCAATTCTTCTTCATCTTGAATACCCAGATCGTAATTATCATCAAAAACCATGTTACAAAGCAAGTCATTCGTCCGGAAAACCAAACAGGGCAAACTTGTTAAAGTAAGTTATAAAAAAACCCTAGTAGTTGTTGTGTGTGCATAAATTAAATAAATGAATATACTTTATGAACACAGGTGGTTAGAGAACATTATCTTAGAGATGATATATACTGTGGAGCTTTGTTTTGTCAAGTCTGTGACAAGAAAGACGCTCGCTTTACTTCACCTGAATCCACTATTCTTGTTCTTGACACTAATGTTGTTCTCAACCAGGTTCAATTCTTCACCTTTTGTTTTATAGCTTGTTTTTCTGGTTGCTCATTGTAAAGTTTTTATCTTTATTGTGTTTTAGATTGATTTATTGGAGAATCCAGCAATTGATGATGTGGTGGTGCTTTCTGTGGTCTTGGATGAGGTTAAGAACAAGAACGTTGCGGTTTATAACCGACTCAGGGCCTTATGCAGCAATACTTTGAGGAGATTCTTTGTTTTTTCTAATGAACATCACAAGTAAGCTGTCTAATTCTTCTTACATTATGTTTCCATGTATTGGAACACATATTATTAAGGGGTCCAGTTTACAACTCGATATATTGTACTCTTTTATTGAATGGATTGCGATTTGATCCTTTATCCTCCTACGTTGAACAATCATATGAAAATGCTGTTTAATTCTCAATGTACCGCATGTTTATGTTAATGAAGGGATACGTATGTGAAGGCTATGGCAGGCGAGAGTCCAAATGATCGCAATGACAGAGGTTAGTAATTACTTATGTATTTATGTTTCTATTATAAGTTAATAAAATCTTGTCAAGTGAGATTCAAAGATCAAATTCAGAAACCAAAATTTTATTTTTCTTTTAGAGTTAACGCTATGATTCCTTTTCAGCTATTAGAGTTGCAGCCCAGTGGTACCAGAACCATCTTGGTGGTGCCACAAGAATCTTAATGGTCACAAATGACAGGGAAAATAAGAGAAAGGCCATTGAAGACGGAATATCTGCAGATACAGTGGAGTCATATGTGAAATCACTTGGTCAACCGGAACTTCTTGACCTGCTTGTTCAACCTAACTCTGCCGAGGATATGGAAATCGAAGATTTGAGACCTTCAAAAAAGAAAGCTATATATACTGAGGTATTATTGTATTAATGTTTAAAGTTACAAGTATGCCATTGGTGGTTGTATTGTATGATTTGTATCTACTTCGACCACATTTTGAAGTATTGTTTTTTGGTTCAGCATAAGCCCATGTCAGAGATTACATCTGGAATGAGATGTGGAATATACCATCAAGGAAAGCTTCGAGTTAACCGTTATAATCCGTTTGAAGCATATGTCGGAAGTGAGAGTATTGGTGATGAAATATGAATAGAGCTTTTGATGGAGATGTAGTTGCTGTTGAACTTTTGCCTCAAGATCAATGGCACAATGAATCATCTCTTCACATAGCCGAGGAAGGTATTTAACTTCAGAATAATAGAGTTAATATCATTATCCATTTGTTAAATTTTTTATATTTTTAAATTGTGTTTCAGATGCTGAAGAAGATGATGGGGTCCACCTAGCACCGAACAGTGCTGACGATGCTCCCAGAGTAGCCAACTTAGCACAAGGATCTTCTGAGAATGTGAACAGTTCACCTTCTCGTCCTGCTGGGCGTGTTGTTGGCATTATAAAGAGGAACTGGCATGCGTAAGTTGTATTAATTAATAAATATAATTCCTGTTACATTTGATTTGGTTTTTACCTGACAACATGTTTTACAGTTATTGTGGATCTTTGGAGCCGATGCCTATGCCAGCTGGCAATGCTGGTATTGCTCATGCTCTATTTGTCTCCAAGGATCGGAGATTCCCTAAGATACGAATCCAAACTCGCCAGCTCGGGAATCTTCTTGACAAAAGAATTATTGTTGCGGTTGATTCTTGGGATTGTCAATCTAGATACCCTTCCGGTCATTACGTTCGCACGATAGGAGTTATCGGAGACAGAGAAACTGAAACAGAGGTAAATTATATTTATTATGTTTCCACTTATTAAATACTCATTTGATTTTATATTTTTGGTGCAGGTTGTGCTAATAGAAAATGATATAGATGCAAGACCGTTTTCTTCACAAGTGTTGGCGTGTCTTCCACCTTTACCATGGTCCGTGTCCTCGGAAGATTTGTCAAATCCTATTAGACAGGACTTGCGTCATTTACGCATATTTAGTGTGGACCCACCAGGTAATAAAAAATATGACATTTTTATTTTAAATTAATCTATGGCTAAATTTTATAGTGTTACATAAGAAATAAGCTTTCTGGTTGGTACAGGGTGCAAGGATATTGATGATGCACTGCACTGTACTTCACTTCCCAACGGGAACTATGAAGTTGGAGTTCGTATCCTTGAATCATTTTTTTATTTATGGAATTTTCAGACAATGATGATTACTAGTGAGTTTATGTGTGTCCCCTTTACTTGGGTTGATAAGATATTGCTGATGTCACAAATTTTGTTCACCCCGGGACACCCCTCGATAGTGAGGCCACACAAAGAGGAACTTCTACCTATCTTGTTGAACGCCGTATCGACATGCTTCCTAAACCTCTTACAGAAGGTATCCAATAAACGCACCGTGAATTTTTAAGATAATATTAGAATCATTAGTTTCTTGGCTTGTTTGCTAAAATATATTTTGCAGATATATGTTCTCTTCGGGCTGATGTGGAGAGGCTTGCCTTTTCTGTTATTTGGGTATGATTAAATTTGTTTTTGTGTGCATGCAACAGAACTACCGGTATGAACCAAGTTGACATTGCTTTTAAATATTTATAGGAAATGACTCCCGAAGCACATGTTATATCCACCAGATATACGAAGAGTGTGATAAAGTCATGTGCTGCTTTGTCTTATGTTGAAGCTCAAGCAAGGATGGATGACAGGTGCATGAAAAGCTGATTAGATAATACTGTTAATACTTTATTTGTTGTATTACATAGTTCATTATTTTTTTATATATTTTTTTCAACTAATGACGTAACTTTTTTTTTTCTTACTTTCAGTCGCCTGATGGATCCAGCAACTGTGGATTTGCGGAATATGAATGCTTTAGCAAAGGTGTGTAACTGATGTTATCTTTTTAATTTTCATCATCAAATATGAGCTTTTGTCTCTCCTGGTCAGGGGTTTATATCAAGTTAAAAATAGCAAGTTAATGTTCTAGTTATCACAGCAAGTTAATGAGATAATAATTAGAATAAATTTTGAACACTACTGTTGGTGCATCTGGCTTGTAGGTAATGAGGCAAAGACGTGTAGACAGAGGGGCCATAACTCTTGCTTCTGCAGAAGTCAAGTTCCAAATTGACACTGAGACTCATGATCCCCTTGATGTTGGTATGTTTCTCTTTTGTTGTAAATCTGTAATGGTTATATTTATACCAAGTTAAAAAAAGGTTGTTATATCCCTTTTTTTATGTATTGGTTTGTGTAGGCATGTATCAAATCAGAGAAGCAAACCAAATGGTTGAAGAGTTTATGCTTGCTGCTAACGTTTCAGTTGCCGAACAAATCCTTAAGAAGTTCCCTCAGTGCTCACTATTGAGGTTAGTTGCTACTTTATGTCGGTTACCACCATAGTTGTCAATAGCGGTGATAGCGGACACTATAGTGCGCCACGTAGCGATGCGATCCTAAATATCGGTCATTTAGCGTGATTATAGCAGTATTTAGGGTTTATTTTTTTTTAATATAAAAAATTGTAGAAACCTATTTTTTAGGCTTGTTTATCGACTAAACAACTGTGCCTTCCACAAGTTCCACCGTAAAAGCTTATTTTGTGAATATAAACTCTAATTTTTGCTCAAAAATTTTCTACTCCTTTATTGCTAAATATGAAATAGCGGTCACTATTTACCGTTATTCGCTACGTAGCATATAGGTGATCCGTCGCTGTTTACCGCCATTCGCTATTGACAACTATGGTTACCACATGATTCATATGCTGGTTCTGTCTTTTTAAGTTTTAAAAATGTATTTACAGGCGGCATCCTAGTCCAACCAAAGAAATGCTTGAACCTTTGTTACGCACTGCTGCTGCTATTGGTCTAGATTTAGATGTGTCATCATCTAAAGCACTTGCTGACTCACTTGACCGTGCTGTGGTTAGTTTTGTCTTCCAAACTTTTAACACCAAATGCATCAAATTCAATTGTCAAATCATTACAAAAGTTGTTTACAGTTTTTTAGTAATTATAATTTCGTGTATGAAATGTTTCAGGGTAATGATCCATACTTCAATAAGTTAATCCGTATTCTAGCAACAAGATGTATGACACAGGTTGGTATACTTAATTGCTTTATCTTTATTTTCTTTATATATCTGGGATTTTCTTTTCATTTGTAAATGTTTATTTCAGGCTGTTTACTTCTGTAGTGGTGATCTTAGCCCTCCAGAGTTTCACCATTATGGTCTTGCTGCACCTCTTTATACTCATTTCACTTCACCAATTAGAAGATATGCAGGTAACTGAAATTTAGGGGCCCACACGCACACAAACTCACACATGGGTGGATTGTGTTATTCTATCTGAGATCTAACTACTTTAAATGGTTGCAGATGTGATAGTACACAGGTTGCTTGCGGCTTCTTTAGACATATACAAGCTTCCACCTATATTCCAGGACAGACCACAACTCACTAGCATTGCCGACAGTAAGACGCCTAAATATGCACAACACACTAGCATTGCTGACGCCTGACGGTTGGTTTTTAGATTTCTATTTTAAATTGTTTCGTTTGATGTTTTTTCCAGATCTAAATTACCGGCATAGGAATGCTCAGATGGCAAGTCGCTCCTCCATCGAGCTCCATACTATTATATTTTTCAGAAAAAGGTATTCAACATAGAACCCTTGTAAAATTTTAATAGACCAGTCTTTGAATAAAAATCTTTGATTATCATTTTCTTTCTTTCTCTAATTGTCTTGCAGGCCTACCGATACTGAAGCCAGAATAGTGAAAATAAGAGCGAATGGATTTATTGTTTTCGTACCAAAGTATGACTTTTGACTTTTAGGATACTTAGCATTATTATTGACATACTTTGACTTTTGAGGTCAACTTAACTTATTCCTTATCCACATATTGTAGGTATGGTATTGAAGGCCCGGTGCACTTGACAATGAGAGGTGCCAAAGGAGGGGGAGAATGGGTGGTGGATGAGCAGAAACAGGTGATTAAAAAGATTGACGGGTCAGTTTCATATGGCATTTTGCAGCCTGTAAAGATTCATATGGAGGTTGTTGAACCCCAACCCAACCGCCCTAAACTACAGCTCACTCTCATTTAAATTGTAAGATTGTCAACTGGTATTTATGTTAGATGAATTTTAAAGACTGGTTTATTCTTTTTATTATATACGATCTTTTTCAGATTGTGTGTTTTTTGTGCTTTTTAAACTTAGTTATTTTCCGTGTGAAATGTATAATTGAGCTGATCCTACATCTCTATCGTGTACCAAAATTATTATTTTAGACATCAGCGTCATTTATATTATGATTTTTGGTTTGTCATGTATGACACTTGATTAGCAGCCCGTGGTTTTTTATATTGCTGTCATCAAGTATAAACCGTAAAGAAACTGTTCTATATGGTTTGAAAATTCTTAAACCGACCACCAAATCAAATCAGTTTGAAACATTGAAACTTCGAATCCACTGTTTCAAACTGAACCATGAACAGTCTGGCTAATAATAATGCACAACTTTGTGATTGTTTTCTCATGTTTTGTTGGTGACTTATTCTACGCTTATTTTTGTCTTGTTAAAGATACTATTTAAGGTAAGTCCAAACTAAGTCTCACTGTCTTTAGAGTCCTAGTCTTTCATCATGCATCCGATGAATCAAATCTAATAAATAATCACATGTGCATGCTTGGCAAAGCTAGTAATTTTGTATTTATTTGTGAGGTGATCTGTGAAGCTGCAAGACAAAAACATGGTTGATGCATGTTACTCCTAATGATACATCATACATTATAGCCGTAACCATGTTACGTTACATCTATCAGAAAGTAACAATATATTGATATAAAATCAATTGAATAAAAACAGACTACTAGTACAAAATTACAAGTAAGATGAATGATGCGTGCCACGCGTTTGTAATAATAAATAAATCATGAGAATGATTATACACATGCTTGTATGACTTATGTTGCCAGCGCGTTTGTAAACTCTTGATTTTCTACCTGAGTTTAAACAAATTACGGATCATGTCAAGATCCACATGAACACTGTTGACCATCCGGTCAGTGCAAATGCTGCAGCTATGTAACTCCACATCGTAAGAACCGAACACTCCTCTTGTCCCACATTGAACAGTTGCGTCATAGTACCTGATCAATCAGCATATATGATATTGTTAACCATTTATATTTGCGTTACCAACTTAATTACACCGAATTTTTGAAGATATGCTTACTGATATTCATGGCAGGGGGCACGGTATATTGAATCAATAGTACAAAACTAAACAGGGGATCGGCTGGAAGTATTCCTAGATTTGTAGCTGTTTTAACCACGAGAATTCCAACCATGGGAAGAACGATGTACCGAACACAAATCATTGTGATTATGATTACCGGTTTGATGCTTGCCCTGCGCAAACCTGTACAAAAATCGATTAAAATACATGATTTCCAACAAGACATGTAACGCCACGTTTTTATCATTATTTACCTTGTACAAGGTTGCCTCCTAGTATAAGAGTAATACATGGTATGGTCCCATCCCTGAATAACAATGTAAATGTTAGTTAAGATTGAACACTTGAATCTTGAAGTTAAACACACATATGTACCCGAGCAATGCGACGGAATCTTGTATAACTCGTAACGGAGCATCATCTCCTATCACAAGGTTTTTCAGCCATGGTGTTGCCCCAAAAATCAATCCTACAATCTGAACACAAATCATAGGACCCAATTATCATGATTATTATCATCATATGTTGCAAGCTTATATCATGACATGACTGCTTTTTAAAACTTACAGATCCAAGGGTTGGTGGGGCCATAATTTCCTCCAACACACTGTGGACTATATCTTTTAGTTTCCTTGAGAAAGATCTATCTTCCTTCTCATCTTTGCTCAACAATCCTTCATGTAAAGTGTTCACGGGTTCGATTTGTGTGTCGTCATCACTAGTCGAGTATGATAAAGGGACAACAACATCGATATATTCTTGACTTTTCCCATTCTCATCCGAGTCTTTGTTAGGCTCTTGTGTTGAATCCTCGATTTCTTTCATCGCGGTGTACCTTAAACTCGAGCTTTTTAATAACTGGAAAGTGTATGTCCAAATGTAGAAACTGCCCAACTGTTGAATCATAATCATGAATAATCAGAATCCAATAAAAGTGAAAATAAATAACCAATTATGAACTTAATTAATAATAACAAATGAGCTTACAGCCATGGAGAAAGATGCATAAGAGAGTCCCTTAGACTTGCAAATACTATGTTCACCAAAAGGACTACCACCTTGGGTGCATACTGCTGGGACAATTATCAAAAGAATATTTCCCAAATTTCCTATCAACATAATAACATTTAACAACTTAATAATTTCCGGTTACTAGAAGTCTAGAACAAAACACGTTTTATTCGACTTTTAAAAATCGTGACATGTCAGTATATAGTACCAGTGGAGCACATAGCTATGAGTAATCCCCCCAAATGTGGTTTTGGTCTAATTATTTTTGTTGCTATCCATCCTAATATCCCTCCACATAGAAATGTTATTCCAATATTTATTGGCATAAACCACCTACAAGATTAGTTAATCATGTTATCAACAATATAGGTTTTTAATATGTAGTGCATAAGTGCATTCAGCATGCATGCAAATTTTCAATATAAAATAAGCTCTTATAACTTACCATGAGATAATGTCTTCAAGTGTAACAGTCTTTGCAAGACTAGCAAAAATCAGCGAAGGAGTAAACGTGACAAACACAATCTTATTAAGCGATTTGCGGGTGTCACTAGTGAGAATATTGAAGTATTGAGTTGCCATAAGAGCTCCGATCGCGGTGAGTAACAACACCTCCAATATGGGCATGGAGGCCACCTCAAACAACGACCAAAATCCCATGATTAACTTTAATTCTTTTAATTAGTTGGTTCTATTAATTTGAACCTTTTTTTCTTTATATATAGCAGATTGAAGAATGATCCTGGAAAGTGTTGGATGGAAGCAAAGTTGAATTCAAACTATTTGAAGGAAACAATATTGAATTGGATTAAATAGATGTGTGATAATATAAGGAACGAGTACACAAGTTGCCTTTGGATTCCAGCCTTTTTATTACTAGAAAATTAAATTAATAGAGATAAGAGGAGTCAGCATGGCATCCCTTTTGGACTAATTTTAAACTCCTGTCATCCATGATACTAGGATTAATATTACTTTCTTTCTTTGGATTATTTGGTTTACTATTTATAAAAATTAAGGGTAACATCCGATGTAAATGAAATTAATCTATTAAATATTAAATATAAATGTTAAATAACTAGAATAATTGTTATCACTCTATACTTTTGAACTACAAGAATTACACTAAAAAAAATAATGTAGAGATATAATAATTAGCTTGGTTCAAAAAATGTATTACCTTAATAATAATAATAATAATAATAATAATAATAATAATAATAATAATAATAATAATAATAATAATTAGTCTAGTATTACCATAAAATCTTTAGTTACTCATTCACTTCTCACTTAGTATCTTTGTCTTTAATCTTAACACTAAAAAATTATGGCCATATTTATGTAAAAAGCCTAAACTTTTAATTAGTTTCTTTTATTTTATTAATAACAAAAGATCACAAGCCTATGATTTTAAAACATCTATACTTATGTAGTTATTTTATAATATAAACTTTTATATTTAATAGTTTTGTAATTGAACGATTCAAAAAAATAGTAACACATGTTTGGCTGGAAACAAGTTGGGCGGTTGAGGATAGATATGATGAGTTTATTATAAGAAAAAAAAAAGGAAGTTTATGATAATTTTGTAAATCAGACTAGCTAGTTTAATATATAAATATATTTAAAAGAACCACCACTCGGTAAATAAACTTTTTATACACCACTAATTAAACACAAGTTTACTCAATTTATAAGTAATTAGTATTTTCCTTAAAAGAAAATAATTAGTGTCAGCGACCAAATCTTTAAACACTCAAGCGTTCTGGGTTCGATTCTCGAAAAGCAAAGAAAATTTGCAATTTTTAATTGACATGCCAACCGTAGAATGAATACCGTGCTTGAAGATAGAGATACACAAACCAGTTTAATACTCAAAACCGGCTTGGGTTGAAATCGGTTATGTTTGATTAACAAAAGTCAAAACCAGTTTATGATCGGTTCAATTCGGGTTTTTGCCCGGTTTTGATTCGGGTAACCGGTATGGAACCAGTTTGATGGAGAAAATTACAAACCGGTTCCAAACCGACGGTTTCAATCGATTCCAAACTGTTTTCTACATAATCGGTTTCAAACCGGTTCGGTTTTGGTTTGATTTTCGGGTTAGTTGGGTTAACCAGTTTATTTGCCAACCTCTAGTTGAAGATACGTGAATGTTTAATTCGGTTACCATTAAAGAAGCAATCAATGCTACAATGCATTACCATATACCTGCCAAATAGACATAATTTTCTAGGTACGTTTGTTGCGTGTGAATTAATGCCAACTACCGTAAAATTAAACATATCAGAATTTATAAATTTTATATTTTTTTTTTGAAAATTGACTTTCATTAAAATTTATAAATTTTATATAAACACCAATTATCACTAAAAGTTATACAATTACCGATATCCAAATATAAAAATAAAACCACCATGACTTAATCCCAAGCTGGTTTAAACCTTTAGGGAGTTAAATTTTAATGTGGTGTTGTTTTGTTAAATCTTTTAATTTTCTTAGATAGAGAGGAATATAAAGGATGGACATCAAAAGCAAGCAATTGACTATATCATAGGGGCGTTTAATATAATTGATGATTGATTTTAATTATTAGGTTTTCAAACCCGACCACAACCAAAATTATTAAAAGCAATTGGTTCCTGTTACTATCTTTAGAATCGACTAATTTGGAAAGACAGAGTAATAATGCATTTATTTTCCGTACCACATGTTTAATAGTAATAATTCTACGAAGAGAGCAAAATGAAATACCATAAAAATAGTTTACTCAAATGAAACACCATAGTTCTACAAAGAGAGAAAAATGAAATACCATAAGTAAAGGGAAGAAGGCGGAGGAGTGTAACGCCCCGATCTTGCTGATTCATGCATTGGTGCATATAGTGGAGAAACCTGGACGAAAATGTCAAGGGGGCGGACGGAAATACGTATAAAAAAATTCATAAACAGAGGAGGCCAGACTATTTATAAACAGAGGAGGCCAGACTATTTTTGGATGAAAACATATAAACTCACACTATTTATAAAATATTTCGGATGAAAACTAGTAAATTACTATTGAACAGAAAAACAAAGGGAGTCGGGAACCCTGACCCTAAAGAAGTTTCGCCTATGGGTGTATAGTTGGCCGTTGGGAGTGTATTTTGTAAATAACGAAACATTGCTTTTATTACTTTGTGATCAAAATACATCGGAAGGAAATCTTGAGGGGTCTTTATAAAAACTTTGGAACTAATTCCTTGCTTAAAATTGTTAAAACCCTACAATCGCACCAATGTTAATGATAGGCAGCACTCATATTGATTGGTTTCATGGCTAACAACCTTAGTTCATGATCTAATTATAAGCGGTTTGGATATTGCGTGTTGAGTCGTCATTCGATAAGTAGTACATGTGTATGGTTATGATCATGTTATATCTGTATGCGATTTTATTATCGGGTATTGATCTTGTGTTGGTGTCCGTGCTCCTTCGGTTTCTAGAATATTGAATACTTGAACACATACGTTTAGGTGAGTTCTAGACGCCCTCTTTTAAATGATTTTAATCCGTTTTAATTCTAATATATATAGATTTGTTTAACGAATGGTCACACGTACATTCTTCTTTTTAAAGCAACTTACAAGTATATGTATATTTTCATGATTCTTACACGTGAGCATGCATGTTTAATAAACCGGATTTTAAGATGATGAACATGTATGATAAGGGTTTATTAACAATTGTATATGTTTCATGGATTTTTATATGATTTTTACGTACGCATAATGTTATGTTTGATGTTAATGATTTTTAACAGCCGTACACAGTTGGATCAACTAGAAGAAGTCCCTTCACAAGGTGTTAAAAGAAGTCATCGATCTAACAACAACTTTTCCCCACATGGTTTTGCAACTTGAAAATTGGTTGGTTAGTAACCAGGTTATACAACGGTTTATGATACTCTCCCTCTATTTTTTAATTTCTAAAGTTTTCTTAATGGATTTGATACCACTGGAAATTAGGTAATTGATTAATGATATTCTAATAGGTTTCTCTGCTTTAGCTGAATACTTTAGGCTTATAATATGGCATTAACTATATATCACAACTGCCTTTTTAAAGGCATTACATAAAAAAGTGAAAAATGCTTCGACACGCCACTTCCACACTTCTATGTAGTTTAAAATCACACCCACTGAAAGGTGGTTCAAACACCTATAAATGTGAATCTAGTAGCTGAAAAACTCTCATAAGTTCAAGACAAACAATTTAGTGACTAGACGATCAATAATTTGTCTTTAACTTGTTTACGTTTGTCTTAATTTTCCTTCTTTGCTTTCAATGTTGAAGTGTTTTTTACATGTCTTGTGGTTTCACAATTTCATGTTTATTTTATGAGTATCACCTTACAATTGAGCGCTATATATAATCTTCTTACTATATATAACGTACCGATACACATGTGACATATTCAATTTGTTATGTTGAGGTTGTTGTAGCGGGCATTGCTTTTTATGTTTAATATTCTGTTGCTACTTTGATTTTTGCTGATCTTGATGTTTTTAACATTATTTCTGGATAATGGGATTTCTTTTATATAACTTACCAATTTTCCTTACCTTAACTTTGGTTTACTTTATTTGATTTTGAATTTAAATGAACAAAATATATTCTCAATGTGTTCTATGTTGTAAAACAACGACCTATTAGCAAGATCCATACACATATAGAGATGATAAAGATAAAGAAGATTGATTCTTATTGATGTCTATAACCAAATACAAGATGCCTTTATATAAGAACTTATACATTAATAAAGGATAATAAATAGTTGGTGGTTATGCATGTGGAGAGTCACTCTAATAATAATGGTTCATAACACTCCCCCCTGACTATCCACATAATGGAATACGCTTGGTAATGTTGTCTCATTAAAAACCTTGCTAGGAAAACCCGTTGGGACAAAACCATAGCTAAGGGAAAAAGAGTGCAACGCGTATAATACTCCCCCTCATTTATACATCCTTTAAATGATGGGTTTTAACCTTCACGAAAGTTTGACTAAATCTTTTGTAGTTAATGATTCACCGCTTGATCTTGTCGTGCAAAGTTTCTAATTTCGAGCAACGTTGTACTATCTTCATGGATGACTTGTAGTTCCTCTTCTTGTAAATAAGTGACATGAAATCTACGAATTTGTTATATTATATTCCCTGCATCGATACAACTAACCAAACCTTTTTTACGGGTTAGTAAAATATAAACTTATATATTTCATACCCTGCATTTATCAAAATATTATGTTTAACTCATTTCGATGTTCATCACTAAAACAAATTATATCTTGTCAATAAATATAAATATAATATACATAGTTGTGTATAACTAGCAAGAATTATTGTATCAATTATGATAAAATATGGTGTACTTCTTGACTAAGAATTTTTATTGATAATAAGGATTATTTGTTCTATTTAAGATGAACATTATCCGTATTAAAATGTTTCAACATCTTCTAGATGAAATTTGATTGATATAAAAATATCATTACTCAAGTGCTCAACCCGTATACCATCTCTTTACGAGATACAATGCAATCATCACATGATATTGTTGATTTAATATTAAAATATTCAACACATGAATCCATTACATCATATTGATACCTCTTTTCAACAAGATATCACCGAGTTGATATTATCATTTCTTACTCGGTTTTTGTAGTTCACATATAGAACTTTTCATTTCATATAATAAATTTCTAGAAATTTTAGTTTAAATGCTTCATGCACGTCTAATATGTCATGGACTTCCTTTCTTGTTGACTAATCATGTATACAACATACTAGTTAAGAGATTTTACAATCTGTCATGGACTTCTTTCCATTTTGACCAATCATGTATACAAATTTACTCTTTAAGAGTTTGGCACATAAACTGTATCTGTTAGCACATTCATTTCTATGTCATATTTAAATATGTCATCAAGAATTATTTTAATTTCATTCCATATTGTACAATTCTTGTACATAGTTTATTCGATATCATCATATGCTTATTAATGCATAGGAATTACATTCTTAAGATGCTTATTTTTAACCAATAAATCGTGTTAGGAAACTCACCAGGAGTTCCATATATATTCCATTCATCAATGTATACAAAAATAATATGTACTCGGAGCAATCATATCGTTCTTAAGAACTTATTTTATATGATTTGATAATTCAAATCCTTCATAGATTTTCTTGTAAATCTCAGTATCAACTGAATAACAATATTTATTGAACGCATATCAATTCTCTTTTTGTATTACCAGACTGTTTAGTTATCGGAAAGTCATTGCTTCCAACACTGGAGAATGTGTCTCCTCATAATTAATCATGGGTCTTTGCAAAAATTCTTATGCCATCAATTTTGCAAATCACTTGATAAATATTCATAACTAATATACAATACCCGTTTGTTTCTAACACATTTTACAACTTTAATTGTACGGACTGTTGGTCCAACATACTTTCCGTTATTTATAGAATTCAATTCTGCCATGTTTGCGTCTTTCCACTTTAGCCAATTATTTTTATATCTCATTTATCGGCAGAACGTAGTTCTTGATCCTCAACGTTTTCATTATTTCAAGCGCTATACAAAATTATCAACGACGTCGATTTTTTTCGATTCAATACCTATCTAGACATGGTATAGTTTTATTGAAATCTCTTTTATTTTCAGGTACCTGGGGTTCTTCTGGAACCATCATGTCTATCGTCTCTTAAAGAGAATCTTTCATTATACCTCGACTTGACCATTTTCATTACTTGCTCCATTTTCGAGGAATTTTATTCTTTGAACCGAATAATCTATCACGCTTCAGGCGTTTCATAGAATCATCACCAATGTATGGTTGTACTTTCAATAACATTAATGGGAGCACTAGCGGTTGTTATATGTGACTTAGCTAGTCACTATATTTAGGTCAGTGAATGCATCTGGTAGTTAATTCGCTAATTCTTGTAAATGAATTATCTTTTTAACTTCTTGTTTGCACTTTTTAACTTGAGGATCAATATAATGATAATTCATTACAACTTTTTAATTTTCCAACTGCTTCTTATTTCCCCCTCATGTAGGAAATATTATTTTGTTTAAGTAAAATCAATATTGAGTCGTAAACGAATCCCACGTTGATGACTCTAAATACATAATTATCAATAATTTTCCATATCCAACATATATTCCCAACCTTCCTTGATGTCTCATATATGTGCAATGTGGTGGAGTAATTGCAATGTGTTATGCACTTTTAAAAACTATAAATAGGAAATATTTGGTTCCTGAACGAAAACCAATTGTAATGGGGATGAAGTATTATAACTTATTGGCCTTATGTGAATTAATATTACCTTGTGTAAAAACACATGTTCTAACAAACAAATATGAACTTTTGCTCTCATGATTATTGGTTTTGCAATCAATCATATACGTTTGATCATCGTCATCGACAAAAATAAAACACTTATTCCAATAATCATTAGTAATATGGGAATTAAGATCACCTCTAGAATAGTGTGCTTGCTATTAGCTAAGTCACAAGTCACGCAAACTTCAGGTTGCGAAATTGATAACCATTTAGACGATGCATCGATTTAAAAACACTAAATGATATCATGTCAGGAGATACATATCCTTTTATCATTTTCATAGTATATTAGAGATTTAAACCCAACTTAGTTGGTTAACAATTAACTTCCCCTTGAGAGCAAACATAGTATGTTTAATTACCATGAAGAATCTTCTAGTTCTCCAATAAATTCGCATTATCAATGACTCGGAATGGTCAAACCGGTCAAGCCAATATATTAAACAATCATGATCCATAAATTTATGTATTATGATCATGTATGCTTTAGTTTAACTCGTGTTTGTTCAATACACCACATAAAAAATACGAGAGAATAATATATCATCATTTTAAACATTCATGTTAAAACACATTTCCTGTGTTTTATTCTCGTATAATCACTATCGTGCCACTTCTTGTGGTCAATAGTAACATGGTTGATCTCGTTATCAACGCGAGGGTTATTATAATGTCCTCAATTACCAATATCATGACCTTTATCACCGATCATTTTATACTCATCACATTATGAACATAGTTGATCTCATTATTAACATGGCATCATAACAATTTATTCAATTACCATGATCACAAAGTTTACCGGATCATTATATCTTCACATTCACTTCAAAGAATGGATTATTAACTAGATAACTTTCAAGGTGTTATCATTACAATTTCCATAGTTATGATGAAAATCTTTACTCTGATCAGTCTATCATCACATTCATTTCAGGGAATGGATTAGCACCACACAACTTTCATGGTGGGCGTTTTCTTGGTGCTCATTTCAAACCTCATATATATTTTTTAACAATCTTACTACTTCAAGAGTATATTTGAGGTTAGTCAATGGAAATTGTATTATTCACAACTTGTATAAATAATCTTCTTCTTATTATATAACATCAATTGAGAAGAAGTTATATGCCATAATCATTGAGATTTAGCGATCCAAAATCTTACAACTTCTATAAATTTATAATAAGTTTTATTGAGTTTGGTACATCGGTGTAATATTATAACTCTTGATCACAATTCAAGCATGTTTATATCATGTGATCATATACCACGACTTTGGTCATTTATTTGATTTACCCATTAATGTATAACAACTAGAATTCATATACATTTCCAACAACAAATAATATACGCATTTTCATTATTATAATACACTACCATATAAAACACGCTTTTAATAATAATGTACTTTAAATAAATAACATGAGTTATTGGACATCATTTGTTATCCACATGCAATTAATCTATTTTCACTAAATTAAAACATGATATAAACTGAGAAGTAGTTATACAACCGAATCCTGTAAGGTATATAAGAATAAAATCTTACGACTATCTATAAACTAATAATGAATTTTATGAAATTTTGACACTTTGGGTGCCATATTATAAATGAATATTCACCACAATTCAATATTCACCAAAGTTGTGATCATCTACTACAACTTTGGTCATTTTGTTATTCATATAAAAAGTAATAACAAATGGAACACAATGTATAACTAAAGTTAGATTATGCAATGCATGATGTTATAGAATGTCATCAAATAAAATGAGTTACGGAACAATCTTATGACATAAGATATATTCATTACTTGTAACGATTCGACGTGATACCAATGTCATCATACAAAGTAGGTTTATTTATCATCATAATAACCTTAGATAATTTGCGACACTGGTCATAGAATGTAAAGAAGAATGCAAAAAAAACCTTTAGTTATATCCTGATTAATTTTTTAACTACAAATAACATTAACAATGATATAACTATGATAATTAATTATTAAAAAGATCATAGAATGAGATAACTTAATAACAACACCGTTGCTTGTTGCTTAACTTCAATAACAATAATAATAAGAATAATTAATGCTTAAACTTTGAAATTTAAGAACCCCCTTTCATTAATATGAGGTAATGCAAAATGATTAAAAGATAAATGAAACATATATTCGAATTGCATTTGATGGTATTTGATTGAAAACTAAGTGAAGATTAGGAGCTACTTAATCACAATTAATTTCATAAATAATGATATTCAATTCACATATTCAATTCACTCTAGTAGGTTACGTGTTATCAACTTTAAATGAATTTTAAATATATTAATTAAAAATAAATAATCATAAAAGAAAATAATAAAAAGGCAGACTAGTGTGATAACATGTTCATACCATATAGACATATACTACAATATTCATGTGCAAGTGGTTCCGATAATTATAGATTATATATTTAGGATGGAAAACATTGACTTTAGCCACAATATCCTCATAATTATCGAAAAGTTTAAAACAATACAAGTTTCATGTTATCTTTCTCAGTCTATTATATAGATTGTTTTTTTATATTTGTTCAAAAAATGTATATCATGTAATCGCTCGACTTGTTAAAGACAACTCATCCATTATTCTTAAGAGTAACTTTTATAATGAATAATGAAACAGGTATAATAAATTAACTGAAATACTCTATATGAATTATACATTTGGAAATTACTAAGCATGCGTGACTAAGAAAAAAAAACTGCAGAAAAGTAGTTAGACAAGTAGTTCGCTTGAATAAATTCTCATTTGGCATATGACCTCCATTAAGTATATGTGTTTTGAAAATAAAAATATGCATATATTTTGTTTTCAATATCATAGCCAATAGTTGCTAAACTAACATCATTAGTTGTAAACAATCAAATGAAAAATAATAGAGTTAATGGATTAGAAATTAAATCTATAAAAATTATCGAGTCATGTCATGTATTATACGCTTCAACTTTATTTTCAATTCTTAAAATATTATTGGATGATACCAATAAAAGAAAATTTAACTAGCCATCTCAAATAACAATACCCATAACAAATACAAGATTAACAAATAAGGAATCGATGAATTAAGACTTACTTGTAGGATACGATCCACCTTATTTGTAATATAATCCAAATCAAAAACAATTCGTGCTGATAACGTGTTGTAAAACAACGACCTATTAGCAAGATCCATACACATATAAAGATGATAAAGATAAAGAAGATTGATTCTTATTGATATCTATAACCAAATACAAGATGCCTTTATATAAGAACTTATACATTAATAAAGTATAATGAATAGTTGGTGGTTATGCATGTGGAGAGTCAATCTAATAATAATGGTTCATAACATTCTATTGTTTTTTATGACCAATTAAACTTGATTCTGTATACTTCAGTACACTTGATTGTGTTTTTGGTGTTACACTTAATCGTGTCATTTAACATTTCCGTACTAATAGAGATGTTGTCATTTTATCCCTTTCAGTCACTTTTATTGGCTCACTTTATTTATACATCCAGCGTTCCACTTTCATGCTTACTTTTCACTTATGTTATTAGTTTCTTAACATTAAAATCATCAAGTTCCATAATCTTCCGTGCAAATAAGGACTCTCATTCCTATAAAAATACTATTATATGAACAATCATATGATCTTTTACCGTAACGTAACATAAAATGTCATATTTCTGTCATTAGATTGAGATGTATCTTTGCATTCTTTGGTTTAAACTCCGTAGGGACATGTGGAGGAGTATTTTCAGTGTAACCTAGCCTCGATCAACTGCTCTATCACGTTGTTAGTCTCTGAAGAGGTATGTACCCGCCTCAACAACGAGCGAGGCGGGTCAACCCACAAGATATGGACAAGAGGCTTGAAATCAAGACATTATGAAGGCACAAAGCCAAAACCTACACGCATGGCGCATATCACATATGCTCACGCATATCACATATGCTCATGCATCACATGCTCAGGCATCATATGCTCAGGCACCACAGATGCTCAGGCATCACATATGCTCAGGCATCATATGCTCACGCATCATATGCTCAGGCATCACATATGCTCATGCATATCACATATGCGCGTGGCGCATCCGCGCGTGGCGCATATCACATGCTCATGCATATCACATCTGCGCATGAAACATCTGCGCGTGAGAATAAAGAGAAGACCTCGCGCATCCTCAGGATAGGCGCGTATCACACATGCACATAATCAACCTCATCCTTATCCAAATCAGGATTAGGGCAACCTTGATTGTGCACGTCAGACAACCTTCCAGAAGGTATCTTTTTAAGGAATAAGAATATGCTGATGTTGACAGCTGCCAATGAAAGGTGGACAACTCAGCAAAACCCATGTGCTACCACGTGATTATAACCAATGAAAAAGCACCAGGTGTCCCAAAGGACACGTGGCGCAAAGCAACTGGAAGAGGCCAACAAAGCCCTAACTGGGTCTAAGCCCAATCAGTGGAAACCCTAGCACTATAAATACCACATCAACTCCACAAGGAGGGGACATCGAATTACATCCAATTACAGAGTATTCAGCTATTAAGCAATACACTCCAAATTCCTTACTCTCATATTATTATCTTCTCCTACAAACACTTATTCTCACACCGGAGGGTTACCCCAAAGAGGACCCCTCTGTCCCTTTCTGAGGGGTAAGTTCACGGTGCTGTTCATTTTGTAGGTGGAAGAACCCAGATCCATCAGATCCAAGAGAACCATCGGTGAAATAGCATAATCACACCCGAGGAAAGTAGATCGTCTACCAGTGAGTCGATCCACGTTTCTTCATTGGCGCCATCCGTGGGACAAGACACACATTAGACTGGGGGGGCTTGAAGAGGTATGTACCCGCCTCAACAACGAGCGAGGCGGGTCAACCCACAATATATGGACAAGAGGCTTGAAATCAAGACATTATGAAGGCACAAAGCCAAAACCTACGCGCATGGCGCATATCACATATGCTCACGCATATCACATATGCTCATGCATCATATGCTCAGGCACCACAAATGCTCAGGCATCACATATGCTCATGCATCATATGCTCAGGCATCATATGCTCAGGCATCACATATGCTCACGCATCACATATGCTCACGCATATCACATATGCGCGTGGCGCATCCGCGCGTGACGCATATCACATGCTCGTGCATATCACATCTGCGCATGAAACATCTGCGCGTGAGAATAAAGAGAAGACCTCGCGCATCCTCAGGATAGGCGCGTATCACACATGCACATAATCAACCTCATCCTTATCCAAATCAGGATTAGGGCAACCTTGATTGTGCACGTCAGACAACCTTCCAGAAGGTATATTTTTAAGGAATAAGAATATGCTGATGTTGACAGCTGCCAATGAAAGGTGGACAACTCAGCAAAACCCATGTGCTACCACGTGTTTATAACCAATGAAAAAGCACCAGGTGTCCCAAAGGACACGTGGCGCAAAGCAACTGGAAGAGGCCAACAAAGCCCTAACTGGGTCTAAGCCCAATCAGTGGAAACCCTAGCACTATAAATACCACATCAACTCCACAAGGAGGGGACATCGAATTACATCAAATTACAGAGTATTCAGCTATTAAGCAATACACTCCAAATTCCTTACTCTCATATTATTATCTTCTCCTACAAACACTTATTCTCACACCGGAGGGTTACCCCAAAGAGGACCCCTCTGTCCCTTTCTGAGGGGTAAGTTCACGGTGCTGTTCATTTTGTAGGTGGAAGAACCCAGATCCATCAGATCCAAGAGAACCATCGGTGAAATAGCATAATCACACCCGAGGAAAGTAGATCGTCTACCAGTGAGTCGATCCACGTTTCTTCAGTCTCTTATGTTGGTATGATTTCCTCCTCAGTTGTGCTCATTGGAACACATCCATCATTAAGGTCACGGGCACATATATCAATGTTATCTTCATCTTTGATTTTTTAACCTTTAGTTGGTGTTCGGTTTGGGTTTGTCAACCAACGCCTAAAATGTTTTCATCATTTTCCACGTTAGGTTCCCGTTTATAGAAAGCCACACTGTCAAAGTGTTGGAGAACCGACAAGTTTGAAAGCACGCACCTTCCCTTATCTACAAGACTACAGATCCCACAAAATCAGTTATATATGTTTTATTATAAACGAAATCAACATAGTGACTTTACCACCAAGTTACCAACAATGTCAATGGTCATGTTAATGCTCTCTACTATTCCATACTTTTCTCGTTCTACTTAAACATGCTATTTGATAGCCACACCAATCCAAACTTTTCATATCCATGTTTCATGAAACGTAGGTTCACCTATAACTCTTTTGCGCATGATACTATTACAGTGTTGGATGCTATAAAAATTTAGCTTGAACAATCTCCCACTATTGGTTGATGACTTAACATTTAAGGTTAAGAGCAGTTTCCAACTCAATAGCACAGTTAACTGTGACGTCCATTCTCTAATAATCGAATCCTTTAAATGAGGTTTGTTTGTCTCCATCACAGTAATCTTCTTCATTGATGTCTCAAGTATATCGTTGACCAACTGCCTTGTTATTCGTATTACACGTGTCTCAACATTTACACGATACACATTAATTATCGTGGATGAAATAGGTTTTGAGTCTATAAGGTAGTTGAAGATATCATGTGTTCCACCAAAATTGGGGCACTATATAATTATGACCCTGAAACCAACTATGTAAATGTTGAGAAACATGTAATACAAATAACAAGGCATGTGGTCAACAATGCACTTGGGATTCCAATGGGAAATATTAGCGTGATGGGGAAATAAATCTCATTAAAAGGATCCGGTTATTAGAGAATGGATGCCACAGTTAGTTAACTTTTATTGACCTTAAACGTATGATGAGGTTGTCAACTAATAGTGGGCGGTTCTTCAAGCTAATATATTTTGATAACATTCAACACCATGAATGATTCATGTATAAAAGAGTTAAAGGTGAACTTGTGTTTCTTGAAATGGATGCACCGAAATGTGGATATAAAAAGTTTGGATTGGTGTTGAAATCTAATAACATGTTTTAGTTGAATGAGAAAAGCCTTGAGAGCATTACCACAGTTTGTTGGCATTACTGACGCTAAGTTATGTCACTATATTGATTTGGTTAATACATATCTAACTGATTTTGTGGGTATTGAAGTTGGTGTATGCACTTGATAATGGTAAGCGCGTACTTTCAAGCTTGTCGACTCTTTAACAATATGACAGGGTGGCTTTTCATAAAGTAGAAAACACCAACGCAAAAAGTTAAGGAATATGAGGATGTGTAAGATGATGAAAGATTGGATGATATTTCTTTTGAAGACAAAGAAGTAAATAACATCGATATATGTGCTTGTGGCCTCAATCGGATTTGTTTCCATGAGTATGACTGAGGAGAAAGACATACTAACACAAGATATTGAGAACGTGATAGAGCAGTACGTTGATCGGGTTTGGTTACTAATAGACATCTATATTTAGTAAATATTGTAATAGATATCTTGTATGATTTAGATGATCTTGTATGATTTTAGATGATCCTCTTTGATTTGGTTTTGTACCTATATATGGTTGGAATGAGAATGAAGAAGGCAACGATTCTATCACAATACTCTTTCATGGTATCATACCTAGTTCCTCTCCTCTTTCACGGCTGTCAATTCTAGCCGTCACCTCCGATCCTGGTTCATCTTCTCCCCACCTCCAGCCATGGATAACAAATTACATCCCGCTGTCACTGTAACAAACATCAAAACCTTCATCCCCATAACTTTAGAGATGGAATCTGCCCAATACACAACATGGTCAGAACTATTCATCATTCACTGCAAAGCCTACCTTGTTTATCAACATCTTACCTCCCCCCACCGCTCGTTTGCTCCGTGGGGTAACACTCAGGGACATGGGACGTCATGGAATAATCAACCCACTTGGAATGGTCCACAATTCCCTTACCCTAACCAGTGGCCCAATCCACCGTGCCCATATCCTACTACAAACCCAAGGCCCAACAATTTTAATAATGCATCTCCTGGAGCCGGTTTACTTGGACCACGACCGAATCAAGCTCATGTTGCTGCCTACACCCCAACAAACATCGAGCAAGCACTCTACAAAATGTCACTCAACCCGCCTGAACAATGGCTTATGGATACCGGGGCAACGTCACATATGACCAATAATCCAGGTAACTTCCGGTCTATTTTTAATAATGGCACTTTTAACAATATCACCATTGGTAATGGCACAACCATCCCGGTAACTGGACAAGGCAACCAATACCTACCACCGCCCTACCCACCCCTCAAATTAAACAATGTCCTTCTCGCCCCAAAACTTATTCAGAATATAATTTCAGTTCGTCGCCTAACCGTTGATAATTGTATTTCAATTGAATTTGACCCTTTTGATTTTCTTGTGAAGGATTTCAGGACCCAGATCCCTATCCTTCGATGCAACAGCAGCGGTGACCTTTATCCCCTGCTTCTACCAGAGTCTACTCACTACACATCACCTTCTACTTTTGCAGCTCTCTCTCATCAGCTATGGCATCAACGGCTCGGTCACCCTGGACCGTCTATTTTGCAGTCATTAAAACAATCTAATGTTATTTCTTTTAATAAAATAAATAAGACTCTTTGTCAATCTTGTGTACTTGGGAAAAGCATTAAATTACCGTTTATGCCTTCTAACACTTGCATCAATTTACCATTTGACATTATTCATAGCGACCTCTGGACATCCCCCGTGGTTAGTTCCAGTGGTCATCGCTACTACATATTATTTCTTGATGATTTCACAGATTTTTTATGGACTTTTCCTTTAGCGAAAAAGTCTACCGTATTCTCCACCTTTAATACTTTCTTTAAACAAATTGAAACCCAATTCGAAAGAAAGATTAAAGCGTTCCAATGCGACAATGGAACCGAATACATTAACTCATCGTTTAAACAATTCTGTGATCAAAACGGCATGATTTTTCGCTTATCGTGCCCACACACCTCTTCCCATAATGGGAAAGCCGAACGTAAAACAAGATCATCTAAATCATACAAAATATCTATTACAATATTTACTAAATATAGATGTCTATTAGTTACACTGAAGATACTCCTCCACATGTTTCTACAGGGATTAAACCACATAATAGAAAGATACATTTCATTTTAATTATAGAACCATGATATAAAATGTCATGGTAAAAGATTATCTAATTGATGATTTTGTTGGTGATGTTGAAGAACTAATAACAAAAGTGAAAATAAGTTTGAAAATGATGATGGTAAGGTTGACAAAACAGCACGACAATGTGGACAACACCAGTACTAATGAGGGAAACGCTGAAGGCATGATGTCTAAAGAAAGCAAGCCAATAAAATTGAATGAACTGGATCAAATTGTGGATTGAGCAGAAGATAATGCAGAGGTGGAGGCTGCACACTTTAGCTGTAAAATGCTTGAGAAATCTAAGAAACTTTGGTTGGAAGCGGAAAGACAGGCTTGACTTTTCAAACCAATATCACCAAATGACCAGCTTTCATTTAACAAACTTGAATGAAATAGGCAAAAACAACAACAATTTCTAATTGTTTGATTCCTTTCAATATACATGTTGATTTATCTGAACCTCATGTCAAACCTATGGTTGGACACTATATGTTATTTTGTGTGGTGTTTGTTATTGTTTCAAGGTGATAACAAATGTAAAAGGATCATTTAAAAAATGAAAAAAACTTCTAATTGTTTGATTCCTTTCAATGTACATGGTAATTTACTTGATCCCAAACACAATCAACACGTCTTAACTTTCTTTTGCTTTTGATACATTTGGGTCCCTTGCCCACGAAACTATTACGTTTCTTAAAAGAGTTCAATGGGCCGTGTCAAGTCCCGTATCGATAATCACACACGAATATTAAACGAATAACTCTCGTTTATATTAATTAGAAAATATCACTCTAAAAACTGATTACAAACCCTCAAACCCTAACTCGGTTTGACTCTTGATGAACCCTAACTCGGTTACACCAAACTCACAATATCTAATGTCTAACCATAACTCGGTTTATATAGACTAACCTAACTTGCTAGTCAAGACATTACCAAATATAATAAACCCTACTTCTTGGGTTGGGCCTTACACTTGGGCCAGACAACAATTGACCCAACAATCACCCCCGCAATTGTTGTACCCGAGTCACCCGACTCACCCCCTAATTTCCTACTCGAAATTGGCGGGTCTTCAACTTCACGCTTGTCATCATTCTTGTGACATCTGCCCCGATCCGACCCGACCCAGGTACCCGTTTCTCTGACCCGATCTCTTTCTTTTATGATTTGATATTTATTTATACTTATATTTTACTTTTACTAATATATATATATTTTCCTTCCCGCCTCTTTCTCTCTCTTTCTTTCCGCCGTCCCGTCCCTCTCCTTCTCTCTTTCCGCCTTCTTTTCCCTCTTGTCGCCGTCCCGCCCTTAAGCCTTGTTTCCCTCTTTTTCTTCTAACTCTTTTGTTCCTTCCCGCCTAAGGTTGTCTGCGCAGACCCCTTGCAAGGAAGCCTGCGTGAAGACCCCCCTGTTTCAGCGATACGCGAGACGAACTCTTCTCGCAGCGCGCTAAGAATTTTAATTCTTCTCGCAGCGCGCTAAGAACAGTAGTTCTTCCCGCGGCGCGCTAGGAATTCTAGTTCCTCCCTCGGCGCGCTAAGAAATGTAGTTCTTTCCGCGACGCGTTAAGGTTGGTTCTGTCTGCCTTCGCGCTCGCGCTCTCTTGACCTTCTGTGTCTGCCTTCGCGCCTTAGCCTTCTCGCGCTGAACCCTTTGAGTTTTCTTCTGTTGAATCTAGCCGTTGCTTTTGTGTTGACTTATCTTTTGAGCTGTTGACCTAATCTGCTTTATGTCTGAAAAGCCACTTTTGGCGCAGCATGCGCACCAACCCCATTGGTTGACAGAAAAAGTGACTGACATTATCTTTTGAGATCTGCTTTTGCCATGCTTGACCAGTACCTTTATCTGACCCGCCCATGCTTTTTACTGTTCCCTGACAGCTTTATCTTGCCCCCTACAGCTGCCATATCTTTTGATATCTTTTACTTGCTTTTGATATCTTTTGTTATCTTTTGTTTTGTCTTGTTCTGTTTGTCTTGAGATCTTTTCCCCTTTTTCTGGATTCATGTCTCCTAGGGTTTCCCTATAAATAATAATCTTATTTTTCTTAACACTACACACACAAACACTTATTATCTCTCTTCCTTTGCTCTCTGCCGATTGTCCTCCTGCCGCCTCCTCTCTTGCCTCCGTTTTCTCCTCTCTTCTGCCCAGATTTTCGGTAATATATATATTATATATAATAATTTACTTACTTATTAATTATGCAAACTTATAATCAAGACTTAAAACAGATCATTAAAACAATAATCTTATTTATAGGTTAACTTGTGCTTGTTTAAAAGTTGGTTCTTGCTTTATCTTACACCGCATCGTTTATCAAGTGAGTAATCTCGTACCTAATCCCTTTTTGCTTTTAATGTTTTGGGATGTTCATGTGTTCATACAAACTTAGAGTCTTAAACTTGTTTATGAACTTTAGTCGCGCAGTATCCCATGTGTTGAGGACGTAGACTTGGCTGTTTATTTGTATGTGTGGATCATTAACCGTCTTGTCGGTCTATTCCGCAGTTTTCATGGTACCATTAGATGAACACGGGAGAACTATCGTTTATGATTTTCTCTTTTGTATACACATGCACAGTTTGTCTTGTTTGTGAGCTCAATTGTGAGCACTGGCAGTCTTATGAATCTTAGAGTTGGTCCCGATCAGATTACACCCTTGTTGAAAACCAGACATACACATGTTGCGCGCAGATTTATTGTTATCTATGTATTGTATTAAACTTGATTTCTCACCAACACGCAAGTGTTTGACGTTTATTTTAACACATGTTCAGGTTTGTTGTAGCTACTTTTGGAGCTTGTGGACACGTAGGACGTTTTTACTTTTGGACCTAGATTAAAATGTATCAAGACAAGTTATTGCTGTTCGAATATTATGATTTATAATATATTGATTTATGATGATTTATGTTATCTTGTGTTTACCCTGCGCGTGCGCGAATGAATGTATTTATTAAATATTGACACCCAATAGTGTCACGAGTAATGAAACAATATGTGGCGCCCCGATGTATAATCCGCCTTTGGTCGGGGTGTTACAGATTGGTATCAGAGCTCGTTGACTTTAGGATAGGTGGTTAGACGTAACGGCCTAGAATACCTAAGAGTCCCTTCTCGCGCATGAGAGAAATCTCATGTTTGCGCGCTTATTGTTAATTACTCGTTATTTATGAATATGCTCGCACTTGCGCAGTATATGATTTTATGTTTTATTTCGCGATATTTCGATTTTTGTTGAATTTCGATTTTTATTGATTTTTCTTACATATTCGTTTGTTGGGTTTGAAAATCCGAAAAGTCATGGTGATACATGAATAGTTGATTTTCAATTTCCCTTTACGATTATGTTCTGAGGTTGGAGACTTGAAAAGTCATGGTGATACATGAATTGTCAACCTCCAATACTCATTTTCTTGTATGTTTTATATTGAAGATTGAAAAGTCATGGTGATACATGAATCATCAATCTCCAATACTCGTTTGCTCGTATATTTTAAATTGGGAATTCGGAAAGTCATGGTGATACATGAATTGTCGATTCTTGATTCGAATTTGTTACCTTTATTAAGTCTGCATTTAGGGTCATTTATTTTACTTTAACTTTTGACAGTAACTGACTCCGTGAAACCAAGCTTTATAAGATTAAAACTTTGCGCTAAAACCAAGATATTAACTAAAATTAAAATTTTTATAGAATGCCTCCGCTATCTCGCCGATTTCAGAGAAGAGAAGCCTCGCGCATGCGTAGACAGCAACGTTCCCAGGAAATGGCCGCCGCAATAGCCCAAGCCTTGAGCCAAAATAATACCTCCAGTTACAACATTAAGTCCTTTAACGCGGGTAACCCTCCAAAGTTCACAGGTCTTGAAGGAGCCACCGTGATGCTCCAGTGGCTTGAGAAAATAGAAAACACTTTCCTCCACACCCAATGCCCCTCAGACAGACGAACCCTATATGCTTCCAGTGTCCTGGAATCCAGAGCGCTTACATGGTGGAATGGAGTAGCTCATGCGCGTGGCGCAGAAGCTGCTTCTAGCATGACATGGGAGGAATTCAAGGAAATTCTTACGAGAGAATTCTGCCCTCCCAACGAAGTTAAGCGCCTGGAGGAGGAATTCTGGAACTTGAAGCAATACAGCGGTGAAGCGCGCGAGTACGCGACGCGCTTCCATGAACTAAGTTTGCTTGTCCCTCACCTTGTTACCCCTTCCCGCCGAGCCATAGAGAAATTCCTTGGAGGTCTCCCCATGGAAATTCAAGATTCTGTATGGGCCAGAAACCCAGTTACCCTCTCTGACGCCATCGAGTTGGCCGCTGTGCTCAGCGACAACCATGTCAGAGCAGGAACCCTGTTCCTGCGGGGAACTGAGAAGACCAAACCCACCAAAACTGCCCCTGAACCCGCAGAAACCAAACCTGAACCCTCAAACCGTAACAACCTCAAGCGCAGGCGCAAGGCCTATGCGCTTACCAACCCGCCCATTGTCCAGCAACCCATCTACCAACCTCCAGTTTACGCGCCTAACCCACTGTCAGCCTACCCAACACCTCCTGTAGTCCACAACTATGCCTTAACCAATCCAGCACTCCCTGCCCCGCCAACTAAGAAACCTTACACAGGAAACCACCCCTTTTGCCCAACCTGTAGACTCCACCACCCACCTCAAGTCCCATGTCGACTTTGTACCCGATGTGGCCGCGCTGGTCACCTTGCAGAAAACTGTAGAGTCCCTCTCGCCAATCCAATTGCGCCAACACCACCAGTCTACCCGCAAAACCCTCAACCAACCTACCAAAACCCACGACCCAGATCGTGCTTTAACTGCGGTGATCCCAGTCATTTCCGGAACGCGTGCCCGAGACTACAAGTTCAGATCACACAAGCGAATCCGGTGAACCAGATTTCGAACCAAGTGACGCGTGGACGAGCTTTTAACATAACCGCGCACCAAGCGCAAGCGAATAATGACGTAGTTAATGGTACATTTTTACTTAACGGATTTTATGCTTCTGTACTTTTTGATACTGGCGCCGATCGAAGTTTTATCTCTCGCGCCTTCGAGCAGAAGCTTGCGCTACCGCGCAACGATTTAAAAGAAGATTTTTCAGTTGAATTGGCTAATGGTGAAACTGTTTTAATAAACTCTGTGATTAAAGATTGCACGCTTAACCTTAACGAAAACGATTTTCTGATTGACCTCATCCCCATGCCTCTTGGAAGCTTTGATGTTATCATTGGTATGGACTGGCTCTCGAAGAATCGCGCCGAAGTTATTTGCGCCAAGAAGTTGATTCGCATTCCTCGAGAAAATGGTGATCTTCATATTTACGGCGAAAAACCCTCCAGTGGTCTTAAGCTTATGTCTTGCGCCGAAGCCCAAAGACTCATGCGGAAGAAGTGTATTGCATTTCTAGCCCATGTGGTTAAACCTGCTGAAGAAAAGAAGCTTCGCGATATCCCTGTTGTGCGTGATTTCCCTGAAGTTTTTCCTGATGATCTTCCTGGTATCCCTCCCGCTCGTGAAGTCGAGTTCCGTATTGATCTTGTCCCTGGTGCTTCCCCCGTAGCTAAGTCTCCTTATCGTCTTGCACCCGCTGAGATGCAAGAATTGGCCAGCCAACTTCAAGAGTTGACTGCTAAAGGATTCATTCGCCCTAGCTCTTCGCCCTGGGGTGCTCCGGTGTTGTTCGTTAAAAAGAAAGATGGATCGTTTCGCATGTGTATTGATTACCGCGAGTTGAACAAACTCACCATTAAAAACCGGTATCCCTTACCACGTATTGACGACCTCTTTGATCAACTCCAAGGTGCCTCTTGTTTCTCGAAGATTGATCTCCGCTCTGGCTATCACCAGTTGCGCATCCGCGATGAAGATGTTCCGAAGACTGCTTTTCGAACTCGTTATGGCCATTTTGAATTCTTGGTCATGTCCTTCGGTTTAACCAACGCACCTGCCGTTTTCATGGATCTAATGAACCGGGTGTGTAGGCCTTTCTTGGATAAATTCGTGATTGTGTTTATCGATGATGTTCTGGTGTATTCTAAGACCAAGGCCGAGCATGAGCAACATCTCCGATTGGTATTGCAAAAGCTTAGAGCTGAGCAACTCTATGCTAAGCTTTCCAAGTGTGAATTTTGGTCTGATGAAGTACAGTTTCTTGGTCATGTTGTAAACAAGATGGGTATTCATGTCGACCCATCCAAAATTGAAGCAATCAAGAACTGGATTACGCCATCCTCTCCTTCCGAGATCCGTTCCTTTCTGGGCTTAGCTGGTTACTACCGGCGATTCATTTCGAACTTCTCGAAGATCGCTTTGCCTTTAACAGCTCTAACGCACAAAGGTAAACCGTATATTTGGGGCTCGAAGCAAGAAGAAGCCTTTCTAACGCTCAAGCGTTTGTTGTGTGAAGCTCCTGTTCTTGCGCTACCTGAGGGTAATGATGATTTTGTCGTGTACTGCGATGCCTCCAACAAAGGTCTCGGTTGTGTTCTTATGCAACGAGGCAAGGTTATCGCTTACGCATCAAGGCAACTCAAGGTTCATGAAAAGAATTATACAACTCACGACCTCGAGCTTGGTGCAGTTGTATTTGCCTTGAAGATCTGGAGACACTACCTTTATGGTACTAAGTGTATCCTTTACACTGACCATAAAAGCCTTCAGCATATCTTTGATCAGAAGGAACTTAACATGAGACAACGCCGATGGAACGAACTCATCAGCGATTACGATTGTGAGATCCGGTATCATCCTGGTAAGGCTAATGTGGTAGCCGATGCGCTCAGCCGAAAACCCTGCCAGCTTAACTGTATCTTGCCGCGCACCCAGCTTCACTTCGCGCCGATTCAAAGCAACCTTGAATCGCGTATTAGTGACGCGCAGCGCGCATCCATCAGTAATGGTAACCTTCGCGCCGAGTTAGCGTGTGGCGCGGAAGCGCATTTTGTGCCTAATCTGAGTGGAATTCTCTGCTATCTCAATCGCATCTGGATTCCCTTTGATGTGAATCTTCGCGCTGATATCCTGAGTGAAGCGCACAAATCTCGGTATTCTATTCATCCTGGCGCTGATAAGATGTACAAGGATTTGCGCATTACTTATTGGTGGCCCGGTATGAAGAAGGATATTGCTGTGTTCGTAGCTAGATGCCTGACTTGTTCTAAAGTAAAAGCTGAACACCAACGCCCATCTGGTTTGCTCGAACAACCAGAAATTCCTACGTGGAAATGGGAATGTGTAGCGATGGACTTTATTACCAAGTTACCTTTGACAGCAAGCAAACATGATAGCATTTGGGTAATAGTGGATCGTTTGACTAAGTCTGCTCACTTTCTGCCCATTCGTGAAAACTACCGTGTTGAGCAACTCGCGCAGCTTTATGTCAAAGAGATTGTCTGCCGCCATGGTACTCCTTTGAGCATCATATCAGATCGCGATGGCCGTTTTATATCCCGCTTTTGGAAATCCCTCCAATCTGCGCTAGGAACTCGCTTGGACATGAGTACGGCATATCATCCCCAGACTGACGGTCAGTCTGAGCGAACTATTCAGACTCTTGAGGATATGCTCCGATCTTGTGTTCTTGATTTTGGAGGTAATTGGGATTCACACCTGCCTTTGATTGAGTTCTCTTATAATAACAGCTATCATTCCAGTATCGGTATGGCCCCATTTGAAGCACTTTACGGTCGTAAGTGCCGCTCCCCGATTTGTTGGAGCGAAGTGGGAGAAACTCAAATCACAGGACCCGAACTTGTTCAAGAGACAACCGATAAAATCGCCAAGATCCGTGATCATCTGCTGACTGCCAGAAGCCGACAGAAGAGTTACGCAGATCGTAGGCGAAAGCCTCTCGAATTTCAAGTTGGTGATCTTGTTCTCCTAAAGGTGTCGCCTTGGAAAGGTGTTGTCCGCTTTGGGAAGAAGGGTAAGCTTGCTCCTCGATATGTTGGACCATTCAAGATCATCGCGCGTGTGGGAAAAGTTGCCTACAGACTTGACCTGCCGCCCGCGCTCAGTAATGTACATCCAACGTTCCATGTATCCAATCTCAAGAAGTGTTTAGCTGACGAGAACCTTCACATTCCACTTGATGAAGTTCAAGTTGATGAAACTATGCATTTCGTTGAGAAGCCTGTTGAGATTATGGATCGCGAGGTTAAGCAAACCAAGCGCAGTCGTATCCCTATCGTGAAAGTTCGCTGGGAGTCCAAGCGCGGAGCCGAGTTTACATGGGAAAGGGAAGATCAAATGAAGATCAAGTACCCGCACCTGTTCTCTGCGCAACCTACTTCGAGATAAATTTCGGGACGAAATTTCTTAAAGTAGGGGAGACTGTGACATCTGCCCCGATCCGACCCGACCCAGGTACCCGTTTCTCTGACCCGATCTCTTTCTTTTATGATTTGATATTTATTTATACTTATATTTTACTTTTACTAATATATATATATTTTCCTTCCCGCCTCTTTCTCTCTCTTTCTTTCCGCCGTCCCGTCCCTCTCCTTCTCTCTTTCCGCCTTCTTTTCCCTCTTGTCGCCGTCCCGCCCTTAAGCCTTGTTTCCCTCTTTTACTTCTAACTCTTTTGTTCCTTCCCGCCTAAGGTTGTCTGCGCAGACCCCTTGCAAGGAAGCCTGCGTGAAGACCCCCCTGTTTCAGCGATACGCGAGACGAACTCTTCTCGCAGCGCGCTAAGAATTTTAATTCTTCTCGCAGCGCGCTAAGAACGGTAGTTCTTCCCGCGGCGCGCTAGGAATTCTAGTTCCTCCCGCGGCGCGCTAAGAAATGTAGCTCTTTCCGCGACGCGTTAAGGTTGGTTCTGTCTGCCTTCGCGCTCGCGCTCTCTTGACCTTCTGTGTCTGCCTTCGCGCCTTAGCCTTCTCGCGCTGAACCCTTTGAGTTTTCTTCTGTTGAATCTAGCCGTTGCTTTTGTGTTGACTTATCTTTTGAGCTGTTGACCTAATCTGCTTTATGTCTGAAAAGCCACTTTTGGCGCAGCATGCGCACCAACCCCATTGGTTGACAGAAAAAGTGACTGACATTATCTTTTGAGATCTGCTTTTGCCATGCTTGACCAGTACCTTTATCTGACCCGCCCATGCTTTTTACTGTTCCCTGACAGCTTTATCTTGCCCCCTACAGCTGCCATATCTTTTGATATCTTTTACTTGCTTTTGATATCTTTTGTTATCTTTTGTTTTGTCTTGTTCTGTTTGTCTTGAGATCTTTTCCCCTTTTTCTGGATTCATGTCTCCTAGGGTTTCCCTATAAATAATAATCTTATTTTTCTTAACACTACACACACAAACACTTATTATCTCTCTTCCTTTGCTCTCTGCCGATTGTCCTCCTGCCGCCTCCTCTCTTGCCTCCGTTTTCTCCTCTCTTCTGCCCAGATTTTCGGTAATATATATATTATATATAATAATTTACTTACTTATTAATTATGCAAACTTATAATCAAGACTTAAAACAGATCATTAAAACAATAATCTTATTTATAGGTTAACTTGTGCTTGTTTAAAAGTTGGTTCTTGCTTTATCTTACACCGCATCGTTTATCAAGTGAGTAATCTCGTACCTAATCCCTTTTTGCTTTTAATGTTTTGGGATGTTCATGTGTTCATACAAACTTAGAGTCTTAAACTTGTTTATGAACTTTAGTCGCGCAGTATCCCATGTGTTGAGGACGTAGACTTGGCTGTTTATTTGTATGTGTGGATCATTAACCGTCTTGTCGGTCTATTCCGCAGTTTTCATGGTACCATTAGATGAACACGGGAGAACTATCGTTTATGATTTTCTCTTTTGTATACACATGCACAGTTTGTCTTGTTTGTGAGCTCAATTGTGAGCACTGGCAGTCTTATGAATCTTAGAGTTGGTCCCGATCAGATTACACCCTTGTTGAAAACCAGACATACACATGTTGCGCGCAGATTTATTGTTATCTATGTATTGTATTAAACTTGATTTCTCACCAACACGCAAGTGTTTGACGTTTATTTTAACACATGTTCAGGTTTGCTGTAGCTACTTTTGGAGCTTGTGGACACGTAGGACGTTTTTACTTTTGGACCTAGATTAAAATGTATCAAGACAAGTTATTGCTGTTCGAATATTATGATTTATAATATATTGATTTATGATGATTTATGTTATCTTGTGTTTACCCTGCGCGTGCGCGAATGAATGTATTTATTAAATATTGACACCCAATAGTGTCACGAGTAATGAAACAATATGTGGCGCCCCGATGTATAATCCGCCTTTGGTCGGGGTGTTACAATTCTCTTGATTCTCCCGAGGCTTTTCATGATCTCTTGCAATGTTCTTTCGGCTCCACTTGGCTAGAAGACACACTTGTTTCGTTTGATCATTAGACGCCTTCCCTTGGGCTTGAATCACTTCCTTGACCACGTGTTTAGTTTCTTGAACTCTCTTCTTTGGACTTTGAACTTTGGAACTTGGATCAATACTTTGAAGATCCCTACCTGCAAAATTCTTCATTCCAATGATAGCTCGTTCACCGGGACTTGTTATCTTGAGACTGATCTTGTACAATCGATTCTTGGTCCTTGTCACCTTCATCAAAAGCTTACCTGTATCATCTTTCATGGTTAGCAAATCATGTTTCATGTGAATCTCGCATCCACCTTCCGTTGCTTGACAAAGACTTATGATATTGCACTGTAGGCTCGGGATGTAGTAGACATCGGTCAACAAACGTTGCTCCCCCGTTTTTCCTTCAATTAAAACCGACCCTTTTCCCCGAATATCAATACAAGATTCATCTCCGAACTTCACCGTTCCCGTGACACATTCATTCAATTCATAAAAATATGATTTATTACCCGTCATGTGATTCGATGCTCCGTTGTCGAGATACCAAACATCTTTCTCCATCGGCTCGGTTTCGAAACGCTTTGGAATCACACCATCTTCATTCAGAAAAACCGTTTTTTGATCACCTTTTATCATAAATAAACTTGGATCAAAGTCATCAATTTTGTTCAAGTTAGATTCTTCCTTTTTCTTCAAACGTTCCGGACACGTAGACGCAAAGTGACCGAACTCATCACAACGGAAACACTGAACCTGTGACATATCTTTTCTTCTCCATTGACGATCCTTCGTTCTTCTTTGACCCGTATACCTTGACCCATGATGTTGACCATCTCGGTTGTCACAACCATCTTGATCTTCATCATCTCGATCCTGACCTCCGGTTTCACGGCCTTTTCCACGTCCCCGTGAACTCGGCCAACCCTTACCTCGGCTACCGGACTGATCATACGACTTCCCTTTATAATTACTTTATGTCCGATTGAAAAGTAACTGACCTTTTGAATTTGAAGCGCGTTCTCTCCCTCTTAGACGTTCCTCAAAAGCCTTAAGTCTTCCAACAGCATCTTCAAACCTCATACTATCGAGATCGACCGTTTGCTCGATTGAGGCTACTAAGTTGAAGTATTTGTCTGGAACCGCGTCAAGTAACTTTTTCACCAATACATCTTGCTCGAATATGTGACCAAGACCCGTTGCCTTTGAAACCATACCGGTTATTTTCCCGCAAACTGATCAACAGTCTCGTCTTCCGCCATCTTGAGTTTCTCAAATTCACTTTTCAACGTCAGTAGTCGAGCCTTTTGAACTCGCTCGGCCCCAACAAACTGTGCCTTCAAAGACGCCCATATTTCTCGAGCATTCTTGTATTGAGAAACCTAAAGAAGAATATTACCTTCCATAGCTTGGAACAAAAACGACCTTGCCGTTTTATTCTTCTTCGCATCAATAACCGCACCGTCATTCGGTTGAACAACTTGCCATAACTCTTGATCATCTAAGATCGCTTCCACCACAATCGACCATGTGATGTAATTAGTTCCGTTCAACTTTGGAACCTGCAACGATATCCCCCCACTCGCTTTGGGTTGGATTATAGGATCTTCTTTGTCACCTGCCATTGACGGTGTTAAACTCTCTTGCTCCACTTCGTTGGAACAACTACAAACAACTCAGTCTAAACAACTTTTCAGAACCGAACCACGTTTGCTCACAAAACAAACTTTGAATTTAAGCATTTTATTCTACCCAAATAAAAACCCAACAATAACAATCAACTAAGACTTGTTGAAACTTTTTTTTTCTTTTGTTCTTTACTGTTGCGATGAAAAAAAAAAAATTCGAGAAAACCCCCGAATCCTCCTAACCTCGTACTTCAAATATTTTCCCTTTTGTTGTTGACTTTTGTGATACTAATATAATTCTTTAATCACACAAGATATAAATCACGTAAATCGATCCCTGGTTTCGAACAATAAAGAAGGCCGATCAACAGAATATTCTTGTTCTTCTTATCGTTGCCTCCGTACAATAAAAACGCTACCTCAGGTTCGCCTAATCTGCTGTCGTTTGTAGACACCGCAACCGCCGGAAGAACCGCAATTCCGCTGCCGGAGCAAACAAGTCCGACTGACCTGTTTTAGCAAATAGACCCCGATTCGGAAACCCAACTTGGTTCCGATATGCGTCGATGATAGCTCCTCCCAAGCCACCGCTCGCCGCCGACCGATTATCGATTTCTTGAACTTGGCTCTGATACCAATTCAAGTCCCGTATCGATAATCACACACGAATATTAAACGAATAACTCTCGTTTATATTAATCAGAAAATATCACTCTAAAAACTGATTACAAACCCTTAAACCCTAACTCGGTTTGACTCTTGATGAACCCTAACTCGGTTACACCAAACTCACAATATCTAATGTCTAACCATAACTCATTTTATATAGACTAACCTAACTTGTTAGTCAAGAAATTACCAAATATAATAAACCCTACTTCTTGGGTTGGGCCTTATACTTGGGCCAGACAACAATTGACCCAACACCGTGCAGAGTAACTTATCGACGCCAAAGAGCTATAACTTTGTTTTCAGTAGGATCAGGTTTGTCATTCAAAAGGGGGTGTCGGCGCAGCTTGTTGCCCGCTTATCCAGCTCTCTGTTGTAATTGGATCTGTTTATTTAATATATGAAGATTTGTGAAAAAAAAAAAAAGAAATAATAAACAACCATCAAGTCAAATTAATCTAACGGACAACATGAGATCACCGTATATGCTATGACAAGAGGGTCCTGTTGATGGAGAACAAGACAAGGTTGGAGAGAATGTTGCCAACTCCCTGTATGTGACAAACAAGGATGAGTGGTAAAGCTAACTGAATACATAGTTAGTAGTCTATTTTTAATATGATAACATCTTGTGCATTATTGAGGAACTTTGTGTTCCGAATAAAAGAAGGGTCGACTGTCTCAAGATTAAAATTGTCAATGGAGAGCTAGTAATCTATTTTTAATATGATAGCATATTGTGTATTATGCAGGAACTTTGTATCCCAAACAAAAGAAGGGTCGTTCCAAGATTGTCAATGGAGAGCTTGTACCCATGATATTTGCAATATTTTTTGTTTTTCTCAGGGTCCAAGCACGCCCATCAGAAGCACGAGGCGTGTTTTGGTCAATTTCCTTGTAAAAGCTTGATTTTCAACACGAGAACGTTTGTTTTGTCTTTTAGTGGTCCGTTTGTCTGTGAAAACTAAAAGTTAAACAGATAAATAACTTACTAACTTTTTGCATGAAAATGAGTAAAGCACAAGCCTGATCAAATATGAAATATATGTACGTATTTACGCACATCAAACATCTTCACACGTGAATTTTTGCATGTCCTCGAGAAAAACTCAAGCAATGCTTTAAACACACCCAAAACAAATAGGTAGAAGAGAATGGTAATCAGCAAGTGTGTTAAGATCTCAAACCTACAATTGGTTCTCATACGCACAGCTCTACGCCACCATGATCTGTTTTAAATTTTTAGTAGAAATATATAGAAGCGTAACAAGTCTATTAAATCTTTATTCATATATATTTTCGCACACCAAACAAATATTCACTCAGCACTCGTGTGATTTATATATGTGTTCTAGTGTAACACTCATGCCAAAACGAAACATACAAATAACATATGCTTGACGAGATATCAAACCTACACTGATTAATATAAACATGCATAAACATAACATCAGGATGACTTTTCACTTTTATAAGGGTTGTAATGTAGGCTTGGGTAGTTGGGTTAAGGTGTGAAAAATTTGGTAAAAAGTGACTAAAATGCAAAAATACCGGCTTAAGGTAAACATTTATTTTTGTCACTGAAGATAGAAACTATACAATAGTGCTATTGAGCTATGAGGATTGTAGCTCAAAATGCTCAGACAGGTAAATTTTTATCTTTACTCTTCTTTTTTTTTCCCTATCTTTCTTATTGATATTATTATTTTTATGTTATTTTTATAAGATTCTCAAATTGGGATTACAACATTTAAAAAGAAGTAACATGATGGTGTTTTCCAAAAAGGGTGTATTTTGCATAAACGGGTGAAATTGCGAAAAGACTTTTTGCCTAAGTGGCTAAACTTTCAATAAATTGCCGTTTGTTTGGAACGACAGGGCAACGGCTCAAATTTGGCAATCTAAAGGATATTGTCGTCGGTGGTAGAAAACAAATAGAAAAAGGATAACACAAGGGGTTTAAATCATATTATTGCCTCGGTCATTTGCGTATACGTATTTAGTTTTCTGTCTCGGAATGTATTACCTTGTCAAGTTCTAAATTTGCAGGAAACGTTCGACTATCACACATGGTTCAAAAGAATGAGCATGATTAGAAGATATGATTACTGTAGGTATCAAACTACCAATTGCCAAATTAGTTATAGAGGGATATAAGTTGGAACGGATACTACCAATTCTCTGGGTTTTTAAGTAGGTATTTGGGATTTTATGTAGTCCAGTAGCCTCATGACCTTGAGTTTCTGTCTTCACTAATTTTATCAAGAAAACTTTTTAACTTTGTAGTATTTTCTACCATTCTTCTCACATGAGAAATTGCGACTCAAAAATCCTAACTTACCATTTAAATAGGCACGAGCATTTGTGCGGCCTGAACTGTTACTTGATGTATTCTTTAATTTTTAAATTGTGACATCATGATATGAACCAGAACCCATCAGACCGAGGTCATTCTTTTACAGTCAAATGGAAAGAATAACATAGATTACAGGTTAATCAATAACAAGTATTTCGTTGGTTAGGATACTCGGCTCTCACAATCACGGTTACCGGTCCATCAGACACACTGGATTCGGTTCTAAATTTAACAACATCGTTTTCATCGCTCCTGACCGTTTTATAATTTCTATGTAAATTTAAGTAGATAAAGTTTTGGTAGGCGGGTTGCTACAAAACTACTTGCCGCCGCCGCCGGTACTATAACAGAAACTCCATTTTTATATTAAAAAAATATCCAAAAGGGCTACATCTACCGTACACGTGGCTAATTATGTAACAGTAGCACCACTGCGTGTACATATTCTGTTGAAAAAGATAATATATCCACTACAAAAGATTTTATAATTTTAAATCATTGTAACGAACAATGACTCGCCCGTACCGAACTCTCTCGAACTTTGATGACGTGGAAACGTCGGCTCAACCGCCTGAGCCAGCGGCTTTGGAGTCAGACTACGCCATCATCCTCGCGGCTCTCCTCTGCGGCTTGTTCTGTCTAGCCGGCTTAATCTCGGTGGCTCGGTGCGCGTGGCTCCGTAGCCGAAACCTAAGCCGAACTCAAAACCAGCAGTTTGCGAATAAAGGAGTCAAGAAGAAGATGATTGAGGCTCTTCCGAAGTTCACTTATGATGCTAATGTAAAGGACTCTCGGTCTGAATGCGTGATTTGTTTAGGTGAGTATGTTAATGGAGATGAGGTCCGTGTGCTGCCGCAGTGTGGCCATCGGTTTCATGTTGGTTGCATTGACACGTGGCTGGGCGGACACTCGTCGTGTCCGTCGTGTAGGCAGGTGTTGGTGGCCAGGAGGTGTAACAAGTGTGGGGAGTTTCCGGTGGTTACCGGTGGGAATGTTGTGGTTGTGGAAGTGGGAGATAAATGTAGACAGCATAACGGTGGCTCTTGTAGTTCGAGTGATTATTTACCGTGACAAATTGTGTAATTAGTTATTGGTTATTTTGTATTGATTTATGTTTAGTGAAATATTTTTTGGGAAATTGCGGAAATAGGCGTGTTTGACACATCTTTCTTTAAATAGCAATAACCGGTATTTTACTTGTACCGGATTGAATTAAAAAATGATACAATTGGTTGAACATGGTTATACCGAAAGGTTTAACCGGTTATATAGTTACCATATAATTTTCTATAAATGTAACTTCAATTCAAAAGTAACTCAAAAGTAAATGATTTCATAATTAAAAAATAAACAAAAAGTTAATCCATATTAAAAAAAATAATGCAAAATCACTCAATTTTTTAAAATATAGTCATAGATTTAACACGTTTGAATGTTAGTTGTTGGGTTAAAAGTAATTTTGAAAAAATATGGGCCGCAAATATCAAAAATTTATCGGACACAAAACCGGTATGTTAGACAAAACTCTCCAATACGATGTTCTAGCAAACCGCTAAAAAATACCGGTTTGCTGTGTGAAATCCGGTTTGAACCGGTTTTAAAAACACTTCTAAATAGGATCAAATAAATCAAAGTATACAAAGGTGTGACAACCGGTAATTTCCCAAACCCATAAGCTAAGTAATCAACCTAATAATTAGGTGATTGTAAATATTAAGCGCGTGCATTTGTTATGTGCGCCCTGCGCGAGCGCGCCATGTTAGTCAGCGCGTGCAGTTGTTATGTGCAACCTGCGCGAGCGCACCATGTTAAGAACCAGCGTGAGCATATGTTATATGCGCCATGCGTGAATGATTTGGCTTTATGTTTTCATGTAACTTAAACGTTATGTTGTCTATGGGTTGACCATCCCGCATGATGCTAAGGCGGGTGCATCCTACATCGTTTATGCGCGTGCGGAAGGGAACTAACCTACCCGCATGGCGGGAACGTTGAGAGCTAGTTTGTCTGAAGCTCCAAGATGGAATTGACTTCAACATGACTGATCACTATGTTGAAATACCAAGACCTCCTGGAGAATCTACAAACGAAACTCAATGTCCCTAACTGCGAGAAGGTTACGCACCTACCCGCAGCAAAGACATGTCCTATACGCAGAAAGCTATGCGCACCAAGTTATACGCGCAGAACACTTGGTCTATTCTCCAGTTAAGGAGATTACTCCCGCCCGAAAGGAAACAGTAGCGTGTTTCAGAGATTTTCCACTTTTTACTGTACACTGACAAAAGTACCTGAAAAAGCACACTGTAACATGAAAAGTCAACTGTCAGCCACCCTATTCTCACCAACCCCAGACCTGCATGTTCTGTCCAAATCAAATCAAAATCTTTTATCCACCACTCCACTCTTAAGTAAATAATAATAACTTCCATACTTTATCATCATTACATTTAGATATGAAAAGATTTCAATCCCCTAAAGCAAGGGATTGTGTTCCCTTGAGTTTGCCTATAAATTTGTAGCCTAAATTATCACCCAAAACACACTTCAAAGAACTACAAACTTGCACTAATCCTTTTCCAAGCATCCGTTGTTTCCAGCTCCGATCCTGTTACTAGGTAAGCCGAGAATATAACCTTGAGACCTACTATCCAACCCTTATATTCTCCTATTTCTTGATCTTAATATATATACTTGTTATTTAATCGTATTCTAGACCTTCGATTCCGAGGCCAACACCAAGAAAACCCGAATCTAGATTAATCCCTTAACAAGAACCTCAGGTGAGTCTCACATCCCCTATTTTCACTGTTTTCACTGTTTTTAAACTGCTTTCGGGGCGAGGGACACGTACTTAAATAATGTTTTATCATGGTATACTTACAAGCTATGCAAGCGATTATGTGTTTAAGTTATGTTTCATGATGAGCAATGCAAACGGTTATCTAAGGTTTTCAATGTATGTGCGCTAGAACTCGAGTAAGTGATCACTTTACCATTGGAACTCTAAGGGTAGGGACTGCTGGTTTGATCCGCCCACTCGTAGGGGTCGCACCTCTTTGCATGGACGAGTGCCTGGCATGGGGCAGTACTATGGGGTTGAGCCCGCTCGTAGGGGTCGCGCCTCTTTGCATGGACGAGCGCCTTGTTTTCCGGCACAACGTCTGCGCGTAACCCGCGGGACGGTATCCTTAGCTCGTAGGGGCAATGCCTCTTTGCATGGACGAGCACAGTTTCTCAGAATTGTTCGCGTGTAACCCGCGGGACAGTATCCTTAGCTCGTAGGGGCAATGCCTCTTTGCATAGACGAGCATAGTTTTCCAGAAACGTCTGCGCGTAACTCGCGGGACGGTTTTACGTTATTTTAGCTCGTAGTGGCTGCGCCACTTACATAGACGAGCACCGTATCCAGAATTTGTTCACGCGTAACCCGCGGAACGATTTTTATCAGAATATTGTCAGAATTATGTGTTAATACGATTTTACCAAGCAGATGTTAATGAGGTTGCCAGAAATGTTTCAGAATGATTTTATCAAGTTACTAAAACTTGTGAACTCACTCAGTTTATACTGATTCAAATGTTTTTACGTGTCTTTCAGGAGATAACTAGGTAGCGCATGGAGTCACACTTAGAGCACCACACGCTGAACATCTAAAACAAGCTTTTTGGAAGATTTTGGTTTTATCCCCTCGATGCGCACGGTTACCCGCCGCGCAAGGGGATATGGCGAGGAAATCTTCAGTTTTATACTTGGATGTTTTTTTTTTGTAATCTTTGAACAATGTAATGTGTTTGTACTAAACTTCTCATGCGCAATAAAAATCTTTGAATGTTTTGCAATGGCCCGTGCTTAATTATCAATCCCCACTCGTGCGCGCCCGGCTGTTTCCGCCGCTCAGGGCCGGGTGTGACAGATTGGTATCAGAGCACTGGTTATAGAGAACTAGGAAAAGAAGTTTTTAACCTAGACTATAACCTTTGGGGAATCGCATGAAATATTTTTCAAAGAATATTTTCAAAAGAATATTTTCAAAAGAAAAATCACACACGCACTTAGGAACACGGGTCACAGTGTCTAGAGATAAGAACATTATGTGCTCTGAGTACATGCGCTAAGTTTGTTATATTTTCTTTTTATGAAAAGAATGCCTCCAACCAGAGCCAAGGGAATTACCATGACACCCGAGGGGCTCGCAGAAATAATCGCGCAGGCGATTGCAACGCATGAGGCCAGCAAGGCCGAATCTAGTCAGGGTCGCCAAGAGAACGAGACCCCAGAACCCGAATCAGGAGCCTTGAACAAAGGATGCTCCTATAAAACATTCATGGCCTGTAGGCCTTGGCCGTTCAAAGGCACCGAAGGAGCCATTGGGCTCTACAATTGGATTGACAAGATGGAGACCGTTCTCTCCATCAGCGGATGTAGTGAAAACCAGAAGGTCCTTTACGCGACCTGCATGTTCCAAGAAGCAGCTTCGTCTTGGTGGAAGCTCCAAGTAAAGACTTTGGGGCGAGAAGTTGCTCTTCACAAGACCTGGGAAGAATTGAAAGAAATGATGATGAGAAAGTTCTGCTCTCGCGCAGAAATTCAGAGCTTGCAACAAGAATTCTGGAACCACACCATGGTAGGAACGGATATCGATGCCTACACCAATCGTTTCAACGAGCTTTGCCAGCTGGTGCCAGACATGGCAAACACAGAAGAAAAGAAAATCGAGAGGTACATCTTTGGGTTACCTCCTGTCGTTAGAGTCCCGCTCAACGCCGCCGCACCTCCGACCTTTGACGAGGCGGTTGCGCGAGCCATCACCCTTACAAGGGATACGGTTCGTGCGGGTATGTTGACCGCTCGCTTGAACGAGCAGCGAACCTCTGACTCCAAGAGGAAATGGAACTCCCACCGAGGGTCAGACTTCAAGCAGCCACCGCCCAAGAAGCAGGAAAGCACAAGGGTTTACGCGATTCAAGCCGCGGAACCATCAAGGAAAGGATACAGCGGGCCTCGCCCATGGTGCAGCAAATGCAAGTATCACCACGAGGGTGAATGCGCAAAAATCGAATGCGCCAAATGTGGCAGACCAGGACACAAGGCGATGAATTGTCGCATCAGAGAAGCTGGATCGAGCGACAGCTGCTACGCATGCGGGAAGCCTGGACACTTCAGTCGGGATTGCCCACAGAAAGGAAACCAAGCTCGCGGGAGAGCTTTTGTGATCGGCGCGGGTGAAGCAAAGGAAGAGCCGAATGTGGTAACCGGTACGTTTTTGCTTAACGGTCATTATGCATCTGTCTTATTTGATACTGGCGCTGACCTAAGTTTTATATCCCATGAGTTTAAAAACTCCCTGGGCTTAGCGACCAGTAGGCTAGACAAACCTTATACTATAGAACTAGCCAATGGTAGGCAGTTATGCGCGAATGAAAGGACTGAGCAATGTGTATTAGTCATGGGAGGTCATGAGTTCAATATAAACTTGTTGCCAATAGATTTGGGAAGTTTCGATATTGTGGTAGGTATGGATTGGTTGGTCGAGAATCTCGCGGAGATTGTTTGTCATGAGAAGCAGGTTCGGATTCCACTGTTGAACGGAGAAACTTTGATGATTCAAGGGGAAAGAAAGGGAGTTGCGACGAAACTGATTTCGTGCCTAAAGGCGCGCAAGTGCCTAAGGAAAGGGTACTACGCCTTCCTGGCGCATGTAATAGAGAAGGGAGATGAGCGAAGAATTGAAGACTTACCTGTAGTGCGCGAATTTCCAGAAGTTTTTCCTAAAGATCTGCCCGGATTGCCGCCACCGCGACAAATCGAGTTTCGAATTGATTTGGTCCCAGGAGCTGCGCCAGTAGCCCGAGCGCCTTATCGATTAGCTCCATCTGAGATGCAAGAGCTATCCAATCAGTTACAGGAACTTTTGGATAAGGGTTTCATACGCCCAAGCTTTTCACCTTGGGGAGCTCCAGTACTGTTTGTTAAGAAGAAGGATGGTTCGTTCCGGATGTGTATTGACTACAGGGAGCTGAATAAGCTGACAGTCAAAAATCGGTACCCCTTACCGAGGATTGACGACTTATTTGACCAGTTGCAGGGATCCAGTTATTATTCGAAGATAGATCTACGGTCAGGATACCACCAACTTAGGGTCCATGAGGAAGACGCGCCAAAGACAGCCTTCCGAACCAGATATGGCCATTATGAGTTCTTAGTGATGCCTTTCGGGCTAACTAATGCGCCGGCTATATTCATGGATCTGATGAACCGTGTGTGCAAACCATACTTGGACAAGTTTGTGATTGTGTTTATAGATGATATTCTAATTTACTCTCGAACCAAGGCCGAGCATGAGCAACACTTGAGGTTGATTTTGGAATTGTTAAGGAAAGAAAGGTTGTATGCAAAGTTTTCTAAATGTGAGTTTTGGCTTAGAGAGGTTCACTTTCTCGGTCACGTTGTAAACGAGAAAGGAATACACGTCGATCCTTCTAAGGTTAAAGCCATCGAAAACTGGGAAGCGCCAAAAACCCCAACTGAGGTGAGGCAATTCCTTGGACTAGCTGGCTACTATCGACGCTTCATTGAGAACTTCTCCAAGTTAGCTCTACCTCTGACCGCGCTAACTCAGAAAGACAAGGCGTTTATTTGGGGCGAGAATCAGGAAGCGGCATTTCAAATGTTGAAACAGAAGTTATGTAGTGCGCCAATTTTATCTTTACCCGAGGGGACGGATGACATCGTCGTTTACTGCGACGCTTCACACCAGGGACTCGGATGTGTCCTTATGCAGCGAGACAAAGTTATAGCGTATGCCTCGCGCCAACTCAAGACCAATGAAAAGAACTACACAACGCATGATTTAGAACTTGGAGCGGTTGTCTTCGCGCTAAAGATTTGGCGCCATTACCTCTACGGTACGAAATGTGTAATCTTTACGGATCATAAGAGCCTCCAACATATATTCAATCAGAAGGATTTAAACATGAGGCAACGAAGATGGGTTGAATTGTTGAACGATTATGATTGCGAGATCAAGTATCATCCGGGGAAAGCGAATGTGGTAGCAGACGCGCTAAGCAGAAAGGAGCGAATAAAAACACTACGGGTCAAGGCCCTAAAGCTAACAATTCACGCAGAGCTCTCTACGCGCATCCGAGACGCTCAGCAAGAAGCCTTGAAACCAGAGTTTGTTAAAACTGAATCCCTTGGGGGTATGATTAAGAATTTGGAACTTAAAGGGAACACTCGATATTTTGCCAACCGCATATGGGTCCCTCTCAAGGGAGGACTGCGCGAGCAGGTATTCGAAGCTCACAAGACGCGGTATTCCGTACATCCTGGCGCAGACAAGATGTACCAAGATGTTAAAATGTTGTATTGGTGGCCCAATCTTAAAGGCGCCATCGCGACACATGTCAGTAAGTGCCTGACGTGTTCAAAGGTAAAGGCTGAATACCAGAAGCCGTCGGGGTTACTTCAACAGCCAGAAATTCCCATATGGAAGTGGGAACAAATCTCCATGGATTTCATCACCAAACTACCAAGGACACCTGGGGGTTACGACACGATATGGGTTATTGTAGATCGGCTAACTAAGTCAGCGCACTTCCTGCCGATTAAAGAAACTGATAAAATGGAAAAGTTAGCCCGACTATATATTCGAGAAGTAGTTTCAAAACATGGAGTCCCGATGTCCATCATTTCTGATAGAGATAGTCGGTTCACCTCAAGGTTTTGGAGATCATTACAAGAGGGGTTAGGTACTCGACTGGACATGAGTACGGCTTATCACCCCCAAACGGATGGACAAAGCGAACGAACGATCCAGACATTGGAAGATATGCTGCGCGCGTGCGCGATCGATTTTGGAGGTAGTTGGGATACCCACCTTCCGTTGGTTGAATTTTCTTACAATGTTATCACACAAGCCTCAAGGCAGCGCCGTTTGAAGCGTTATATGGGCGCAAGTGTAGATCCCCACTGTGTTGGGCTGAAGTGGGCGACAAGCAAATGACTGGTCCAGAAGTGATCCAAGAAACAACAGACAAGATTTTTCAGATAAGGGATCGCCTTAAGGCAGCACGCGACAGACAGAAAAGTTATGCTGATATGAGAAGGAAACCGTTGGAGTTTCAAGTAGGGGATAAAGTACTTTTGAAAGTCTCTCCATGGAAGGGAGTCCCCCGTTTCGGTAAGCGAGGAAAGCTAAATCCGCGCTACATTGGACCATTTGAGATCCTGGAGAGGATCGGTCCAGTTGCTTATAAACTCCGTCTACCCGCCAAACTCAGTGGAGTTCATGATACGTTTCATGTATCCAACCTCAAGAAGTGTTTATCTGACGAAACGTTGATTTTACCGTTGGGAGAAATTCATATTGACAAACAGCTGCACTTCGTAGAAGAACCCATAGCAGTAACCGATTGGAAAGAACAAAAGTTACGCAGAAGCAAAATCAAGTTAGTAAAGGTTCAATGGAACTCGAGGCGTGGGCCTGAATTCACTTGGGAAAGAGAAGACCAGATGCGCACAAAATACCCACACCTCTTTCAGAACATGGCTTCTGCCAGCAACGTCTCCTAAATTTCGGGACGAAATTCGTTTTAACGAGGGGAGAATGTGACAACCGGTAATTTCCCAAACCCATAAGCTAAGTAATCAACCTAATAATTAGGTGATTGTAAATATTAAGCGCGTGCATTTGTTATGTGCGCCCTGCGCGAGCGCGCCATGTTAGTCAGCGCGTGCAGTTGTTATGTGCAACCTGCGCGAGCGCACCATGTTAAGAACCAGCGTGAGCATATGTTATATGCGCCATGCGTGAATGATTTGGCTTTATGTTTTCATGTAACTTAAACGTTATGTTGTCTATGGGTTGACCATCCCGCATGATGCTAAGGCGGGTGCATCCTACATCGTTTATGCGCGTGCGGAAGGGAACTAACCTACCCGCATGGCGGGAACGTTGAGAGCTAGTTTGTCTGAAGCTCCAAGATGGAATTGACTTCAACATGACTGATCACTATGTTGAAATACCAAGACCTCCTGGAGAATCTACAAACGAAACTCAATGTCCCTAACTGCGAGAAGGTTACGCACCTACCCGCAGCAAAGACATGTCCTATACGCAGAAAGCTATGCGCACCAAGTTATACGCGCAGAACACTTGGTCTATTCTCCAGTTAAGGAGATTACTCCCGCCCGAAAGGAAACAGTAGCGTGTTTCAGAGATTTTCCACTTTTTACTGTACACTGACAAAAGTACCTGAAAAAGCACACTGTAACATGAAAAGTCAACTGTCAGCCACCCTATTCTCACCAACCCCAGACCTGCATGTTCTGTCCAAATCAAATCAAAATCTTTTATCCACCACTCCACTCTTAAGTAAATAATAATAACTTCCATACTTTATCATCATTACATTTAGATATGAAAAGATTTCAATCCCCTAAAGCAAGGGATTGTGTTCCCTTGAGTTTGCCTATAAATTTGTAGCCTAAATTATCACCCAAAACACACTTCAAAGAACTACAAACTTGCACTAATCCTTTTCCAAGCATCCGTTGTTTCCAGCTCCGATCCTGTTACTAGGTAAGCCGAGAATATAACCTTGAGACCTACTATCCAACCCTTATATTCTCCTATTTCTTGATCTTAATATATATACTTGTTATTTAATCGTATTCTAGACCTTCGATTCCGAGGCCAACACCAAGAAAACCCGAATCTAGATTAATCCCTTAACAAGAACCTCAGGTGAGTCTCACATCCCCTATTTTCACTGTTTTCACTGTTTTTAAACTGCTTTCGGGGCGAGGGACACGTACTTAAATAATGTTTTATCATGGTATACTTACAAGCTATGCAAGCGATTATGTGTTTAAGTTATGTTTCATGATGAGCAATGCAAACGGTTATCTAAGGTTTTCAATGTATGTGCGCTAGAACTCGAGTAAGTGATCACTTTACCATTGGAACTCTAAGGGTAGGGACTGCTGGTTTGATCCGCCCACTCGTAGGGGTCGCACCTCTTTGCATGGACGAGTGCCTGGCATGGGGCAGTACTATGGGGTTGAGCCCGCTCGTAGGGGTCGCGCCTCTTTGCATGGACGAGCGCCTTGTTTTCCGGCACAACGTCTGCGCGTAACCCGCGGGACGGTATCCTTAGCTCGTAGGGGCAATGCCTCTTTGCATGGACGAGCACAGTTTCTCAGAATTGTTCGCGCGTAACCCGCGGGACAGTATCCTTAGCTCGTAGGGGCAATGCCTCTTTGCATAGACGAGCATAGTTTTCCAGAAACGTCTGCGCGTAACTCGCGGGACGGTTTTACGTTATTTTAGCTCGTAGTGGCTGCGCCACTTACATAGACGAGCACCGTATCCAGAATTTGTTCACGCGTAACCCGCGGAACGATTTTTATCAGAATATTGTCAGAATTATGTGTTAATACGATTTTACCAAGCAGATGTTAATGAGGTTGCCAGAAATGTTTCAGAATGATTTTATCAAGTTACTAAAACTTGTGAACTCACTCAGTTTATACTGATTCAAATGTTTTTACGTGTCTTTCAGGAGATAACTAGGTAGCGCATGGAGTCACACTTAGAGCACCACACGCTGAACATCTAAAACAAGCTTTTTGGAAGATTTTGGTTTTATCCCCTCGATGCGCACGGTTACCCGCCGCGCAAGGGGATATGGCGAGGAAATCTTCAGTTTTATACTTGGATGTTTTTTTTTTGTAATCTTTGAACAATGTAATGTGTTTGTACTAAACTTCTCATGCGCAATAAAAATCTTTGAATGTTTTGCAATGGCCCGTGCTTAATTATCAATCCCCACTCGTGCGCGCCCGGCTGTTTCCGCCGCTCAGGGCCGGGTGTGACAAAAGGCGAGATGTCATGGCTAGTGATGAAGCCTAGACGAAAACACAGGACCTCAGGCTATAACAGTATTTCGTCTGTGTCAAGGAAGAAGAGCCCTTCAGACACCTCTAGAGCCTAGGCAAACAGTGGTGTAACTCTTTTAGACTATCTGTAATGGAGCGAATTTGGGAGGGGGGGGGGGACACCGTCCCCCCGGGCGATTTTAGGGCTATTTTGGGTTGGGGCGGGAGGGTTTTGTCGTCTAAAGGATATAAGAATTATTATTATTATTATTATATTACTTGTGTGAGTGTTATATATATATATATGATATTACTATTTACAGCCCGTACACCATTACACCCTAAAAACAAATTCTCACCCTTTGCTAATTGGGTGCCACATGACGCAAAACGTCCCATTTTATAGCATCTCCACTACATATAGCCTTATACACATTTAGGCATGACCATAGCCTAGTTGTTAGACATGCATGATATACTATGTATTGTGATTTGATTATTTAAAGTGACACGTCATTCACATAGGCAGTGAGGTTTAAGTAATCCGTCTTTTAATAAGAATATGGTTTAACCAGATATAAAAATTAACAAAATACATAATTTGCTAAAATGAGATGGACCCCACTGTTTTTGGGCGTTTGGCGCGGGGTTGTGTTGTGGTTTGGCTATGGAAATAAAGCGGTTGGTGAAATAATAATAATGTAGATAAGTGTGTATGAAGTTTTTTGAATAGAGATAATTGAGCATGATTAATAGTGATAAATGACAATAATAAATGGTGACAGGGAAAGTAGACGTGAGAGTGTTTGTAGTTTTGTACGACAAGAGAGTTGGATGGTGGGGACTTGAAGTCTTGTCTCCTGGGCATCTGAAAAACTGCGTGGGATTAGAACACACAAGGTAAGGTAGTAGCACACTAGCACATTGTATTGTTTTTCGAATTATCTTATCTCCTTTTTTTTTATCTTTTTCGATACAGGAAATCAAAATTAAAGGAGTGAACTGCGGTTTTCGTCCTCGTGGTTTGTCCAAATTTGCGGTTTTAGTCAAATAGTTTCAAATTTGCGATGTTCGTCCCTTTGGTTTCATTTCACTTGCAAATAAACCCAAATTCATTAACCCCATTAAGTCTGGTTGTTAAGCCCATCAGCGTGCCCCTCACACGAGGGGCATTTTTGTCCTTTTTCTCCTCAAATATGTGAGGGGCATTTTTGTCCTTTTTCTCCTCAAATAAACCCCAATCGTAATTCGCAAGCCCCCTCACGTGACCACGGGGACGAAAACCGCAAATTTGAAATTATTGGACTAAAACCATAGATTTGGACAAACCACAGGAACGAAAACCGCATTTTACTCAAATTAAAGTATTAAACAGAGCTTCTCCTCTTGTTCTTTTATCATTTTCATCTTCAATTAATTTCTTTTAGAGCGCATCCGGAATATCTGGTAGGTCCGGTACGTTGATTTATGATAAGACTTCAACTTTGTAAATCTAGACAACTAAGTTTGTGCCGTACAACAAATATATATAATTAAATGAAAGAAGATAACACACATGAGTTTAATGTGTTCAAGAAGATAAGAAGTTAAGAACCATTAAAAGTAAAGTTAAGAACCATGTTGGAGGTAAACCTCACAATTGTGGCTAGTATTTGGAAAGTGACGAGAATGTGCTGTTGTCATGGTTACATTACAGAGAAAAAAAATTAAGAAAAAGTAAAAGTCTTTTTAATATAGTGTAATGGAATTGACGAGAAAATAATAGACAAAAGGATATACTAAATCACTATCATTTTATTGTCTTGTTTGGTTAATCTATGGATTATAAGAAATTATAGAATCATTACTTTATGTTGTATAGTAGACAATAAAAGATAATGAAAAAAACTCAAAAAAAAAAATTGTAATGGCAACGGATGGGGTGACGACAACGATAGTGGTCATGCGGTGGTAGCGACTATGGTGGTGGTGGTGGTCAAGCAATGGTGGTGTTGACTGTCACACCCCGACTAAAGGCGGCGGAACATGCCGAGGTGTAACGATTGCCCATAAGCGCATTACACTATTTTAAGCGACAATATTTAACAACTCATTTCATTTCACAGCATCGAAAATGTCACATAACAATAATCATAAGTCAAATACAACAAAATATAACAAATCAAATATTGTTCATTTTTGCTAATATCCTAACGGTATTTGTGACGTTTTCTTCACCGAACTTCAAAATCAACCTAGATGCAAACCTGTAACATTTCATAAAATAAAGTTTGTCAACACAAAAGTTGGTGAGCAATTCATAGTTTTTGAGCATATATGTATATAATAGAAAAGCCACAATCTTGTATACGAAACAACAAATAAATAGCAATAATTTGGATAATATGATGTCGCTAATAAGAATACATTAGCGGCACCATCTATAAGAGAATACCAAATAGATTCGGATTTCATGAGGTCGTTAATAAGAATACATTAACGGCACCGTGCTATAAGAGAATACCAGATAGTTCACGGATTTATGAATCAACATTCCAAAAGCGGTAAACACATAAGCATATAATCATGTGGGTAAAGTTAAAATACAAAGGGCAACAAAAATGAGAATGGTGAGAAGGAATCTAATCCATTAATCTTATATTTGAATGATGGAGATTAATTCAAGAATAAAAATTAAATAAAAATATATGAGAAGTGCATGAAGGTAATAACTCACTTATGAAAACTTTCTCTCTCCACATGCAAGGCATATGTCAATTCCCCCATCATTTTAAAACGTGTATAACTTTTTCATACGAAGTTTTTTTAGAAAATGTTTTTTACCAAAATAACGAGCGTTTTTTTATCTGTAATATGAATATCATATTGTTATATAAAAATAAAAATGATGGGTTTTTTTGTATTGTGTTATTTGGTTGTCCATTGTGTTTTTTAATTAGGTTTTTCTATGCATTGTGTTATATATTTTGGTCATTGTGTTTTTCAACTGATACTCATATTAAAGATAAAAATTAAAATAAAGATTACGTCATTGTGTCTTTCGTTTCTCACTGTGTCTTTGTGCTCAGCATTTGCTTTATGTTGATTGTGTATTACGTTCAAGTCATTGTGTAATATGTAGATTCCATTGTGTTTTTTTACGTTTATGGTCATTGTGTTATATGTATTTACATTATGTCTTACGTTTAAGGTCATTGTGTTATATATATTTACCATTGTGTCTTACGTTTAAGGTCATTGTGTTATATGTATTTACCATTGTGTCTTACGTTTAAGGTCATTGTGTTATATGTATTTTACCATTGTGTCTTACGTTTCAAGTCATTGTGTTATATGTATTTTACCATTGTGTCTTACGTTTTAGGTCATTATGTTATATGTATCCATTATTGTGTTTTGCGTTTCAGGTTAATGTGTAATATGTATTCATCATTGTGTTTAGTATTAGATAATTTGTTGGTATTTTTCATTACATTTACATATTATTATTACCAAGGTTGCAAAAGTCGCTAGGCGGACCCTAGGCGGCCAACTGGAGAGTTGGGTGTACTCGGAGAGTACTCGGACATGGTAAATATAAAGAAAATTAATTTTTAGATATTATATATATGTCAAATATCATAAGTTTACTAATATTTATAACAAAATTGATGAATATCAATATAACTGAAAGAAATATATTTTTAAATAATAAATTATTCTATAAATTGTTAATAATTCATTTTAAAAAATGATATTTCTTCCTTAATATTATAAAAATAAGAATTATGTTTTATTTTTTAAGCCAAAATCGGCCCAGGTGCATCAAATAGATGTGATTTTAGCTGATGTTGACAACATTTCATCGACTCTAAGTAGCTAGACGGAACTAAAGAAACTCCCATCGGCGACATACTTTGTAGCGAGTACTCGGGGAGTACTCGGCCTTAGAAACCTACTTTTACAACATTGATTATTACACATCGGTGTTATTAGAATTTAAAAAAAACACAATGATCTGTTGAAAGACACAATGGCGAAAAAACACAGTAATAAACAGAAATACACAATGACGAAAAAACACACAATGGTAAGCAAAAAGACACAATGATGTAAATATTTTTTATTCTTATATACCAAAATTATACTCATATTAAAGGTAAAAAAACGTTTGTTATTATGGTGAATTTTATTTTTTAAAAAAATATCATATGAAAAAGTTATAAAAGTTATAAAATGATGGGGTATTAACATGTGCCTTGCATGTGGAGAGAGAAAATATGTACAATTACCTCTATACCCTTTTTCCTTTAATCCTACTTGACACATGTCAATTAATTATGGCTTCTCATCCTTCTCATTTTTATTCCTCTTTGTAGAATAACTTGACCCATAATCATGTAAGTATAGAACACCAAATCGAGCATTTATTTAAGTAAAGTATACAATAACAATTGTGGTTTAAGACTCAAGTATAAAGCATTTGATTTGAATAAGTATGAAATGTCACCTCAAAACAAAAGATAGAAAACTGGGTATGAAGTTACTCACGTTCAAGTAATAAACTTGAAAAGTTGGTAATTTGAAGATTTTCCGGAACGACGGGTTTAACGTATGAAGTCTAAACAAAAGAAAGTCTTGAATTTAGAAAGGTTGTCTTGAAGATCTTTAAATAAAATAATTGTTGCAAAAAGTAAACAATTAAAGTTCAAAGTTTAAAATGTAACTATTTAAGATTTTATAATAATAACTCTTTAAAAATGTAAGTTTGCTCGAAACCGGGTTAAAGTACCTAACCTTACTGTTTACTTAACCAATGTTAAGTAATAAGGTGGGAAAAATGCTAAAGCAAGTTCCTTTGGGATAAAGATACTAAAACGGGTCTTTAGCGAGTGTTCGGGTTGTTGGTTCGGGTCTTGATAATTGGTCAAACCCAAAGTCAACTTTCCAAAATAATGAATGTTATAAGATAACTCAATAAAACTTTATAAGGCTTAACCAAGTATGTAGATCTATTGTTTTAGAACTAACAACGTACGTTAAGCGAGTATTTGGTTTTGTCGGTCCAAACTATGTTATGAGATCAAGTTGGATCCAACATTTCCAAGTACTTAAGAAAATAAATAAAATCAATTTATAAACTATTTTTAGAGAAATATACAAGTCTTGATAGCTAAAAACACACTTGTGTGTCTTAAGCGACTCGGATTGGTTCGGTTTCCATCTCTAATATGTTCCTTGATGGTCTCCACATGCCCAAATATCATAGATCTTGTATGATAATTTATAAATGAGAATATTTAAGTTTTACAACTAAAAAGTTAACAACAAGTCTTTTAAGCAAAAGTTTCGGTTGGGTTCGGTTTCCATCTCCCAACGAGTTCATAGATGGATTACACATGCTTAATATCAAAGAACTTGTAAAAATGTATTTAGAAACTCAAATCTAACATTAAACATGTTTAAACAACTATTTTTAACAAAACTAGTAAGCAAAAGTTCGGTTTACAGTTTAGAGCTATTTGCGGTTAAACCGAAGCATAGACCCTCAAACTCATAACCATGGAACTTGTAAATAAACTAAAATGAGCAGAAGTTAAGCATAAATAATATGTACAAACAAGTTATATAAGTTTTTATATATCAAGAACACAAAGTCCTCCATGAAGCCTTGCCTTACAAGGTCCGAAACCTCACCGATCGGAACCGGAGAAGTAACTACCAAAGGTAACAAGGGGCGTGATATTATATATATGTTGTGCCACCATAAACAAGTATTAATAAGACTACATAAGCTAATTAGAAAGAAAGAAATAACTCAGTTTGACTTTTGGAAGTCAAACTTTCAAGAACACAATGAAAATAACCTTAAGATTTTTATATTTGGGAGAGAAAATGAAGATGTAGCAGGTGTAAATAAGGGGGAAATAGTGTGTATATATAAGGTAATGTTGGTGGTCAAATATGAGTGTTAAACACAAGAAATTGCATGCAAAAAGGAGTCAAAACAAGCACAAACCAACAAATAAATGGGCTGCTGATCTACAGCCCGTCGCGCTACGTGACCAGAATGTAGTCCCCCGTCGCGAGGCGCGACGGGGTTATTTCCTGATTTTTCAAACTTTTCAAAAATGGCAGTTTTGGTCCCGAAGTTCGTTTTAAGTTATTTTTTTAAAGACCGAATTGAATGTTTTCAAGACCCAACAAGTGTAAAACAATATTGTAACATAAAATCCATCATTTTTATTATATTCAAAGTTTCGGTTTACAAAAGGGTCGGTTTACATAAATAAAGTTTACAAAACGAATACGAATCGAGACCCGAAATTGACGAATGTCACAATGACGACAGTGGTGGCGATCAGGCGACAACGACATGGTGGTGGCGCTGGTGATGACCACCACCTTCCCCATTGTAATATTTTTAATGTTGAATTTTTTATTTTGATATTGAAATATTTTAATCAATTCTATTTCATTATTGTGTTTTTTATAACTCTAAATAACATAAAGTAATAGCTTATTTCATTCTCATAAATAAATCAAACACGACAAAGGATTAATAATGTTTCATTTTATTCTGTTATTTATTCAATTCCTTCTTGTATTTCATTACCTCTTCATTACGTTATCCATAACCATATAGAGGATGGGAGTGATCAACCCCCCTTCCCATCCATCTTTTTTTTTTTTTTATTTTGACAACAAATTATTTTTCACCTAAAACCTCTCTACCGTTGAATTTGCAAGAATTTAAACCCAGCACCTCCATTTGATTTTGAAATGGTGGTCATCATAACACTAAACCATTATTAAGGGGGTGTTTGGGATTGCTTATTTTCACCAATTTATAACTTATAAAGTTTTTGAGAAGTAACAAGGTGTTTGGATTTGTTTATGATGTGATAGGAAAAGTTCCATAAGTTACACTTTTATAACTTATTAACTTGATGAAAAGTTATAAGGAAGTAACATAAGGAATCCCAAACACCTCCTAAATGAAATTTATCAAATTGTTTTTAAATTAAAATAACATAACCTAAAATATAAATAATATTTTATTAATTAAAAAAATATACAAGATTTGAAAAAAAAAAGATAAATTCAGAATTAAAACTATAAAAACATAAATTCAGGTATTTTCTTTTAAATGTATTAACTTTTTTATATAATAAACAAATAAATAGTATAAAAGAATTCAGAGTCCCAAAATCAAAATCCAATTTAACAATTAAATAATCCGTTACGCTTTTAGCATCCTTGGTTTCATAGCCTCGGGAATTGTGGAATTTTTAACCACAGTTTAGCGTGTTGTGTTTTTTCGATCCCTAAGACACAAAACTTTGTTTCTAGTATAATCGGATTTGTTATTTATAAATGGGTTGTCGTTCAACTTGTTGCCCGTTTACCTAATACTTTATTGTAATCACTTTGTTATATGATTATAGGGAATCTTGACGGATAAAAAAATAGAGACCCGCCATTGGCTATTTTCATCATTAATTGCCCACAATCATCTTCCTTTTCATCCTCACCACCTTCGGCAACCTTAATCAGCACTGCCACAAGTGATTATAAATTCAAGACGTTGGAGATAAGTTAAAACGTACGGTTTATTGTTTAAAAAAAAAGGAAAGAGAATTAAACATTCTAGATAACTGGCTTGGCTACCCCGCCCCGCTTAGGTTTGTTTTACGCACCCAGGGTGATGTTCTCGATGGTCTCGAACCCACCCCGAAGCCCTCTCGTTACCACCCCGTTCACCCTTATACATATTGTGACATCTGCCCAAATCCGACCCGACCCAGGTACCCGTTTTCGGATCCGATTTTAAGATTTAAAATTTGATTATAATCTTTATAAATTTTATTATATATTTATATATATATATTACTAATAATAATAATAATAATTCCTTTCCGCTGTCCCGCCCCTTTTTCTCTCTTGTCGCCGTCCCGCCCCTCTGCTTAAACCTTGAGCCTTGAACCCTTTTTTTTTCTCTCTTAACTCTTTGCTTGTCCTTTGGTTCTTCCCGCCTAAGGATGTCTGCGCAGCTCCACGCGCCAGACTCCTTACAAGGAAACCTGCGTGAAGACCAGCTGTTCCTGCGTTACGCGAGGCGAACTGTTCCCGCGACGCGCAAAGAATTGTAGTTCTTCCCGCGGCGCGCTAAGGATTGTTCTGTCTGCCTTCGCCCTCGCGCACTCAAGCCTTCTCGCGCTAGACAGTTAAGTCTTTTCTCCAGTTTAATCCAGCCTGTATGCTTTTGAAATATCTTATCTTCTGTGCTATACCTGCCAAGGTATGGGCACAGTAGGCCAGATCTGACATCTGTCCGAAAAGTCACTTTCGGCGCAGCTTGCTTACCAACCCTCTTGGTTGTCAGAAAAAGTAACTGGCATAATCTTTTAAAATCTTCTTTTCCATGTCTTGAACAGTACTTTGACTGACCCCTCCCATGCTTTGAACAGTAACCTGTCAGCCTTCCCCCATCCCCTGCAGCTGCCACCATATCTTTTGCTTCTGATATCTTTTGCTTTGATTTGATAAGATCTTTTTCCTCAATTCGAGGGATGTGTTCCCTAGGGTTTTCCTATAAATAAAACTAATTTCCTGGATAATTAAACACTTAAAACACTCCCCAAAAATCTTTCTCCCTTACTCTCAGCCGAAGATCCTCAGCGACGCCTCCAACTCCCCTCTTTGCAATCCGTCTTCTCTTCTTTTCTGCCCAGAAATCTCGGTAAATATATAATATATAATTTTTTTTATAATTTGTTTAAGTGACTTACATATATTCTAGACATTAAAACCAATCGTTAAAACCAATAAATAGGTTAACTTTCGCTTGTTAAAAAGTTGGTTCTTACATTATCTTTCAACGCACCTTTTACAAGTGAGTAATCTCGTACCTAATCCCCTTTTATTTTTAACGTTTTGGGATGTTCATGTGTTCGTACAACTTGAGTCTTAAACTTGTTTATAAAATTTTGTGCGCAAAACCCATGTGTTATGGACGTTTACTAGTGTTGTATATTTGTATGTGTTGATCATTAACCGCTTTGATCGGCCTATTCCGAAGTTTTCATGGATCCATTAGATGAACACGGGAGACCTATCGTTACGATTTTCTTGGTTTGTTTGCACATACACGATTGATTATTTGTTTTTGCTCGATTTGGAGCACGCTATGAACTATGAGCTATGATCTATTTAGGCTTGATCACAATCTGTTTACACACTATGTTGAACACCAGTTATACACATGTTGCGCGCAGTGCTTTGTTATTATCTATTTATATCTATTAAACTTGATTTCTCACCGACACGCAAGTGTTGACGTTTTATTTTAACACATGTTCAGGTTTGCTGTAGCTGCTTTTGGAAACTCGAGGACACGTAGGATGTTTTCTTTTACTTTGGACCTAGTTTAAAATATAACAAGACAATTTATGTATTTGAATATTATGAGTTATGATATGTGATTTATGTTACTTTCTGGTGTGTTATGCGCATGCGCAATGAAATGTATTTATTAAATATTGACACCCAAATAGTGTCGCGAGTAATGAAACAATTCGTAGCGCCCCGGTGTATAATCCGCCATCGGTCGGGGTGTTACACATATTTTTTGTGGGACGTTTTTCACCTACATGACAGTTACATGATGAGTCACTTTTTTCATGCAAACACTACATATTCCCTTAAGCATTTAAGCGTAACTAGCTCCATCTCATGCCAGCTTATCTGGTTTTCGTAGTAACATAGGCTTTAAGTTTTAACTATTAACTTGTACTATGAAAACCATTTTTCAAATGTTCACACGATGATTATGATTAGACATAGACTTGACTCTGCTAATCTTTCGAGATTATTGTGACATGTGTGACTCATTTGAAACAGAAATCTTTGGTCACTTAACTTTAGTATCCTAAGGAAGTTTCATGGCATAAGATAATATATAATAATATCATACATTTCTTAATCTTAAAGAATAAATTAAGACAAACAATGCAAGTCGTGTTAAAAAGAAAATTAAAGGTATATAAAGGGCCAGCCTGCAACACCCACCACCCACTGAAAAGTTGGATCTTCTACTACTTCATGTACGTCTAGACGTCTAGTGGGACCCATGCACGTGAAAAACACTAGAGGGAAGATGTGTCATGTGTGTGCTTATGATTAGTCTCCATTCACTTTGATTGATATTATTAAAGCAGACGCCTATTCCATGTTCAAGAGGTTATTGTGGTCAAATCCAGTTGGTTTGTATGAATCACGTGTGTATGACGTCTAAAAAACATCATATGACACGGAATGGTACCTGGTCCAAGTGCGCGTTGGAAGTCTTTACTGGTGTTGAATACTACGTACTATTGTAGAGATAAAGGTCGTATGTAGTTTGACGTACGAGGAGACAATTAGAGGATGAAAATTGAGGGTTATATTTCCTAATGGATGCATGTCAAGTACAAACTGATATAACTCATCAAATCGTAAAACAAACACTAAACGAATTTTAAATAACTCTCAATATATTATAGAGAATATATAACTTAAAAACCCGATTACACATAACTCGTGTTTCTTTTGATAAACTCTAACTCGGGTGCAACTCATGTGTTCTATAATGTCTAATCATACATCGGTTTATATAGACTCACATAACTTGCTAGATAAATTATAATTACAAAACAATTAGGAAATATGATGTAATTAAGAAATATATCCAAATATGACCGAATTGTCAATATTGGTACGTCAAGTTCACCGACTTGTGACTTGGAGTCCTAATTACCAACATAGTGTGTTTTAAGACCGGACTAGTTAGACAAAATAGTTTTACAAACAAATTGATTTGGTTAAAAAAAATGTAAGCATTAGTAAGTAGTATTGTTAGACGAGTCCGTGTCAATTTTTGGTTGAATCTCAAACACGTTTAAGCACTTAGGGCTGTTTGGTTCATTCAGATATGAATGAGTCAGGTCAGAATGAACCTCTGTCCCATTCAGCAGCAACAACATGTCTGAATGATTCAGACCTAATTTTAGCCATTCAGATATTTTTTCTGTTTGGAACCAAACAGTCTGAAGTCTGAATGAATCAGATGTTTACATCTGAATGGTTCCATTCAAATGTAAACAAACAGCCCCTTAGACCATCTTTATTCACAACTCAACCCAGCATTTAATAATAAATTTTTTTTTCTCTCTTTTCAACCAACACAACCCAATTCAATCCAAATTTTTTACTCCCATTTACAACCCAACCTAAACCAATTTTTTTTATTAATTAAATATGATTTGTGATTTTTAAAAATATAAAAAAATAAATACATTTTAGAAATAATTTTTACAACCCAATAGTTTTGTATCGGAACAATATTAAAAAAACACTTACATATTTTGAAATAAGTCAATTTAAAAAAATATATATTGAGATGTTCAAAAAAATTGTTAAGATATACTGTGTATTTATATATTATTTTGAAGTTAAATTTTACGAGTTATTTAAGTAATTAAATTATGGGAAAATTTCCAAAGTAATCCAAAATAGGAGAGACATAAAAAATGATCCTATAAGAAACCAGTTTCCCAAAATAACTCATCAAATTTGTACTGAGCCGACACTTTGGTATTATAACCAACGAGATTTACAACCAATTAAAACTTGACACTTGGAAAGTTTTTGACATTCGACATTTTTAAAAATCTTGGGGTTTTCGTCTATATTTCTAGTTTAAATCATTTTGTAAAAAGCAGTCTCTCCAGACTGTTTTTTTATGTTTCTTATCTGGTTCGTTCAAATTATATTTTATTGAGAAAAGAGCTTTATGAATTTCGTCTTCTAAGACGCATTTTGAATGAATTTGTTCCAATGATTTCATATTCTCATGTTTTGTTCTTATAAGTTCAAATCCCATATAATATTATTCCTATATCTTCTAATAGTTTATCTTCCTATATCTTTTTATATCCGGTCCATCAATAACAATAACAGTTTATCCAAATGAAGTATAAGAGAAGAGATCGAGCGAGGTTGCGGATTTGAAACTTGGAACCTAATTAAAAATGGAAGAAGATGAATATAATTAATATACTTGGAATTTGGAAGTTGAAGATGAAAATGGAAGTTGAAACTTGGAACCTAATAGAAATATACTTAAAACTTGGAAGTTGAAGCTGAAAATGGAAGAAGATGAAGATAACTAAAATTATATTTAATTGATAGCTTAATTTAAGAATGTGGGGTCCACCTGAAACCTAATTAAAAATATAGTCGGAGTAGACGGAATATTCAAAGACTTACGGAATACCAAAAATTCTATCGGTCGAAACGATATTAAACTTTTAAAACTTATAAGAACAAAACATGAGAATATGAACTCCTTGGAACAAGTTCATTAAAAATGCGTTTTGGAAGACGAAATTCATAAAGCTATTTTCTCAAGAAAAGTATAATTTGAACGGACCAAATAAGAAACATAAAAAAACCGTCTGGAGAGACTGCTTTTTACAAAATGATTTAAATTAGAAATATGGACGAAAACCCCAAGATTTTTAAAAATGTAGTCGGAAATGTCAGAAACTTTCCAGGTGTCAAGTTTTAATTGGTTGTAAAATCCCGTCGGTTATAACACCAAAGTGTCGGCTCAATACAAATTTGATGGGTTATTTTGGGAATCTAGTTTATTTTAGGATTATTTTTTTTCTGTCTCTCATCTTTTGGATCATTTTATGAATTTTCTCTTAAATTATTGAGAAAATTAGTAGTTAAGTTTTGGGTTACAACCAATTACTTTATGACATGTGGATGAGAACCACTCAAGTTTGGGTTACAACCTAGGTTGCTCCACTATTTCAGGTTGCCGGCTTAGATTGATGCGAATTTTTTTTTTTTGATTTTTTAAATTACTTTAACTTTTGTCTTATCGGCAACCAAACCAACACTAGGTCATCATTAAAAGTGGTCTTAGATTGGGTTAATTAGGGTTGACATGGTGGGTGGCCCCTTTAATTTGCCGTGTATATATATATATATTTATTTATTTATTGTGATTTATGTCATTACTTAAGCTAATTGATTAAAAGAGTTTCGTAGTTTAAATACAGCTATTTTATATACTCTTGTATTTTAGTGTTATTTTTAAATATAGAGAATTAATATGCATGTTCAGGTTAATCAAGTTTACATATTTGATGTGATTGACAAGGTCGTATTAAATTTTGAAATCGCATTAGTTTCAACCCTTCAACTGAACTCATTTTACATCTGATTTAAAATTGATTTAATTTTAAATCAATCACTTTTGTAAAAAACCACTTTATTATTTTTATGGGGATTCAAATACCTTATGAGAGCCTTGAGGGGGAATATGAATATCTTTTGAAAGGGTGAATATTTGTTTCAAACTTTTTGAAAATGTGAATAGTTTATATGAGAGGAAAATGTTCCACAAAACAGAAAATTATCAAGTTATGTTATTTCACTACTCTCTAAATTACTTTTTTACTTTTAGGTTAAATGTAGTTTGACTCTCTAATCAACTTTTAGAGAATCTCACTTTAGTATTTACTATTTAGAGATAATTTATACATCCAATTAATAGTCATTTTCTATATTTCTATATTTGAATATTATGTTCACTACACGTTAATATTTCTTAGATTTTGAATGAATAGAAGAATTTATTGGCAGCTCATGAAGGCGACAAATGAATACAAATTCATGTCACTATCATTTGAAGAGATAAACATTGAAACATTATTGGGGTCGAGGTGTTTGAAGTCATGTTCTATAACCGTGAGTTAAGAGTTAGTGTAGTGTTTTAAGTTGTAGTGGGGCGGCATCTCATGTCATGTTACTCAATTCAACGTTATACACCGTTAAAGTGGGCACTAAGGAATGGTAGAGGGTAATGGTGGTAGAAGCATGGCGGGCGTGAGGGGCAAATAAAACAATGGGGGGTCGGTTTCAAAGGCCATATATTTGTCGACCATTTTTTTTTAAATAAAATTTTAATTTTAAATGTACATAAACAATACCATTTTATCATTTTTCTATAACACCTGTCATTTTATTTTTCTCGAGATCTTTTCCGTTCATCTTTTATAACATTTTCAACTTCTAGTGCTACTTTTCAATTATGAATCCATGGAATCCAAACAATTCGTTTTTTTCCTAAACCTTCCCTAAAACGACCCAAATAATTTGTTCTACAAAACACAAAATTGTCAAAACGACCCAAATAACCTCTTTAATCCTAACTTCTTTTGCCATGACAACACTTATAGCCTTGTTATGGACATCCAACTGACACCTAATATGGTTTCGCAAACACGACATACATAGCAAATGTTTCCCCAAATACAATTGACACTTCAACCAATTCAACAAACACAACCAAGCAAACCCAAACCCGTAAAAATAAATGAATTCCAAAGTTGAAATTCTTACAAAAGACATCTCCCATTTAACTGGGCATGCTCATGAAAAATATAGTCCTCTTCTTTTAGTATTTAATTAAAATGTTATTTCCAATGTGGTGTAACGGTAGGAAAAATTGAGTTTCTCAGTGAAGACTCAAGCTCAATCCTCACAGACAACACGTTAGGGAGGACATATGTGGCTCGATGAAGGAAGATTGAGATCTTTGTGATCTCTAGTTTGATCCTGAGAACGTTCGGGTTTTACCACTAGTGGGGACACTGTGACTTCAGATGGGTGGGCTTTCCCCAATACGGGAAATTACTAGGAGGTGCTTATGGGCTCCGTATGGCTAAGTTGGACCAACTGACGGTGGGTTTTTGTCATTGGGTCATATAATACAGAGTACCTAGTCAATTCTCTGTTTGTTGGTCATTTAAAAAAAAGTATTTAATTAAAACCATAAATATAAATAGAAAAACAATGATTAACAGATGAAAATAAAATTAGATAAGCCATCATACTACGCGACAGTAACTTTTACATGTTTTAGTGAATCCATTACACTTAGTTTTATAATTAAACTTTTAACTTTTTTACATTTCAATCTTTTAAAAAAAATATTTTTGTAGGATGCAAATGTTTTAACACGCAAAATTCTACATTACATCATACTTGCAAAGATTTGAACTCACTATCATATTTAAAACACACACACCATATATATATACCACTAGACGACTAGGTGATTACTAAAAGAAATTAGGTGTACAGAAGTTATATGTTTAACTTATTTCCAAAACACTATACCGCTAGCGCAAGTACAACGATGTGGAAAGTTTGTCTGTATGTAAACTCTACGACAAAACATATAGTTGACAAGTCCATGATTAATAGGTTTATCGACAAATGATTTTGTATTTAAATACACGAAACCGTTGGTTGCAATGTTTTGTTTTATCATTTATGTATAAATGATTTTGACAATTATTGATATTTATATTACAACTGTATAATACAATCACGAAAACAATAAGAAAAAAAGAGTACTTATCTTATATTTGTAAACATGACAATAAAATGATATCGAATCGCTAAATAGTTAAAAATATCTCGAGGCTGAAACAGAGCTTCCCTGATAAAAGAGTTTGGGCTTAATCCCCACATGTGGAGGTTAACTATGTTGAGATTAACTTAGACTCATCATCATCATCATCATCATCGTACTCAGTATATCCCACCAATAGCAAAGCTATAGTAGGGTCTGAGGAGGGTAAGATGTAGACAGCCTTACCTCTACCCCATAAGGATAGAGAGGCTGCTTCCGGTGAGACCCCCGGCTCGATAGTAGTTTTGCATCAAGCCTTGGACATAAGGCACATAGCACTCAATCATCGGGACACCGGCTGATCGGTGCATGTACCCTTGTCTTTCGGCTATCAACGCCACTACATGATGCCTGATTAACCGTCCGTCACTTTTAACGTTATTTTCACGAGATTAGTAAAATAACGTCAAAATTAGTGCAATTTCACTTTTGCCCACCCGAGGGTTCACACATATATACATCATATGGGCGCACCGCAAGCAGGGCTATGAGATTAACTTAGACTATGGTTTATATAAATATACTATTGTTTTATTCTATGTTAGAAACATTATCATTTAATTGGGTCAAATTATTAGAGACACAAATTAAAAGAATGAAATGGTTTATGAAATAAAAAACTTAAAAATGTTAATAATAAATTAATAAAAAGATCACAATTCAAAATATAAATCAAAAATAAAAAAAAAAGTAAATAAACTAAAATGTTTATGCTATCTTTCTCTTTCTCAAAAAATAAAAAATAAAAAAAAGACATGGGAAATAAAAGATTATTGTGTCTTTTAATTTATTATTGTTTTTTTTCCGTCATTAATTGTGTATTTTTTATTTGACATAGTTTATTTATTTTTAATATTATGTTGTATCTTGCTCAACATTGTGTTATATTTTTTGATTTTTGACCTTTGCTAAGTTTTTACAATTCTTGGCCCTTCTATTATGATAATGAAACTTTTGCTGCAAAACTTTTATCGTAACGAATCAAAACAATACCTACCGACTTCTTTTCGCAATTCATGATACCTTTTAAACATCTAACTCATTATAATACCCCGTTGTAACATGTTGGCTCAATTACTCGTTATAATTCTATAAAGAAAAGAGTTATTAAGTAACATTCAAAAGAAATAATAAATTAAGAGTTGTGTAAGTTGAAAAAACTTCAAGGGTAGCCATTGTGCCAAGACGCCATAGGCGTTATATGGCCACTTCACTAACTTTTTGCTCATTAAATCACGCCGACCAAATCCAAGAAGCGCCAATGTGTGGGGCCTTTCCTATTAATGTGATAGTGTTAAATGGCTCAAAGAATTAAATTCATCATCAGTAACAATCAATTATTTGTATGCTACTAAAAAATCCACCTCACCCTACTAATATGGTAGTGGCTAGTTATTCAACAACGCTTAAATTAATAAAAAAACTAGTTTTCCTACATGACAATCACATAAAACAATAACTAGCTTTTACAAGTTATCACATAACAAATAGCTTAATAGAACTTAAAAATACATAAATAAACAGAAAAAATATTGTAAACATAAGGATGTGTGTTGAATTGTGATTGAGTGAAGCTTTTAACCAAACTTGGTGAGTTGACTGGTGCACTTTTGCTTATACTACCATAAAAAAATATAAAAAACTGAACAGCTAGAAAATATTTTTGCTCTAACATAACTTTATTTCCCTATATAAATACACACACACTCCTCACAAAATCTATCCACACTCTCTCTCTCTCTCTCTCTCTCTCTCTCTTTATTAATTCCCAAAACAAATAAAAATCATGACTCGACCCCACCGATTCCTTTCCTCCAACACCAACACATCTTCTTCCTTCGACCAGACGGCAGCCGAGCCACCGGAAGCCGTCGCCGTGGAATCCGACTTCGTCGTCATCCTCGCCGCACTCCTCTGCGCTCTCATCTGCGTCTTGGGCCTCATCGCCGTCGCCCGCTGCGCCTGGCTCCGCCGCGGCACCTCCTCTGACACTCGCCGGAACCCTAGTCAACCACCGTCAGCAGCCAACAAAGGAATGAAGAAGAAGGTGGTTGAGTCCATACCCAAGTTTGTTTATGACTCCGGTAAGGGTTTGGAAGTGGAGTTGACTTCCGGCGAGTGTGTTATTTGCTTGGCGGAGTATTCCGACGGTGATGAGATTAGGGTTTTGCCGCAGTGTGGACATGGGTTTCATGTGGGGTGTATTGATGTGTGGTTGGGATCGCATTCTTCGTGTCCGTCGTGTCGGCAGATACTGGTGATGACCAGGTGCCGGAAGTGCGGTGAGTTTGCCGGTGGTCCCGCTGGAAAAGGATCGTCGGAGAGTGAACGTAAACATGATAATATTAATAATAATAGTTCGTGTGATTATTTACCGTGATGGAAGGTAATAAAATTGGGAATATATTATAGAGTACGTGACGCTTATCAATTGGATAAGTTGTGAAGTGATCCGTGATACGTGTTACCGCTCAAAATATGTGGTGGTATAGAATCTCGAGGTAGATAGATAGATAGGCTAGTATTTTTCTGTTCTTTTTCTATGGGATATATTCTCTGATTTCTTTATAATAATCAATTTGTCAATTTATGGTTCCGTTGTCCTTTTTCTTTTTAAGTTTATTAATTAACGCAAAACTCTATCTTTATCCTGCATTTGTGACGATTTGAACATACAACCATACATTTGCGAGGAAAGTGCCACGCCACTAGACCAATATTTAATGGCTTATGATTCTCTTATCTAGCTTCCTGGTAACTCAAACAGTAACTAATTGTTGAATTGCGATGGACAAAAGATTTTTTTATGGTGCAGTTAACTAAAATTGTAAAATGAAAACGAAGTTAAACTCCTAGTAATGGTTTTGTTTTGGGTTTCAAAAATATGATATTTTTTAACAGCAATTTTTTTCATCTTTTATCTTATATCTCAAATAAGACTATAATTGACAGTCATTTAACTATAAATCATACACCTTTACCGTTAAATCAAATTGGTGTTTTCTAATATATGCTGCTAATGGGCCATTCAAGGTCTTAAATGATAATTATCTAAAACATCGTATATTATACTATTTTTTTTTCTTTCATATTTTTGACAAAAATTCTTTTTCAGAATTTAGATTATGAGTGTTTAAAGTGTGAGAAAAAGAAAAGCTTATAATATGTAGTCGTACATAATAAAATTAGAATATGTACAAATAAATGTAAACGTAGAAGTAGCTCAACTGATAGAGATTTGTGTCTCTTAGTGCGAGACACCTATATTGGGTCACTTGATTGAGATTGTTCGTTCTTAGACCATGTGTAGCGGGAGAGTTATGGCTAAAGTTATGACCCCAAACTCTTCCCTACACCCCCCCCCCCCCCTCTCAAAGTTATGTACATAACTTGATGCAAATAGCGTTTTAGGTTGTTTGTGAGAGGGAGAGAAAGAGAGAGAGAAAAGGAGGGGGAGGGGGGGGGGGGTTCAAACATGATACGTGGTGTAAATTAATAGGGGATTTGAGCTATTAGAAAAATGTATACATGGACTTTTAAATGTTTTGATTAAGTACCTTGTTGACTTTTCTTGACCGGTTAAACGTAGCATTAAACAAGTTTTGATGACAACGAGAAAACCATTTTGTTTATGTTATTTTTGTAACTTCATCTCATAACTTTCCGATATTTTTTAAGTCAATCTGTCGATTGCCTCGACCTCTAGCTTTCTTTTCAATCCAAATTGATTGAATTGACTTCAACATATTCAAAAATCATGAAGCACATGACTTCGTCACATGACATCAAACAATAGTTCAATCAACAAATAACACGACTTCAAAATTGTTATAATAAATTCTTCTTCAATATGATGAAAATGAAGAACATGATGGACACGAAAAACATAATCAATAAAAGTTTAAAGTCATTATATACGGTGATTATTTTTTCTGTACGTTAAAAAAGAAAAATACGATCGACAAGAACACAGTCAACACGGGAGACATCTTGAAAACGAAAACCATCATACTAGTTCAGTAATTTGTTCATATATAAATATATCAAAATGAAAATATTATTTTTTATGAGAGAAAATAGAAAATAGTGGTATAATATACGGAGTATATACAAAACATTGTCGGTAACCCTATAGCAGCTTTTATCGTTTCATTTGCAATTTTACATTGACTCGTGAAGATTAGCCCATTGGATTTGGATGTGACACAAATTAAATGGTTGTTGGTAATGAATGTTCAATTAATATCGTATTGGCTATTTGGTGTTGCTGTCCATGAGAGAAAATAAAACAATGGAATTGAAAGAAAAGTAGCTACAAGGCTACAACAGTTCAAAGAATATTAGTTACGTCCTTGTATGTTTATAAACAATATTAGACCCCGTGTTTTGTGACAACATTGTAACTTTAAAAACATTTAAATAATTTAACCGAAAACGAAAAAAAAGCACGAACCGGTTTTGAGTGGAAAAACCGTGAACCGCTTGTTAATGTTTAGCTCGAAGTTTGAGACTTTAGTTAAGTCTTAAGCTTATTAGGGTACTAGTTAAGTCATTAAACTTATTAGGGTACTAGATTGTTGGCTTCTGAATCTCACCTACATATTCTTAAAACATTTAGGAAAAAACAGAATAAAAGGTTGTCTCGTGCTAAAACAAAATTTAAGACGGATAGAAAAGAGAAGGTTTTTGTGCGTGTGTTTGGGGTTGTGGGTGAAGGGGGTGGGGGGGGGGGGGTGGATAGACATACAAATGTGGGGAAAAAGGAAAAAAAAGTATCAAAAAATTGCAGTGAACAAAATATTTAGCAAACAAATAAAAAAAAACTTGCATAAGAAAAAGTAATAAAAGAAAAGAAGCAAAAATCGTGGATGGAGTGGTGTTCAAACCCGGGTAAATAAGATGTCATTACAAGCATGTTTCAAGCTAGACTATGCCTATTTGAGTCTTAACACTCTCCCACGTAAACTCTTTAACAAAAAAAATAGAAAAAGAAAAAAAAACAATTTGATACAATTAAAAAATACTAACAAACCAATAACAATGTAAGAGGGGACGGGGTGGAGCGTGATGGCGCGTGATGGCCTCACAAACACCGCCGCCGATGCACCCATCACGCGTGATAGGGGTTTGTGCGTGATGAACATCACGCGGGGGAAACCAAGAAATGGTTCCCGTTGTTATATAACGATATAAATAAACATAAACAACCATTTCAATCCAACTCAAAACCAAATCCAACTCAAAACACTCTCAATATTCCATTTCATTCAAAACAAAAAAATATGGAATTTCCGAACAACTTGGTTCCCTTATACACCGATAGCTCTTCGTCTTCGGACGATGACATTCTCGAATGGTTCCCGTTGTTATATAACGAACTTAAGGCCCGAACCGTCCAAAGAAAAAAATGGTGGATCGTGATCGTATACATGCCCACGAAGTGCTAATGAACGACTATTTTGTGGAGGAGCCAAAATACAATGACGAGACGTTTAGGAAACACTTTCGTTTGCCGAAATCTTTATTTTTAAAGATTGTAGCTGTGACAACTGCCCAAATCCGACCCGACCCAGGTACCCGTTTTTGGATCCGTTTTTAAGATTTAAAATTTGATTATAATCTTTATAAATTTATCATATATATTTATATAGTACTAATAATAATAATTTTCTTTCCGCCGTCCCACCCCTTTTTCTCTCTTGTCGCCGTCCCGCCTCTTTTTCTCTCTTGTCGCCGTCCCGCCCCCCTGCTTAACCCTTAAGCCTTGAACCCCCCTTTTTTCTCTTAACTCTTTGCTTGTCCTTTGGTTCTTCCCGCCTAAGGATGTCTGCGCAGCTCCACGCGCCAGACTCCTTACAAGGAAGCCTGCGTGAAGACCAGCTGTTCCTGCGATACGCGAGACGAACTCTTCCCGCGGCGCGCAAAGGATTGTAGTTCTTCCCGCGGCGCGCTAAGGATTGTAGTTCTTCCCGGCGCGCAAAGGATTGTAGTTCTTCCCGCGGCGCGCTAAGGATTGTAGTTCTTCCCGCGGCGCGCTAAGGCTTGTTCTGTCTGCCTTCGCCCTCGCGCACTCAAGCCTTCTCGCGCTAGACACTTAAGTCTTTTCTCCAGTTTAAGCCAGCCTGTATGCTTTTGAAATATCTTATCTTCTGTGCTATACCTGCCAAGGTATGGGCACAGTAGGCCAGATCTGACATCTGTCCGAAAGGTCACTTTCGGCGCAGCTTGCTTACCAACCCTCTTGGTTGTCAGAAAAAGTAACTGGCTTAATCTTTTAAAATCTTCTTTTCCAGGTCTTGAACAGTACTTTGACTGACCCCTCCCATGCTATGAACAGTAACCTGTCAGCCTTCCCCATCCCCTGCAGCTGCCACCATATCTTTTGCTTGTGATATCTTTTGCTTTTAATATCTTTTGCTTTGATTTGATAAGATCTTTTTCCCCATTTCAAGGGATGTGTTCCCTAGGGTTTTCCTATAAATAAAACTAATTCTTGGATAATTAAACACTACACTTAAACACTCCCCAAAATCTTTCTCCCTTACTCTCTGCCGAAGATCCTCAGCGACGCCTCTTTGCAATCCGTCTTCTCTTCTTTTCTGCCCAGAAATCTCGGTAAATATATAATATATAATTATTCTTTAAATAATTTGTTTAAGTAACTTGCATATATTCAAGACATAAAAACCAATCGTTAAACCAATAACCTCTTATTTATAGGTTAACCTTCGCTTGTTCTTACGTTATCTTTCAACGCACCTTTTACAAGTGAGTAATCTCGTACCTAATCCCCTTTTATTTTTAACGTTTTGGGATGTTCATGTGTTCGTACAACTTGAGTCTTAAACTTGTTTATGAAATTATGTGCGCAAAACCCATGTGTTATGGACGTTTACTAGTGTTGTATATTTGTATGTGTTGATCATTAACCGCTTTGATCGGCCTATTCCGAAGTTTTCATGGATCCATTAGATGAACACGGGAGACCTATTGTTACGATTTTTCTTGGTTTGTTTGCACATACACGAATGATTATTTGTTTTTGCTCGATTTGGAGCACGTTATGAACTATGAGCTATGATCTATTTAGGCTTGATCACAATCTGTTTACACACTATGTTGAACACCAGTTATACACATGTTGCGCGCAGTGCTTTGTTATTATCTATTTATATCTATTAATCTTGATTTCTCACCGACACGCAAGTGTTGACGTTTTATTTTAACACATGTTCAGGTTTGCTGTAGCTGCTTTTGGAAACTCGAGGACACGTAGGATGTTTTCTTTTACTTTGGACCTAGTTTAAAATATAACAAGACAAGTTTATGTATTTGAATATTATGAGTTATGTTATGTGATTTATGTTACTTTATGTCGTGTTATGCGCATGCGCAATGAAATGTATTTATTAAATATTGACACCCAAATAGTGTCACGAGTAATGAAACAATACGTAGCGCCCCGATGTATAATCCGCCATCGGTCGGGGTGTTACAGTAGCCGACGTCGAAGCAAACGAAGAATGGTTTCAAGAATCTTACGACGCGACGGGCAAACGAAGTTTTACGGCGATTTAAAAATGCACATCCGCTATTCGTCAATTAGCGACAGGTAACCCACTCGACCAATTCGATGAATACTTACAAATGTCTGAGAGAACTTCACGTGAATGTCTACAATTCTTTTGTAACGCGATTATTAAATTGTATGGCAAAGAGTTTCTACGAAAACCAACAAGACACGACATTACACGTCTTTACGTCGCGCGTGAGGCTAGATGGCATTTTCCAGGGATGCTCGGTAACATCGATCGTACACATATCGAATGGAGGAATTGTCCACGGGAGTTTCGAGGGGCGTATGTTAGGGGTGATATCAAACGACCGCCCATCTCACTTGAAGCGGTTGCGTCAAACGATTTATGGTTTTTGCATTCTTATTTTGGTGTTCCCGGCTCAAACAACGACATCACTGTTCTGTTCACATCACCGTTGTTTCAGGAGCGTAACAGATGGTACCGCACATTTCTGTCCGTATTTTGTCAACAGGAGATATTACAGACGTGACTACTATCTTGTCGATGGTATCTACCAGCAATGGTCTGTTTTTGTGAAACCTTTTCGTTTCCTGTCGAGGACAATGAAAAAGCGTTAAAGAAGTTGCAAGAATCGGCAAGAAAAGATGTCGAGAGAGCTTTCGGTGTTTTAAAGGGTAGATGGTGCATACTTAGTCGACCGGTTCGTGCAATGAAAAAACCCGCGATCTCTAGCTACGTGTATGCATGCATCATATTACACAATATGTTAATAAAAGAAGATGGACATGCAATTTCTCCAGATTGGGTACCAGATCCTCCTACTCAAGTTCTCGTTCCCGATGATGTGCAATTAGACTTGCAGGATGAAAATATTCACCATCGGTTGAGATGGGATCTAGTTGAACTTATAGGCTCTTAAGGTTTGGAATTTCCGGATTCAGACGAGGACTAGACGTTTATTGTAACTTTTATTTTTTAATTTTAATTTTTAAGTTGTATTATATATAGTAAAATATTGTTTTATTTTTTAAATTGCAAAAAAAAAAAAATCCTATCACACCACACCACTAGGGGTGTTCTTCGGGTTATTTATACGGGTTTCGGTTTGTTCGGGTCGGGTTGTTCGGGTTTGAGCTCAAAACAAATTGACCTAAGAACCGACCCAAATAAGTTCGGTTTGTTCGGGTTTCGGGTTAAATGGTTCGGGTTAATTTGGGTCGGGTTTCGGGTTTAATAATTTAAAAAATTTATCCACCTTTAACAATATAAAAAAAAACCATATTCTAAGTCGTTATAAAACCGCAATATACAACCATATTCAATAATGAATTATAATATTTAGCAAAACCTGAAATTTATCATATAAGTATGCATTAGACGGGATGGAGTGTCGTAGCATGTGTATCAATACTTGTGTAGATTGAAAAACATGCTCAATACATATTAGTTTAAATACTATACTATTTAAGTTTTTGAATTGAAGATACAATCTCAACATGTTTTATGGTTATTAATACATTGGGATCCAATGTGATAGATCCAAATATTAATTGGAGTATTGAAAACAGCCGAACAAGAATACACATGGTCACTATGTTACTTCACCGCTAAACTACCCTATAAAAATTAGTATACTACATCGATGTATCATACTTCGGGTTATTCGGGTCAACCCGAATAAGGGTATTTCAACCCAAATACCGACCCGAATATTTTATCTCGGGTTCGGGATAGGAGTTTAATCAGTTCGGGTTATTCGGGTCTCCAGCCGCTTCGGTTCGGGTTACTTATTCGGGTACTGATAAAAAACACACCCCTACACACCACCACCTCTACTAAATTCCATCACATGTGATGAATTTGGTTGAAGTGAGGTGTCACCATTCCATTAAATGTAATGAGTGATGGAAATAAAACCACCCCCTCCCCCTAACATGTGGCACCACGGTCCTAACCCGCGGATGCTAATTTAACTGTAGAACTCTTCCTAAAATGCATATGGTTAGAAACTTAGAATATTGTTAATAAATTCCTACGTATTTTAAAATTTTCTTTTTTTTAACCATTGTTTTTATCCCTTAAAACTAATTTTTAATTAAAAAAAACCCTTTTAGTAGTTGACAAGAGGTTGTGGAATCATAATTCATATACCACGTTTTGTAATCGTACCTCACACAAGATAAATGGTTGCTAAAAGTGCATTTTTTTTTGTCTATTTCGTATATGATGTATGAAAAATCAGATCACAAGAAGTCTTTATGTATACTTTGACAACTCACTATCATAAGGTAATCAGTCGTTTTTTTGTTTATCAAGAACTATTTTTGTCGTTGACCCCGCATCACCTTTCATCTCACCCTCTCAATCTACCATATTTGATTAATGTGACTAATTTATGATGATTTTGAAAACTAAAGAATATAAAACGATACACAATCCATATGCGTAATGAACATCTCATATAATAATATAATATTATTCTTAAATTTCAAAAGAATCGAGTGAAACTTAGGCTAAAAGTTATCATAATTCAAAAAGGCCACGATCCATGTAACGTCTTTACCTACATGTGCACAATCTCATAATTCATTTTCATAGGGATTTTATTTCCATATAGATGACAAGGCTATGGACCCACTCGTAAAAAGTTAATATTCTCAAATATAATGCATAATACTGCAAGCTTTATAAAATTGGCTGGCACTCTCTTTTAAACTTGAACCTAAAAGATTAGATTCTCATTTTTCCTTAAATTTGTCCATTTCCACTTCAATTATTTTGTTTGTGTTAGTCACGTTTTGAACATACTATATTCCATCTTTTTAATTAAAAACACATTATTACTTTTTGTAAAATTATAAAAATGTATTATATATAGTAAAAAGGGTTATTGTATTTAGCTGCTTTTTTATTCCTAAATTTGTTTTCATATGCCACGTTTGCACAATTGGTATTACCCGAGAAAAAAGTCAAATTCATGAGTTAGAGGCAAAAAGTCAAGTAGTTATAACAAGTTGGTTGTGGACTTAGGGGGTGCTTAGTAGGTCTAGAATACAGGTGGGCAAACATATTTTTTTAATTATGGTTTCGGTTCTTACCGATAGGAACTAGTTTTGCGTATGATCATGTTTTTGATCGAGTTTTGACCAGTTTTGCCGAGTTTTTATTATTGGGTTTTCTTAGGGCCGGGTACAAAACTGGGCTTTATGCCCGCCTCTAGTATAGAAATGACCAAGTTATGGTTATTTAGATTTTCTGTTAGCTATGCTAAGTTAATATTAAAAATACATAATCAAATCTAGAGTTACGTAGAAGAGTTGTAATAGAATTTTCGAGTTATATTTCATATGAGTAAAATAATATTAAGAGTTATTCGTTTTGTTTTATTTTATTTTATTTTTTGTTATCGTTAAGTTATAACTGAGTCTTGGTATATTAATCATTAAATATGGTTTCTTGTAATGGCTTTGACCCCTTTTGACCGCTAATCGGTTTGGCAGGTCGATATATTGAGCTAAGGTGTCACTTTTCTTTTACTATTATTTTTTATTCTTATTGATAGTGTTATAGTTAATAGTTATTGTCATTACCAGAAAGTCAATTTATCACACGGTCTCCAGTCATATCCCATTATCATTTTTCCTATTTGTTCACTCCTACATAGTAACCGCCACTATCAACTCCGATCAATCACCACTACGTCTTGCTCTACTCCATCAATATGGTTTTATGGTTTATTGTATAATCTATGATGTTGAGAGACGAAATATAAAAATAACATGGTTCACAATGTTGGTTTAACGACAATATTAGTGGAGAGAGATTATGTGGCAACTCGGTGTGATGGGGAGAGAAGAGACAAAGATAGGTAGGCGAATAAGACAACGATGAAGCGACGGATGGGTATGAGAAAATGAAGAGGTTGCGTAGAAAGAGATGGTTTATTTATTTGTTTGTTATAAGTATAGTAGTTATACAATGATTCAAGGATATGTATATATTTTAGACTTGATTATAAATTTAGAAAAATTACATACATAAGTTACTACATATAATTTGTATAACATGTGCTAGCAAATAAAGTCCGGCCTACTTGCAACAAGTTAATAGTTTTACAATCAACCTACAGATAATAATAAAAACACTATCAGAAAAGAATTAAAATGTTAAAGCGAAAAAAGTGATGAAAGCTTTGGGGTTGAAATATTATTAACCTTCGTGGATAGTTTTATATAAAGAGAGAAGTATTTTTTACATGCATGATTTATACTTTATTTGTATTTGTAATTATTGTATATATTCACGGTTATATTTTACTTACAAAAAGTTATTTCTTAGTCGTGTATCATTTAAAGTTCTTTTAATATTTGGAAGATTTGATAGCAACCTAACATGAGATGTACCAATTAGTGGGCATGGGTTTCACCCTTTTACGCTAGGAGCTTATCAAACAATTTGTTTACCAAAACAATGAATAATGCATGCCATAAATGATAAACTTAGGTATAACGAAAGTTAGTGACTAATTAACCTCAATTATTGTTAAAAAAGATAAGGTGTCATGCGATGTGTTGTTATGGAACTGTTTTGTGTTAACACTCATTAAATTACCACATCATAAAATAACAACGCTATGATGTTTTCTATAATGATTACTATGGATCGGGTCATATTAATTATCATAAGTTTCTTTCATTAAAGATATAAATAACTAATGCATTTAGTTATGACAAAAGTAACACTACTAAGATAACAAAATAGTTTTTATCTTTTTTTTTTAATATAAAAGGTATAAAGGCTTGCAAATATAAAAATACTTTCTAGAGTTTTAACTTTTAACTTACTGGATTTAACCATTGTGACTTGTTCCACAGTTGGTTAAATATTTACGTTTTGACACAATGGCGATAAAGTATAATTTAAGTAAACAAGTTAAATATTGCATACTAGCATTCAAGTTTTTATACATGATCAACTATTTGTGAAACATATTACTAACTCAGTTAAAACCAAAATAATAATAATAATAATAAATTTCGAATCCCACAAGTCAAACTCAACCTTGATAGTATTTCATCTATAACAATGTGCTTTTAGTCCTCGTATTAGTAAAGTAAAGTATCAATGAACCTTCTAATGTTTTATCGTTCATTCATTTTACCTTTTCAAGATTCGTTATTTTCTTTTCATACGTCTTTAGTTTCTTAACAATCATCTTTAAAACCTCCCCTCATAAGTCATAACGAATAGACAAAGAATCAGGTTCAATTAACATAGACATTAAATGTTATGGTCCAATACTTGATCTTAACACTAGGAAGCAAGTGGGATGGATGATAGTTACAAGAAAATGACTGCCATTAAATTGTTTTTAAGGAACTTTGGGTGATCACTAGAATATTTGATAAGGTCACAAACACATGGCACATGCTTTCACTTTAATGTTAACAATGTCTTTTAACATGCAGCATGCCCAAAGAAAAGGAGCTATTTTTATTATCAAACTTTTAACCAACTTTGCTTGGGGAAAAGCCAAGAAAAATATCATTACCCGAATCCAAGGATTATGATATACTTTTTTACTTTTAAAAGCATTATTTTTGCACTTTATATCAAAATTGATAACGATGGTTTTGGTTATTGGTTCATATATATGATTAATCTATATATAAAATAAAACAATTCAATCCAAACAAGTGTTTTATTGCTTATACATGCTCACAAAGTAACTAAAAAGGATTATAATATTAAGTGTAAGAGGTCATGAGGACACACTACTACGCTAGACCTAAATACGTCCTTAAATTGTGGCATCGTAAACACAGGGCCAACACACCAATGTATATGTTACTGACACGAGTTAAATGTACCTTGTATAAATTGTACAACCAACACTTTTTAAAAGAAGGATTCATAACAAAAATTATAACAATATTACACTCAAATTAAAATGAAGTATTTTATAAAAAAAAATGTTATACATTAAAAATATTAAAATATATAAAAATTCCACAATTATGGCTAATATTAGGGGTGTTCAAGAAATCCGAAATCCGATCCGAAATCGAAACCCAAATAAACCGATCCAAATTCTTATTCGGATATTCGGATCGGATTCGGATATGGAAATTTAAAAAATTCGGATTGTTCGGATTATTCGGATATCCGTTTAATCCGAATAAAAAACATGTTTTTAGTGGCATTTTCCGATTTGGTATATTTATTAGACTATTATTTAAAGTTTAAACTTAAAATTTGTGTTAAGAGTAGTTCGTATTTTCCGGTTTATATGTTTATTATGATTCTAAACTATTAAATGTTATGAACAAAAAAATAGGAAAATTTTTTAGGTATTTTTCGGATTATTCAGATAATTTCAGATTATTCGGATATATCCGAATCCGATCCGAATTGAATTCGGATAGATTCGGATCGGATAGGAATATTTCTAATTCGGATCGGATCGGATTTCGGATAGGGTCCAAAAATTTTCAAATCCGAATAACCCGAACCGAATAACCCGAATAATCCGTTATCCGATCCGATGAACACCCCTAGCTAATATCATTTCTTTCTTTCTTTTTTCTCCTCTTTAGCATAACAAAACTGAGTTAATTATGAAGTTGTCACCTCTTCATCTTAACCCTGTTTAACATGAATTATGGCTGTAATGAGCGAAGCTGCAATTTTTTGTTACCTTTCTTATCAATTATGGCTGTAATGAGCAAAGCTGCAAAGCCAATCATGAGCTAATCAAGATAAGTTCACTAAAAGTTCGAATCGAATCAATCTTTAAACAAGCTTGAGCCATAAAAACTACGCACGAACAGAACTCCAGCTTATTTAAGTTAAACGAGCAAGCTCGAGCTTAGCCTAGCTTAGACTCAGCTTTGCTCTTTTACAGCCCTAATCATGACAATTTTATTTGAACCATCCTTATATGTATATTGAATAAAACCCTTAAAAACTAATTAGAACTCCATGATTCCGGTCTCTAGTAACGGTGGCGGCGGCGGCAGTGACATTACACAATATGTAGGGAGTTTAATTTAGTTTACAACTTTCTTAGTTTCTCTAATGAGTAATAGCCATCTGACATAACAAAAAATGAACAAAAAGTACATTCAATCTCTTGCAACAGTTACTGTTCTGTTTCTTCCTCATCGTCACCACTAGCATCTCCAAACATCGCAGCCATTTTCATGGCCAGATTTGCAGCCATTTCCCTTCTTTGAAAATCAGGCATCAATCTCAAACTGTCACGCATACTTCCAATCTCAGATATCAACTGTTCCATATCCTCCAGTTCAAAATGCACACCACCCTCATCCTCATCCTCATCATCCTTACCTTCATCACGTTCCTCGTGTGCTTCAGGCACCGATCTTTCTCTTTCAACTTCAATCACTTCTTGTGATTGTGATGTTGACGGTTGCATATCTGGTTCTGTTTTATCGTTGGTTGCAGAAACCCAAGTTACATCTGTATCATCCCATGGTTCTACAGATCCACCTGATAATATTTCATACTCAAATTCATAGTTAGGTTCTTCTTCATCTGATGATTCTTGTTCAGGTAATGAAGGTTGATTTACAGCTTCACCAGATTTCAACACCATCCCAGGCCACATATGAGCAGATAGAGCCCCGAGAACACGTTCAACACCCTGTGAATCACCATCAACTGACAAACCTGCAACGAAATTTAACAAATTTGTCAAACCAAAATGATTAATACTTGAAAGAAAGAGTAATTTGAAGAAATTTTACATTTGTCAAACCGAGGATTTGATGCACAGGCTTCGACATACTCTATGTTATGCTCCAAACACCATTCCATACAAGACCTCTTAATCTCATCAGATGACGAGTCTTCATCTCCAAGTAAATGACTGCCATCAGTTTCAGAAATACCAATTTCTGCTGACTCGTCAAGGTTTAATAGACGCCTTCTGTACTCAACATGGGCTGAATGACCTGGCACAAGATCTGCTTTGTTCCCGATGCATAACAAGATGTCAAAGTTTTCAATATTATTGCATGAGACCCATTTCTTTAGTTCAGAAAACGATGATAGCTGCATACAATAATAAGTTTATATTATTATTAAGATTATGATTAAAGATTCAATATTAAATTATGTGTAGAGAAGGAGACAATGCTAACATTATTTAAGTCAAAAACCATCACTAAAGCAGCTACTTTATCAAACATTGGCGTCCTTGTGATTGAAAATTCATCAGATAAGTGAGCCATCCACATGGAGATATCAGCTGTGTAATACTTTGTGTTAATTGTCCACCTGAAAGTTAACATAAAACCAACATTAGTAACAAAAAAAACTCAATATGAACAAACTTTTGCGCCTGAGATTAATCATGTTACCCATAAGAAAGAACATCTGTAGACAAGTCAGCTTCATCTTCAAAATCTACAGATAGCAATCCTTCAACATGCAAATGGCTAAATTAGTTAGAAAAAACTAAAAACAAGAGTAACTCACACACATTTATTAAAAAAAAAACATTTAAAAATGAAACGATAAAAACTAACTCTTACAGCAAGAAAGTAGCACTATCAGATAGAAACCGCAATGAAACAGAGCAAACCATGCATATTTATTCAAAACAAAAATATGAACTTGTAACTTGTAAGCATAAAGCTGGAGCACACTCCTATAGGCCATGACATGCAAGTAGCAATATTGATACGAACCGGCACTAGAGACAGCAAATCAAACAATTTTTTTCAAAGAAAAATATAAACTTTTAAGCTATGCAGTTAACATGGTAAAAAATAGGATATCGCGGTGGGATATAGGTAATTTTGATAACATGCAGAATTTATATACATATAGCAATTTAACACTAACAATTCAGTATACTCTCCTACCATTAATAAATTAACCTTTTGTAAAACAATTGTAGCAAGTAGAAACTGATTAAGACTTAAAACACTAACAATTGACAATTAAGGGGGTGTATGGGATTGCTTATTTTAGCCAACTTATGACTTATAACTTATTGAAATGTTAGAAAAGGTGTTTGGGATTGTTTGATATGTGAGGGAATAAGTTGTTAAGTTACAATATTGTAACTATAACTCATAACTTAAATAAGGTAAAAATAAGGAATCCCAAACAACCCCCTTAAGACTTAAAACACTAATAGAAGCAATACGAAGAAACACGAATGGAAGAGCTAAGAAGAAAGGTACCGATATCAAGAAAATTGGGGATATATTGGTCAAACATCGGTCAATATCGCCGATAATATCGGTAGTGGGTGATATTCTGAACGATATTTCACATGGGTACTGATAACCAATACCCACCAGTAGGGGTGTTCAGTATTCGAATCGTAATCGAAATAACTTGAAATTCGATTCGACTCGTATTCGAATTTTAAGGTTTGAATTCGATTTTAGATATCGATTTTCGAATCGAATACGAATTTATGATTTTAAATTTGTTTCGAAATTTGAATTCAAATTATATATTTTATTTTGTTATATATATACATACTTATAAAAAGAAAAACAGCATAAATCTTTTGAGTTATAGAAATTAAATATTGAAAGTTCATCACTTTGGTCGGTAATTAATGTAATTGGACATTACCATTTTGAATATTTAGGATGTGATAACTTTAAATAATTTATTTAGTTTATATGCTTAGTTTGTTGCAAAAAAACTCAAATTTGTATTGGTTTTGAAATTAACTAGATTTTTTTAACCGAATTCAAATCGATTCGAATTTGTCAAAACTATTTCGAATTCGAATCTAGCCTCAAAATTCGAATAATTCGATTTGAATATATTCGAATATTCGAAATTCGATTCGTTGAACACCCCTACCCACCAGTATTGAGTGCATAGCCCTAAGGATATATAATTCACTCCCGCAACATGCAAGTAACTAACTATATTGGTTAGATAAGCCACTAAAACAGAGTAGATCATACAAGTTTATACAAATAAGATTTTAAGAATATAAACCCTTATGGGTATAACTCAATCCCTGCATTTTTTATATAAGAACTTGTCTAACGATATGAAAAGAAGAGCAAATACAACCTTAACAATGACGCTCATTTTGGCGGTCATCTTCTATATTATTTATCATTTCCTATAGGCATCTTGGAGAAAAAGGAGCTTGTTAGCCTATGAAAGCAGTCTGTATAATACTGAAATTCCTAAATAATACTGTTTGATATATATACATATACTGGATCTCCAAATATGCAGGCATCACTAATTAATTAATTCCTTATCATGTAGATTGAAATGAAATAATCAGCAATTAAGCAAGCAATCAAATTGAAGTCTTAACCTAATTGCTTATGAAATAATCAGTGTAATTAAAGAAGGAATAAGATGGATTGGTTACGAGAGAGGAGTGTCCGTTTGCCGACGCCGGAGGAACCGAGGAGGAGTACACCAGGTCTCTTGGCCAATGAATCTCTATCATCCATCTAATCTCCGACTGAGATGAGATCCGAAACTAGGGTTTTGAGTTTTCAATTGGCGATTCTAGTTATGGACTGCTAGATCAAACCCCAAGTAAGTAGTGAATTTATCAAAGTAAATTCATTTGTAATTACAGAATAATAATAATAATAATAATTGGGTAAGGATTTGATAATTTTATTATGACAACAGGATTTTAATAACTCATACTATTAAGTTGATAATAATTCACACGGCCACTCGTATCATAATTATTATTAAAGATGCACACTTGATTTTCACTCAGTTTCGCTCACATGAGGAACTAACATCCGTAATCAAGTAGTTAAGTGTAAAACGTATGCAAAACTACATTTGTTAGTATACTGCGATTGGTTTTAGCAATTTAAGTAAAATTAATGAGCTAGCATGGATTATTGCCGGTTAAAGAGTCATATTTTGAATACTCAAATCTAGTTGCCTTCATTTTATATGACGAGAGTATTTGTAAAAAATATATATAATTTGAAATTTATAAACTTTTGAGGCCGCCCCTTTTATTAAAACATATTAGAATTTATAATTTTCTATATAATTAAGTTATCTCAAATAAACACATTAATTAAGCCCAATGCGATTTTTATCATATGTTTTAACTTTTAACTCCTAAGCCCATATTCAATATTTTAACCTTTAAGGACTTGGGTCTAATGACCAGTGTATATTAAAAAAAAGACCACATTTATTTTTAAACTGTGATAAAGAAAGAAAGAAAGAAAGAAAGAAAGAAGCTGGAAACATAGACAATCAGAGGTATTCTGATGGGTGGTATGCATAATTGGTAATCGTAACATCTCCCCTACAAGCATAATTTTATCGTCACTCTTGCATGTCGCCCGGTAAATAACAACTTTACTTATATTGTTTTTTAAACAGGGGACCCTCTCATGCATCTCCTTTTTGCCTTAGTTTTGCACCTACTTGTTCACCAAATCAAAGATCGGTGCAAGCTTCTCTTTCATGCTTGGTAATTGGATGATGGTACGATTATCGGGACACTAGAGAAGTGGCCAAAGCATTAGATATTATCATGTCCGAGGGGCCTCGTTTGGGTCTTGAATTAAACGTTAAGAAAACAGAGTTAATTTGGCCAACATGCAGTGGGGTGAAGGTGCAGGAGGGTTGTTCCCTTGTGGGATTTGAAGGACGGGGCTGGTTGTGAAACTCCTTTGTGGTGCTGTAAGCCGGGATGCAGGGTTTATCAGCAGTTTGGCTATGAAAAGGGCACCTAGCGCTGTGGAACTGATGAGCTGTCTCCCAAGACTTCGGGGTCCTCAATGCGAGCTTCTTTTGCTTCGCTCATGTATGGGAGTTGCAAAGCTATTGTTCGGTTTGAGAACATGCCAATCTATGTATATGGGGGAAACTGTTTCTATATTTGACAATGGCCTTCGAATGACGATTAAGGACATCATGGTTTGTGGGGGTCCGTTCTTCGGGGATCTCTAATGGAGGTTGGCATCACTACCTACCCATTTTGGGGGGTTGGGTCTATGTTCGGCCGAGGATGTATCTACATATGCTTTTGTGGCTTCGAGAGCACAATCGTGGTGTTTGCAAGACCATATTCTTCGGGGTTGTGATATTTATGGGTTGGACTCTGATTATGGGTGTGCTATGGATCGTTTACGTACTTCACTTCCAGATTTTGATCTTAGCGGGTTCTCTAATAAGGACACCCCCCCTAAAGCCCAACATGTTGTGACGAGTGCCTTATTTAGTGGAATCGTCCAGAGTTTAGAAGTGAAGTTTGATATATCCCCTCTTCAAAAAGCGGTGTTTGAATGCCTTCGGGCTCCTCGGGCTCAGGACTTTTTAACGGCCATCCCCGTTGAAGGATTGGGCCAATATATGTCGGGTTTGGAGTATCGGGCTATCCTTAAGTACTGGTTAATGATGCCTATGTTCTCGACTGATGAGCCTTGCCCAATTTTTCGCAAGGTCTGTTTGAATTCTTTTGGAGACCATGCGGTGCATTGCAAAGAATTGCCTGACTTTAAATACAGACATGATTTGATTATAGATGTTCTGTGTGATGTTCTTAAACGGGCAGGGATTTCTGCTAAAAAGGAAGCCCCTGTTAACTTTCTCATGGATCTTCTTGAATGGAGGTCTACTTTACGAACAGCTGATATTCTTGTGTTCGGGTGGGCAGGGGGAAAACACGCGTGTGTGAATCTTACAAGAGTGTCTCCTCTTGCTGGGCTCAGGGACCATGGGTTTGTTGTAGGTCAGGCTGCGTTGAAGGCTGAATCGAACAAAGTTGTTAAACACGAGAAAGCTTGTTTAGAGAATCAACATGTCTTTCTCCCAATTGCTTTTGATACATTTTGTTTTCTGGCCCCAGAGGCTGTGGATTTTTTTAGTAGGGTTCATCGTGTCGTACACGGAACCACTTCAGCTCCTAGGTCCCAATTCTTCGTGTTTAGTAGGATTGACTTTGTTATTTAAAAGGGGGTTGTGACGCAGCTTGTTGCCCGTTTGCCTGCCACTCTATTGTAATCGCTTTGTAGTAGCTGAATGTTAATTACCTGGTTAATTAGTATTGTTTTTTAAATATTTATTTGTAATAACTTTTAGCGTACCTTTTTGATTATATGAGATTTAGCTTGATTTCTTTTTCTTATATGACCTGACCTAATTCAAACTGACCGTAAAAAGTTGTTATATAACAATAGTCAACCGATCAAAAAATTTCCAACCCTCATAAAAAAAATTTGGAACCACTGTTAGACCAAATTATGTTCAATATTTATACATGTTTGTATAAAGACAATCATTTAATTTACACATGTTTTATTCGTTTTAGATAAAGTATTATTATACTATATATAAAACATAAACTAAAGTCTACAGTAGACTTTGTGCCTTTGCAATTTGTATCCATTGAAGTTATGCCTTGACAATTTGTATCCATATTGTTTATCATGTGCTAATTATAGCCTTCTTGCTTATTAACAAGTGGTTATATTAATTTGTGAAGCCTTTTTCATTTGACTTTAATATAATTGAAAATGCTATATATAAAAGATAAAGTCTTCAGTAGAGTTTGTGCCTTTGCAATTTGTATCCGTTAAATTTTTGCCTTGGCAATTTGTATCCATATTGTTTATCCTATGGCAATTATAGCCTTCTGGCTTCTAGCCTATTAAGAAGGGTTATATCAATTTGTGAAGGGTTTTCATCTGACTTTAATATAATTGAAAATTTTGTGCAATTATATTAGAAGTTTTTACTATTTAGTATTATTAGATTGTATTAGCTGACACTCAAAACCACGAAGTCAAACATGTAACTAAATGAAGTCTTTTTTTTTCTCTTACGGCCCCCTAATTTACTCATATTAAACTATACATGTATTTTTGTAAGATTTGAACCTTTAACCTTTAAAATTGAGGGGAGACATTAATTTAACCATTACTTCATAATTTATCTTTCGCGTCTACGCTTTTGATTCAAGAGCTGTTCGGTAGCAGCTAAAAAAGAAGTGTTTTTATTGTAAAAGAGTTGTACAACCTTAACTACAAATTAACAAGCAAACTTACTTCCAAGTCTAAAGATACTCCTTCAAAAATCTTTTAAGCTTGAATAGCAAATAATAAGACTGTAGTTGGTTTCTTAATTACATTATTTTTTATCTTAAAAGTGATTTCCTAGTCCTTGAATTAGTGTTTCTTTTAGTATAAATAATCAAATAGGGTCTTCATAATGTTTAGAAAAAGGTTTTGAGAAATAGAAAATTCACAAATTCGAACTTGTTCTTCGTCTATAAGCTTGTGTAGCTAGTGACACCCTTAAAATCTTTCTCAAAGATTGTGGCGCACCATCTTGCATAATGGATACAAGATTAACAAAAACTTCACCTTGATTACGCATCAACATGACTCAAGACTATTGCTAAATAAGATCATCTCGCTTTCACTATTTAGCATTACATATTTACTTTCAAAACGCACATTCAAACACCCATCTAACTTTAACCATTGATGCTCAAACCATAATGGTTCTTTCGGCTCATTCAACTTTGGATAGCAACTTGCCATGTACCACGAATATTGGATGCTATCATATTAATAATATATTATCATAGTGACAAAGATGATCTTTTACAATGAAGTCTTGAATCTAGATGTCATTTTATTATTCCTTTGGACATATTCATTAAACACAACACTGTTTTGATGCTTACAGCAACCCGATAATGTTGACATGGCAACATCTATAACCTCCCGTTCGATAGTTATCCGGAGAACACACTTTTAGAGACATGGGCCAACCCATCATGATCAACACATGGCTATGCAACTCAATACCCAACAAAAGTTGAAACTAATTTCATATGTCCCCTAACAGATTTTCATTTTAAACGTGTAAATCACACATAATTTTCATCTTATTGATTGTAACTATCGTCTACTTTCGGTATTTACCAAACATACACTTTCAGTTCCGGTTACACGAAATACAAAATAAATAAATAAATAAAGATGATCATAGTTATTATTATTATAATAACAACAACAATAGGGTATTAAAGTATGACTATAAGGGGAATGAGAAGAAGCATACTTGAAGAAAGAGTTGGTGTCTGTTCCAGCCCATGACAGCTCAGCATCTCCTGAATTTAGGTAAAAGCAATAGCATGTGATGACAGTATCCTTGTGCAGTAGTTCCAAAGTAGTTATTTAAGATACAGCCTAAAATTGTTCACAATCCCACATGTTCATCATTCATCACCTTCCATCCCTTTTCCTGTCTATATCTTTTATAACTGTCACAGCATTATTAATATAACTCATTATTATTTAATACAAGGGTAGATCCAAGATTCATTTTTTACGCGATAAAGACTGACAACGAACCTTGTTCAATTAGTCATGGTGATCCGCTTGCGTTTATTCGACATGGAAAAGAAAATATGAGTCCAAGATTTCTTCTTTTTGACTGGTTGAACCTTCTCATCCTTCTTTTGGTGAAGTTCATTCATAAACAATACAACCGCCTGAAAAAAGAAAACCATAAATCAGTTAAATTAGTTATAACTTGAATACCGAAAAACAAAGTTATTAATCGTATCATACAAAATAATGATAATGAAAATGAAAACTCACCCGAGCGCCTTGATCAAGAACATCTCTAGGGGGTATTTCCAAAGGGTTCCCTTCGGTTTTTAAAACTTGTAACTTTGACAACATTCTGAATGAATCCGGAAGAACTCGTATTTGATTGTTACTCATATCAAGTTCTTCAAGATTCTCAAGATTCCCGATGGATCTAGGTAGGGATCTAAGGTCGGCAAAGTTGTTGCTGATGTTGATTTTGACAAGGGTGGTGGTAAAACATAAGCTTTCAGGCACTGATTCAAGCTCATTGAAACTTAAATCAAGTTCCTTTATGTTTGTCAATGATGACATGGTGGTTGGAAGCCTGCTAATGTTATTGTACCGAACCGATAACGTTTCTAGCAACTCAAGTTTTCCAATAGCTTCTGGCAAAGCTTTAAGTTTGTTGTAGTCTGCAAGAAGCTCTTTGAGTGATACACAATGACCAATAATATGCGGGATTTCTTCAATATTATTGGTTTCAATGTTGAGCTTTTGTAGATTCACAAGTGAACCGATTGACTCTGGAAGAACCGAGAGGTTGTTTGAGCTCAAATCAAGCTCCTGAAGACGGACCAACCTGCTTAAACTAGCTGGAAGAGTTGACAACTGGTTCGCGCGAAGATCAAGATAGATTAAACTGAGAAGATCACCTATAGACTCTGGGAGTTCAACGATTTTGTTGGAATGTAAATCGAGTTTTGTCAATGATGAAAGGCCTGAAATGGAAGACGGTAATGTGACAAGACGGTTTTCTGATAGATCTAGTGTGATTAAAGTTGATAACTTCCCGATTGAGTCCGGAAGCCATTCAATCTGGTCCATCAATTTGGACCGAAGATTCAGATCTTTAGTTCCTTTCTTCGACGACACTTCAATCAGACTCGCAAGCTTCATAAAATTCAATTTTGAACCATCTTGACCTACAAATTATAACCATCAATTCAGCCAAACTTCAAGATAGTAGTCATTATAATTACAACAAGATAATAAGCGAATCCATTTCGAAACTCACCGGAAGTTATTACAGGTTTCAATGTGGAATCAACAATTTTGGGCTTTAAAACATCACCATTGAACACCGATTTCGACTTGCTCACATAGCTATAATCTCTGGTAACCAACTCAGACGCTTTCACCGCTTCTTTCTCAAAATACAAGCTCGAAACCGGCTTTGAAACCACACTGGCCGTGCTCGGTGAAGCATAGCTAGCAACACTGGTTGAAGCTGAACCTAAACTTGAACCACCCGACTGGCCATTCCGGTCCCCGCAACAACTGGAAGCTCTCAGAATCATTTCATCAAACACTTGGTGGGTGTGTTCAAGATCCAACAACTTAACAGCTTCCCTCTTCTGCTCTTCACTCTGAAACCTCACAAAACACTTCTGCATCTCCACCAACACATTAAACAGCTCATCGGGGACATCTTTCCGCTTCTTTTGTCGAACAATCGCTTCGATTTTCGCTTGTTCTTCGGCCTCCAAGTTCCGGATTAATATCCTGGCACCTTCCACGTCATCAATTGCAGGGCGTGGAGGAAGTGACCTGTGAATCCTCATTATCTCCTCCAACACTTCATCCACTGATTTACCACCTAATTCCATTTCTTAATTACTCACAAAACCCTAAAATCAAAAATATATTAAAATTAACCAAAATTCAACGAATTAATTAAAAACCAAAAAATAAAAAATACCCAATTTAAATAAAATGGAGAAGGGCTTACACAATAAAAATAAACAATAACGTTGTCAAAGTAGAAATCTCCGGCGGCGGGTGGTGGGTTCTAGAAGCATCGGCGGTGACAAATTCACAATTTTGCGTCTACAAAACACACACATTACACAATAATAATATTAATTGAATTCTAATGTAAGAAGGTAGAACAAGTAGTAAGAAGACAAGAGAATGATTTACGGGAAAAGGTGGATTAATAATAATAATAATCTACCGGCGCAGCACACAGATCCTGAATATCTATTTTATAGCTTTATTAAAAAAGAAAAGAAAATGGATTAAGGAAATGATATTAAGAAGGGGTGGGTTTGAATAAATAGGATGAGTGAGTGGATGGATAAAGAATGAAAACGAATTTATTTTATTCGTGGATTTGAAGGCGGCGGCTGGGTGAGTGAGAAAGAGAAACAGAGATCGGTATCCAGGTTGTTTCGGATTAGTTAATGTAGTAGTAAACTAAACAAACAAACACCTATTAACTTAACATCGGAGAGAGAGATGACCGACAATCCAGGTTGTTTCGGATTGGATTGGATTGGATTGGATTGGATTGGATTGGATTGGTTTTAAAATCTTAGGTGGTAAAAATTAAAATAATAATATTATATTATTATTATTATTATTCAAGTGTAAAGCTCGCGAACAGCTCGGATCCACAAAAAGCTTGAAATAAGCTCGTTTAGTTATCAAGTTTGAACTCGAAACTTTTATAGGAAGATAGTTTATTTTTATTTAGACTGAACGAGCCTAGTATATTTTTAAAGTATTGCACACAATGTATAAAAATAATAAAAAATGTATATGAGTTATTTAATAAATAAAAAACAAGTCAAGCTTAAGGTTTAGAAAAGAACTCGAAACAAGCCGAGTTGACACTCTCGCTCTCGTAAGTCAAAACAAATTGAGCTCGAGCTTAGCTTAGTCAAGCTCGGGCGTCTTAACTAGTAGACTTTTTACAAAAATCATGTTTTTATTTATTAAAATTCACACTTTTCTGAAAACATAAATCATATTAAACTTAACTTTTTCTATATAATAAGTTAATAACCAACTTTTATACGTAACAAAGGAAGTTGGAAATTTGACTCCCCCCCCCCCCCCCCCCTTCCCTCTTTCGGTTCTCCTCAGACTCTAGGATTTAATACTTATTGTTTAGTTATTTGATAGTAAAGAACATAATGTGTTTGTTATAATTGTAAGGTTAACATGTTAAAATATCTGTTACCATCAACTATTAAGTATAAAAAATTCTGTCATTGTAGCGGTAAAATAAAATTCCATATTATATTTTTATTTTTTTGTACTCACTAACTTTCTTATTTCTTTTCTCAATATTTTTTGTCATTTTATGACATTGTAATATTTATAAAAATAAATATTTGAATAATTGATTGTCTGATAATTACGTTGTGGACTTGTGGGGCACATAAAACCATCCATTGCATTATCTCTGTTTTTTTTGTTTTTATTATATCTTGTTATTATATTTTTATGCTATTCAATATCAGATAACCCTTAGAATTGCCCATTAAAATTTGAAAGACCTTAGCCTCTTTGGGTGTGTATATTTTTTTTATTCACATATGTAGAATTAACAATACCCACAAATTGTAATCTTAATTTTTTTCCTACCCTTTTACCAATAGAAAAGAGAAGAGTCGTTACATTTGTGTTATGAGAATTCTTGCCGTCCGTCTATAAGTATATTTGTTATGTTAATAAACTTTAAGAAGTAGTGATAGCTAATAACATAAAATAATTTTGAGAAAGTAGTGTGAGCTAATAAGAGCATTCTCATTTAACCCCTTATTTTATATGAGTGGTGTTTTTATAATTTAGAGAGCGATTTAGAGTGTTGTGAGTGAAGAGTTTTTATATTTTAGAAAACGTTGTTATTTTTCTGTATATTTGAAAAACTATCGCTCACCCTTTATAATTTTTTAATATATTATGAAAGTGGTTTTAAAAATGGTAGTGATAAATGTATGAAAAAGGTATTATCTAATTGAAAAAGAAAAAGAAAATGTATATGTTTTAGTGGTTGTGATTCACATCATATCATTTATCCTTAAATTCAAAATTACACTAAAACACATATAATTTATCTCTTCTTTTCAATTAAATAAATTTAAGAAAGTAGTTGTCCGTAAGGCCTGGTCTCTATGGCCATATTACACTAATCACGTCTATAATTAATGTGATACATGAACTTATGATATTACGTGTAAAAATCTAATCTCGTAAAATGCATGTGCATGTTATAGGTGAGTACATTCTTTGTATCATATGTGACTAACATTCTCCATGTAGTACGTGAATCTCTTGTAATTTATTAGTCTCACTCGCATAGTATACTTTTTTTGGACAAAAATGCATATATCAGAGATGTATGCAGCTACGACGCAACACGTCCTGCTCAAGTGCTTAGATAAGTTAAGAATAGTGTACAACACCACTTGTGTGTTTGATGCTACAAAACATCTCTAAATACACCCGTTATTTTTGGATCACTGTAACCAAATTTATTAAAAAAATTTGATGCATGTCTCTCTTTTTATTTGTTTGAAGAATTTATGAATCATGGATACTTGTCTAACCTTCAATTCTTAAATAGCGAACCCAAGTATCACACATGTTACATACTTACATGTTTCCACATTATATATATATGCAAAGAAAACACATATACTGTGTGAATTTACTTCATGTGTGTAAGAGTTTTGTAACAAAGATACGGTTGTTAATGATGTGTAAGTGTTAAAGTTTGTATATAATATGTCAACAATTTTAGCTTGTATGGATGGGTTAAAGGAAGATACGTGAGTAAACATGTATACACGACCAAGGATTAATTAACGTATTTTATAACTATAGGTGTGATTGTTTTCTAATATGAGATATATAACAAGATAGATGATTCATTTTCTAGTAATGCGTATTATTTAAATAATAATATAGGTAAATATTCTTTGTTTTTATGTGTTAATAGCCACAACTTAAACTTGTATTTACTTTAGATGACGTTCTTTTTTAGAATGACTAAGTTACACAATCTCTAATTTCAACTTTTAAATTTATACTTTTCGTCCACCACAATTCCACAATATGTAACGACCCTGAACCACGAACCTAATAGTATTCATAAAAACCAAAAGTAAAACCGATTAATCCTACATAAAGACACTACTGAAACACACGAAAAAGATAAAAGCACAAGAGATCAAACATAACAAGAAAGCAAAAATCGAACAAATACATTATCCACGGAACGACCCAAATTCTGGTAAAATGTGATGATTGTTGCACTTGTTGCGATTCTTATAACTATAGTTATGTTGTCATTTTTAAAAGTAATGTAAGGTGGGGAGTGTATATATGCGTTTTATCGTGGACATTAGTTTTATTAAATGAACACTAGCATGGTGACATGTGCGAACAAGTGACAACAAGGACTATAATTATAGATGTGTTGATATTTTAAAACTATTAAAAGTGTACCCATAGTTGCATCACTAAAGTCATGTGATGAGAGCATGTATGTATGAGATGACAAACTGAAATAGGCAAATCCGTGGTTTAGTGCAACGGGTTTTTGGAAAGGTTCATGGGAGCTCAATTTTGGCCTTCTTTTTTGTTTTGTTTCGCGTCGTTAGTTTTTGTGGGGTTCTCTTTTCTAATCTTGTTCTTGCATTTGAGGCTTGATTTTCTGTGTTGTTTTGTAATTTTGTCTCACTTTGTCTAGTTGCTTACTAATTGTAATAAAATATATGACGTTCAAAAAAGAGAAAAAGCTTTAACCTTACGCACTCATTAGAGGTGTTATGGGAGGGATGACGAAAGAGAAAATAATCGTGTTGGTTAGCCATAACCATAACCGAGTGATCATTTAACCATAAATCGGTTAACTGTCGATTTCGATTAACTGTCCAATGTATTTTTCTCCTTTGTTCCAGTTGAAAATGGTTTGGTTGTGGTGTTCCAAGTTTTTTATGAAGTTTCAAAGCTGAAATATATCGATTTCAAGTTCAGTTTTGGTGTTCCAAGCTATGTTATAAGCAGTTGCAACATAAATTTAAATGTTCGAAGCTATAAATGGAGGTATAGAACATGGAAATAAATGTATAAAGTTTGGAAAAACACAAACATAAAGGTTCAGTTCGGTTTTGGTTTAAGTTAGCTAACATAAACACATTAACAGTAACCATAATCGGATGGTCGGTTAATCAGATTCACTTAACCATAACTGTTGGTTTTGTTCATCTAAATTAGTTTCGGTTAACAATTTAATTCAATTATGATTCGGTTTTTACTCAACCCACGCGTGTCCCTAATTTTTATATGTTGTTTCGCTAAAATCCATTAATATCTACAAAGTAGATGTTCTTAATTTTTTTATGTCATATATTAAAATTATAAATAAAAAAAGAAAAAGGAAAAAGAAACGAGAAGATGGGAAATCTGATCCATTGGCATAACTTAAGAAACACATGTCCCACGTTGCGCTGTATAACACGTGCTCACCATTACATCTGTCAGTTCTACTTCTACACCCAGACGTTTCTCATTCTGGCGCCAATCTGTTCAAACTTATGACAAGCCTGCCATTTTAAATAATTATTTAAAATGTTTCATTAAGATCTATTAGTTTGTATTTTTTAATGTAAAATATAAACAATTTTTATACTAATTAGGTGAATGCATAATGCATTAAGATCTATTAGCTTGTTTTCGTTGTAATCTTTCTTTTGTCTAACTTCTTGTTGGCATTGCTTTTAAAATTACGTGTTAGACTTGTATATTTATGTTTAAAGTTATGTGTTGACTATGTTTAATTTGTGCATTTAGGATTACTGGCGATCTTTTTTTAAAGAAAACCAACCTATCGCGATTCGAAAACTTTGATCTCGGATGGTAATAAATCCAAGCGTAAAAAAAATACAAAACAACTCAGTCATTGGCTTATAGGGGCTCGGTTTCACTGGCTTAATGAACCAAACTTAAGTCGTGTTGTTATACTCTTCGAGAAGCATTGAAGCATGGAGAAGAGTCTGATATTGATGTCGAGGAACTTATTTGGAGTTGACGTTGTTTGAGACATTTTTATCTAGTGATATTATCACCCCTCTGGATGCTTTAAACAATGTGATGCAACATGGATTTTCCCTAATGCGGTAAATGTGTATCGAGTGTTGTTGACTATTTCGGTAACAGTGGCTTCGGGTTAAAGAACGTATTCAAAATTGAAATCGTGGAAGATGTACTTACGATCCACAATGTCCCAGGAAAGATTTAACGACTTGGCATTGACAGGTATTGAAAACTACGTGTTGGAAAGCATAAATTATCAAGAATTGATAGAGAGGTTTGTTTCATAAAAATGCGAGAAGAGCATCACGTTTCGTTTGGTATTTAAATAAGATTATTTTGGTACGAAATTTATGTTTTGTGTATTGAAATTACAGTTATCATTGTACCATTTACTTTTTATTTATAACTTATCGAATTTATATTTTACTAAATGCCGGCACTTAAATTCACATCCGCCCCAAATTTATTTAGCGATTCTCAAAGACTGCCCGACCGTATGAGACCTTGTTTATGTTTGTTCATTAACCATTTATCCAACTAACGGACGGTTTATCACACATAACCGGAAACTTCTTGTTAGTGTCCGTTCATTAAGAAAAATAAATATGTTTGTGTCCGTTCGCTAATTTTGTAACTGAACACAAATGAGTGGATCAACACAATCAAACATATTACAATATGAAAAAAATCAACATTTGTAAGTTTAATCATTAGACATAATCAATCATCATAAACATAAAAATAAGTATCTGCCGAGATTATTCGAAAAAAACTTGACACAATATACTAAGAGTTTAAAAATACAAAATAAATGACCAAACATAAAAAACAAACGCGATGAGAGTAAACGAACAAACATTAACATAGGTGAACATGCATATATAAACACATTTTGAAACTTTATGTCCACTATTAAATAAACACGATCTTTGTCCATGTTCGCTCATTTAATTAAACGCTTGAAATTTCTTGTTTGCGTCAATTCATTAATTAACAAACAAATGTAAACAAACTTTCCGTCAAACAGTTCACGAATGCTTCACTAAATGTTCCGCCCGTTTACAATCCTAGAACTAACATAAATTAAACACTATATGCTACAGAGATGTGAAAACACGTAGTATCATACACTATATATCTATGAACTAAAACACCACATGTACATATATAAAATTAAAAACCATGAGTATATCTCTAAAGAACTAAAATACCACATGTACATATATAAATAACTAAAACACAATACACTAAAAATGCCAAATGTATCTTTTAGAAATAAACATCACGTGTATATCCATAAAGAGATAAAACACCGTATGTATATCTGTGAAGTATAAAATATTTGAACTCACTGATTACGAAAACTTAAGTTAAAATGTTGTTTGTAAATAGTTGTTTTTTATATATATAAAGCCTTTAAAGAAGCTATAAAAATAAGTAAAATATTAAAACCCGATTGAATTGGTAATTGGCCCAAACAATATAATAAAAAAAAGCCCTGAATATCAATTAAAATGTGGTAAATGTAACATTGGTCAATTTACACATAAAGCGATTTGTCTTGTGACGACGTGGTGTATTTGGAAGTACAAAATATTTACACCATATTTATATCCATAAAGAGATAAAACACCGTATGTATATCTGTGAAGTACAAAATATTTGAACTCACTGATTACGAAAACTTAAGTTAAAATGTTTTTAGTAAATAGTTGTTTTTTTATATATAAAGCCTTTAAAGAAGCTATAAAAATAAGTAAAATACTAAAACCCAATTGAATTGGTAATTGGCCCAAACAATATAATAAAGAAAAGCTCTGAATATCAATTAAAAATGTGGTAAATATAACATTGGACAATTTACACATAAAGCGATTTGTCTTGTGGTAACGTGGTGTATTTGGAAGTACAAAATATTTGAAGTACAAAATATTTATACCACGTGTATATCCATAAAGAGATAAAACACCGTATGTATTAGGGGTGTGCAGATTAACCGTCATAACCATTAACCGAACCATAACCGACATAACCGAACCGATTTTAACCGATAATCAACATAACCAGTGGGTCGGTTTAATGAATTTTTAAAAACCGCCAAATACGGGTTGGTTATGGTTAAAGATAATTTTAAACCCGCCAAAACCGAACCGCCCCATTTACAAGATTCTCATCTTTATGGAGCATGATTAGACACACCGTTGATAATTTGTTGAAAATTAAAGAAGGTAATAAACTAATAACGCTCTCATTTTTATACTAGATGATTTAATTTTACTAAAGAGTTAATCCACTAGTTGTTTGTTTGAATATATATTATTAATATTAAGAATTATATAATTTGTTGGACTATGTCATGTCATTTTTATTTTTTTAGTACTAAAGTTTTAGGCTCAATTATACATTGGTTTGGTCACGATTAACCGACCCATAACTGACTCGCTATAACCTTCAAAACCGATTAACCGAAACCGCCATAACAGATCGGTTATGGTTATGATTATCTATTAACTGATATATTGGTTATGGTTATGGGTTTTGTCTAAAACTGCCCAAAACTGCCCCATGCACACCCCTATTATGTATATATGTGAAGTACAAATTATTGGAACTCGCTGATTACGAAATTTTAAGTTAAAATGTTTTTAGTAAATAGTTGTTTTTTTATATATAAAGTCTTTAAAGAAGCTTTAAAAATAAGTAAACTACTAAAACCCGATTGAATTGGTAAGTAAACAATATAATAAAGAAAAGCCCTGAATATAAATTAAAATGTGGTAAATGAAATATTGGTCAATTTACACACAAAGCGATTTGTCTTGTGGCGACGTGATGTATTTGGAAAAAGAGGAATGATATGGTTCATAACGGAGTCTGGTAAATATCTCGAGCTTGGTTAAGGAAATCAAGGTGCTAGGCTACCTTTGGATAAAAAGCAAAGGGAAGAAGCGTGACCTAACTTGAAAGGATTGGTATCGGTTCAAGGTGTAACATTTCTTTTGTTTGTTTTCGTGTTCTTTCTCTTGTGTTGGCGTTGAACTCTTTCTCTAGCTTCTTGCTAGTTTTTTAATATATTTTGTTGATCGTTCAAAAAAAAAACATATAAAACCTTAATGGAGTAATAATTAAAGAAAATCTAAAATTTAAGGAATTACTCTATAGAATAGTAACCAAGTTTTAAAATTGTTTCAATCAGGTCACTCAGAAATTTTTTTGTTCCAATTAAGTAACTAAAGTTTATTTTTTGTTCTAATTTTATATATTTTACCTTGATAGCAGGTTTTGTAGGTTTTTTTTTATTTTTAAATAGTTTAACTTGCAACATATTTTTTTAAGTGACAAAATTAGTAAAAATTGAGAAAAAAAAATTAATTGTGACAAAATGCAAAAATATAAATCAAATAATTTGTTTTTAAAAAAAAAATTCTAATTTTTTTTAGCAATTTTCCAGATTATTATTATTTCTTGCATATTTTCGCACAAAAATTGGAAAATAGCAAAAAAAAAAAAAAAAAAAAAAGAGAGAGAGAAAGAAAAAAAAGAGGAAAATTGCAAAAAAAAAGATTTTTTTTTTAATTTTCCAGATTTTTTTATTTTGCAATTTTCAGGATTTTGTTTTTTTTTTTTTGCAATTTTCCAAGATTATTATTATTATTTGCATTTTTTCACAATTAATTTTTTTCTCAATTTTTAAAAAAATGTTTTGCAATGTCAAAGTATTTAAAAATAAAAAAAACCTTCATAACCTGCTATCAAGGTAAAATATCTAGGATTATAACAAAAAGAAAACTTTAGTGACCTGATTTGAACAAAACATCTTACGAGTAACCTAATTGTAACAATTTCAAAATTTTATTACTATTCTATATAGTTGCCCCAAAATTTAAATAACAAAATAAAACCTCACATCCGATCACATGCGCCTTTTGAGTTATGCCCTTCGACATTCACTCCTTTCACAACTGTGTCGACTCCAACACCATCGGACGAGACGACCGGGCAGCTCTAGATGACGACGACAGTTTCTTCGATTTTCAGATTTTTCTCCTCCCGACGACCCTCCTAATTCCTAAATCTTCAATAGTTATCCATCTTTGATTTCAATTTCCAAATCAAATACGAGTAAAAAAATCAAGATATTATTTTATTGTTGTATGCTTATAATTTATGATTTATGTGTATGTTTGATTAGAATTATATGTTTATGATTAAAATTGTGTTTTGATTAGACTTATATATTTATGTTTAAAATTATGTGTTGACTAGGTTGAATTTGTGCATTTAGGGGTTACTGGTGATATTTTTTAAAGAAAACCAATCTATCCCAATCCGAAACTTTGATCTCAGATAGTAATAAATTCAAGCGTAAAAAATATCAAGCAACTCTGTCACTGACTTATATAGGCTCGGTTTCATTGGTTTCTTTTTTTCCTGAATTCGTCGTGTTGTCCGTTGGCTAAGCAACTCCTAGTTAAAAAAATATATAAAATCCTTACAAAAAGTGTGAAGGCGTATTTTAAAAGACTTTCTCTATTCAAACACCCATTTTGCTTTTTGGACATCCTGGTCCATCAATACGAGTCGTATAGCTCATACTACTCGTATAGGTGTAAGCTTTTTGTCACTATTCGTTGACCAGTTAATATGAGAAGGCCTATACGAGTGGAGGCCTATACGAGTTGTATGAGCTATACGAGACAATTAAATAAAAAATTAAAAACCAATAGTATATATTTTTCATTATGGTTTCATAAAAAAAAACCTAATTATACACATATGTATATTTTATTTAATCACGATATACGTAATGTACACATATGTACATTATCATTTATCTTAATTGTACATATCTGTATAAAGAGTAACATATATAAAATTAAAAAATAAGTATTATACATATATGTATAATTTTGTCAAACTGATATTTTTTAAACTTTTTTATGAAACAGTGAGAAAAATAACTTTTTTTTGTTTTTTTTTTACTTTTTTTTATTTTTGCGTTTCTTTTGTTGTATATATTTTTTTTATTTTTCTTAAAAAGAGTTTTTTTGTGTTTTATAAGTTTTTTTGAAATATATATATATATATATGTGTGTGTGTGTGTGTATGAAAAACACAGTGTATATTTGACGTTTAAACTTAATTACACAACAACTTTTTTGGTTTAGTGACAAATGAGAATGACTTCCAACCAAAAGTTTGTGAGTTATATAGACTCACTTGAAACATTTTAACTTCATTTTTAGACAACAAGTTTTTTACACAACGCAAATAATAACCAAGTAAGCCCATTTAAAAAGTAATTGTTTAAACCGGACAAAAATACCATTTTACTTAAGGTCCAAAAAAATTTTCGCCCAACGCCCAATATTTTTTTTAACAATTCTTGGAGACAGCCCTAGGTGTATAAAGATCCAAAACAACTCGTATAGGTTATACTATTCGTCTAGAGGGTGTATTGACAGTATACGAGTAGTATATGCTATACTACTCGTTTAAATATTAGCATCGTCTCGTATAAGTCATACGACTCGTTTAAGAATTTGGTCAAACACCTTTTCCAAAAAGCTGGTGGATGTCAGAGTATGGAAGTCTATATGACTCGTATAAGCTATACGAGTCGTATGAAGGGTGTCTGAATTTTGAAGGTGGGTGTCTTATTAGCAAGACCCTTTAAAAGTAGGAGTTTGGTTCCTAATAAACACTCATTATCTTCAAATTTATCCATCTGCGTTCTACTATATCCAATGCATACATGGCCCCGAGGACCCCACCTGAAAACTTAGTCAGACTTCATGATAAGGGTTGGTCTAATGGTCCAGGTGGTAATAGAAGAAGACTAACATTAACCGGTGATACATTAATTAGTTATATGTGCAGCCCAATCCAGCTAAGCCCAGTTCAGTCGGGTCAATTCCCTTGCAGTTAAAATTGGACTTGCAACCTTTGTTCATTTAAGACTAGCACACAAGATCCCTGCTCTTTTATTATTCAACGAATTGACCTAGCCTCATACGGGATACAAATAATGCGAAAATAATCTTTGTATGATTAAACTTTTTCCTAAACTGAATGAACCTATTAAGATGCAAAAAACATGGTATTTTAAATGTTGAAGAGATACAAAAAATTTAGCGTGGAAAATCTCTCAAGACCGAGAGTAAAAACCTTGAGACTCTAGAGCTGCTTCAAATCCAATATCATCAATAACAACAATAAAAAGTTTTCTCTAAATAAACTAGAGCCATACATAAATCATCATATACTTAGAACAAACAATCTTCAAATATATGAAATCAAACTACAAAAAAGTAACGAGTAAGAGGTATCACTAACGGGTTATCGGCCTCTGAAATTTCTCTTATTTTTGGAAAACAAAAAAAGAATAAGGAACCTACTTTCTTCAATTTTTGTCTTCATCTTTGTTCCCTTTTTACGGCAGAAGAGGAAATCAACAAAAAAAAAAAGTGTCAATATTTTCTGTGTGTATGTCTGATGTGCAACCCTTTAAGGCTAAGGGTAATGGGGTTTGGTTGAGCCCCAGGTGAGCCAAGCAAAATCTGACACGTAGGCGATAACATGGCCATGGATCAAGCTCCTCAACCAAGCCCCAGAGGGTGTAGTGGTCTAGGTGATCAGGGGCTTGATCCAGGTTTTTATTTATTTAACTATTTTAAAGAATACATTAAATAATAATATAAAACATTACATTAATAATAATATAAAACATTACGTTGATACTAGTCTAATACAAGATCATCGGGTCTTCAATCCCACAAATGCTCGACCAACTCATGCCGAACGTTGCCGTGTAACTCACCGCTCTTGATGATATTTATGTTGGCGAGTCGTTGTTCATTGGTGATCGTCGATTCTTGTCTTGGAATATCACCTTGGTAGTTTTGACAAATAGCTTTACCCTCGTCTTCTAGTATCATGTTATGTAGGATTATACACGTGATGACGACTTCCGTTATCTTCTCCCCTGTCCAAAATCTTATTGGATTCGCCAACATTACCCATCTTTTCTTTAGGACTCCAAACGCCCTTTCAATATCTTTTCTTGCCGATTCTTGTTTCTTCGTGGAGTACTTTCGTTTGTCAGAATCTGGAGACGCGTAAGCTTGAACAAGTATCCCCCATTCGTTGTAAATACCATCAACGAGGTAGTACCCGTACTTGAAATGTTCTCCATTTGCAAAAAAGTTTGAGGGGGTTCAACCCCGTCGATAAGGTCATCGATTATCGGTGACTGATCGATAACATTGAGGTCATTATTAGACCCGGCAACCCCAAAGAACGCATGCCAAATCCAAAGATCCTGTGACGCCACCGCCTCAAGTATAATAGTAGGGCCGGGGTGATCACCTCGATGGAATTGACCTCGCCAAGCAGTGGGACACATAGCCCAACCAACATGCATACAATCAAGGCTACCGAGCATCCCGGGGAAACCATGCTTTTCACCGTGCACCTCGTATATGCGTTGGATATCATACACTGTTGGTCTACGTAAGTATCTCCGTTTGTATAGCGATATGACCCCTAAATATAATTATTAAAGTTATATAAGTTATGTAAATATTTGAAAAATATATAAACAAATGTAAAAAAAAATATATACCTCTACAAAAGTGGTTAAGCGCATCGCGTCCGGTCTTTTTAGCCATTTGTAGATACTCGTCCAACATGTCAGATCAAACACCATACGCTAGTTGCCGAAGAGCGGCGGTAATTTTTGAGTGGCCGTGAATCCGAGCTTACCTCTAGCGTCATCCCTTTGTTGAAAATACTCAAAGTGCTCAGGCAAGCCATTTGCTAGACGCATGAATAATCGTCTAGTCATTCGAAAACGCGTTCTAAAACTATCCTCACCATATGTGGGACTGGGACTAAAATAGTGACGTATCAAAGTTTCGTTAGTGGTCTTTCGATCACGAATACGCGGTTGGCGGAACAATGGGGCTCGGGGGCGATTTTGATCTCTCAAAAAGCTTACCGTCGTTTGAACCGCTTGACAAATGAGTTCGTCTTCTTCGGTAGAATAGGAAGACGATGACGGCGATGCCATTTATAAATATATATAAATAGAAGTTTTGATAGAGAGAATGTATGGTTTGAGTTTTTATAGAAAATGTGGATTTGTATTTATAGGTAAAAAAAAATTAAATATTTATGACTGGCCAACGGTAAGGTTGACCAGTCAACTCTCCTCCAACGGCTACTTTGCCCCGCGGTCACAGCCACGCCGGCCCACCGTGCCCACCTTCACCTGAGGGGTGTAGCGGTGTTCGTGAGCCATGTAGGCGGCCGCGCCCACCGCTCACCCCCCACTACCCTCAGTCTAATTACTTTTCCAGTTTTCCTTGTATGTTTCTTGACCAAGAAGTCACGAAGCCGAAATAAGAGAATCACCACTTTAGATTAAGGTCATGTGGGCCCAAAACCATAACACCAATTTTGGTTCGGAAAGAACTGCATGCAAGTAAAACTGTTCTGGATGATTGAAGTAGCTGCAGCCTGCATTCGCCATTTAGCCCCAAAACGACCACGCATTAGCCAGGTTATAGTTGTTTCATTGAACACATAATTATTAATTTTTGACTGAAACGGCCCAAAAAAATAATATGATTCATGCAGGTGGTGAGAACTCTAGACTCGATAGTTGAGTTCACAACAGATTTGTCAAACGGGATGAAACCAGGACAGAGTGAGATATTTGACTCGAGAGAACACTCTGCACGGAAAAACTTCAATATGACATGGAAAACGTTGTATAAATCAACATGCTCAATCGTTGAACACGTTTGTGAGATAACAATGGTTATGTGGTTATCAACATAAAGTAAAAAAGAAATTATTAGTCTCATATTTGGCGAGCGGGTATGGTAAGGTCGGTAACGGGTCATAATGGGTTGGGGTCAGTTGTTTGACGTGATGAGGTGCATGCTCCTATAGTAACATCTGGTGGTTTATGTCCAGGCTAAATACAATGATTAGGGAAATTGTATGCCCACTTTATGACATTTGGAGTACCATTAGAGTTTTTGTGATTGATGTAAGTCTTATAATTAATATTATTTGTAGAGAAATGTAAGCCAATGAATACCAAGGTCACAAAAAAAGGTCAAAAACAAAGTAACATACCTCATTATTCATATTAGCATGGCTTCTCATCACAGGTACATTTCAATTGACCTATACATCAGCAGTTGAGCTACCAAAGTCTATTGTAGTTAGATTTATTTGGTTGGACAATAATTGCAAACTGTAAACTGTTAAATCTTTTCCCCCTAATAATCATTTGTTATGTGAGTTTTGTGTTGATAGACAATGTTAGTTTTCTTAATGGTTTGACCCCCCCCCCCCCGGCAACGCGGGGGGTACGGATACTAGTTACATACAAATATGAGTTGTGATAATCATTTAGTATGAAGAGTTACAAGTTAACTGTTGATGGGTAGATATGAGTTGTTATGATGAAATTGACAAATAACAATGTACGTTTCATAGGTAATGGTCAAGTTTTGGCTACAAATTTGTTAATTATCCTTTCCATGATTAGTTACCTCATTTCTTTTACACGGTTATACTAATGATTATATCGTGTAATGGTGTGATGGAAAAAGTTTGTAATGGAGATGGTCGTGATTAAGGTCTTGGATCATGTGACAACAATAATGGAAATTTGTACATGACTAGTAAAATATATATTTAAACTAAAAGCCAAGCGCTTCTAGTATTTTAATTGTTCTTTTGTGTAGGTTGGTGTAAAGTGTAAACAGACGAAAAAAAACATGTATATAGCTAGCTAGTCATTATGGCACGTTTTAATGCTTTGATAGTTAGTCTAAATCACAAACTTTTATGAAAATTTAAAAGTATTATAACTAGAGATGTTCAAAACGGTTTGGGACTAGGAACCGGAACCGGTTCCTATATTCAAAACCCCATTATAAACCGGTTCCAGTCTCGAACCGGTTAGGGAACCGAACCGGTTCTCCCATCCTCGGACCCCTAACCTATCTAACCGGTTCTTACCGGTTCCTAAACCGGTTCCTGTACTGTAACCGGTTCCAACCGGTTAGAGTGTAAATTTTTTTTTTCGTTTTTCGTTTGCGATTTGGATTCTAAACTACGATTCGTATTTGTATAACATGAAAAATAAAAAAAACAATTAACATAAAATTCATTTTATTTACTTTAAGAAGTTCAAAAAAAAAAGGTTACATGTTTTAAAATCTTCAAAAACAAACTAACAAAACATTAAACTTATAAATATAAAGTTGTGACATATTATTTCTAGAAAAGCCTTCTTGTTCGTCGTAATTATTGAGCGGCGACTTCTTCCTCGGAATTACTTGTAGAAATGCCTTCTTGTTCGTCGTGCACTCAAACATCAAGTGGTGTTTCATCTTCGAGAGTGGTTACGTGTTGAATACGATCGATTGAGTCCAAGTGATCCTTTAAGCAAATGCACATCTCCACCGACTCCGAATTTAGTCTTGTTCTTCTCACCGATATTACCCTGCCACTAAGAGAAAAAGCGGATTCCGAAGCTACTGTAGAAGCTTGGACGGTTAGTAAATCACGGGCCTTGGTGGCAAGAATCGGAAACTCGGTTTCCTTTACCTTCCACCAAGCCAAAACATCAAAAGTGCCATATTCCTCTTCGGATAAACCGGTAGAGTAATCATTTGCACTATACCTTCCTAGTTCGCTTGAAGGGGTGTTACCCCTTTGTTTTTTAGCCGTTACGTTGCGAACGGTGTTCATAAGGCTAATCATGTGATCTCGTACTCTAGTAGCACTTGAACTTGATGAAGACCCCCCGGCATAGGCATGTGTATGTTTGACCCATATTTATTTAAATAAAAGTCATACATAAATTTAAAATTCAAGTTAAAATAATTTTTTGCCTCTGTTGAAAAGTTTAGGTCAACTTCATGCATATCTAAGGCTGAAAAAATTTCGTCTATCACACATTCAACCCCCGTAACATTTAACATTGGGTTTAAAGCGGCGGCGCAAGTAAAAACGGGTGGCAATTCAAGAAAGTATTTTTTTAATTTAAACTTCATTGGTAATATGATGTTTGAAAACATTGGACTTTTATATTCAAATTCTTTAAGATTGTTAACCATTAAAAATAACTCCGAAAGAACCAATGGACTTGTCGGATAATACGTTCCCGATAGTTTCGTAGTTGATGTTTTAAAAACTTCAAGAAAAGTCGATAAGTCATTGATAATTTCCCATTTCTCATTTGAAAAGGGGATTGCCAAATCATTCTCGGCAAGACTAGAATGAAACATTTGTAAAGTTTCTCTTTGTTCCAAAGCACTTTGAAACATTATGCAAGTGGAATTCCATCGATGAGGTACATCCCAATTAGCTCCCAAAGCTTTTCTTCCCGTATCTTTACAAAATTTTCTATAATCCATTTGTCTTTTTTTACTTTTCTTAAAAACTTCATGTATCATTAGTCTAAAATCGTTTATAACCGATGTAACCTCATCCGAAGCAAGTCCGTCTTTGACGATTAAATTAATGATATGTGCAACACACCTTGAGTGAAAAAATACACCATTGCAAATCGGCGTATATTTTAATTTTAATTTATCAACCGCCGATGTATTATTCGACGCGTTATCAAATGCTATTGAAAATATTTTATTTTCTAGTTTATAAGTTTTTATAACATAATCTAAAATTTCAAACAAATTATCTCCCGTATGTGGATACTCAAAGAGTTCGAAAGCAATGGTGCGTTTCATCATTTCCCACGATGACGGGTCTACCCAATGAGCGGTGACACAAAGATAAGATTCGGGTAGACCATGTGGAGCCGACCAAACATCACTAGTTAAGTTTATTCCCGTATTTATATTTTCAAAATATGCAATTAGTACCTCTTTGGCCTTCTTCCACAATTTTAAACAATAACGTTTAAGAGTATGACGACTTACGTGAGTGTATTGTGGTTGAAGCGTATCTCGAATCATGGCGGTTAAGCGAGGGTTGTCGAAGTGGCTAAACGGCAAAGCTTCTTGAATCACAAACTTCGCCATACGATCTTGAACTCGATCAATTTGGTATGTAAATATTCCGCCTTCACTATCCATTTGCGTTTGTTGCGAATCGACGTTCTTTTTCAACGCCTTGCAATACGGTTTTTCGATGTGTTTCTTCAAATTTGAATTCGAAAGTGGGTTTAAATAAACCCCACAAAACTTGCACCGAGCCTTCAATGAATGGTCACTCAATTCAACCAAATCCCAATTGCACCAAATCTCTTGATTACGATTATGAGGTACAATACGAACGAAACTTGTTCGGCGTTGGAACCTTGACCAATCGATGATTGTGAGGCAGCCATAACAACAAATATGAATATAGAAGAAGAGAAAACAAGAGATTAGAGAACTCAAAACGTTGTAATAGCGTTTTTTTGTATTTTTTTGCGTTCGGGTTTGCGTTTTGAGTGTTGTGATGAACCCATGACACCAAATACCTATTTATACTAGTAGTGGGGTGCTTGGGGGAGCCAAAAAACGGCTATTTTTGACCCCAACGGTCAAAAAACGGCCAAAAAAAACGATTTCCAACGGCTATACTCGATCCAACGGCTAGAACCGGTTAGGAACCGGTTCCGGATGGAACCGGTTAGGAACCGGTTCCGGTTCGGTTCCGGTTCCTACCCGCCCCCACTCAGAAACGCAAGAACCGGTCACGGATCATCGGGTTGAATCAGATAGGGTCCGGTTCCTACAAAAAACGGGTAGTAACCGGTTCGGTTCCGGTTCGGGTCTACCGGTTCGGTTACAGGAACCGGTTTGAACCGGTTTGAATGATCATCTCTAATTATAACGAGGAATCATTTTCTGCCGGCGCATATAATTAAAGTAACCCTTAAAAGTAGGACGTTATAAATTCATGTTCTAAAAAAAGTCACTTCTTTTAGTACACTATACTCAAACCAAAGGGAATAAAGTGTTCAATTTTATAGTCTAATTATTTTAAGTTAATGTCGTATAAAAAGGTGTTTGCGTTAAATAATTGGATGAACTTGAAGAAAAACCAACATTTGTAGTTACTCAAATTTTACATTTTCAGACTTCTCTATATGTGATACTTGTTAGCGTGACAACCTTATTAATCTCAGTCTTTGATTTCCTAGATTAACAAGGCATAATTCTTAGTGCTTTTCATACCATAAAATCCCTAGTTATTTTAAGTTACTTATATGGGTACGGCTAGATGTGCCTCCTCCTTTCATTAAAAGTAATTATTCCTCTCACTAAGATTTAATAGATAGTAGAGAGAGATGTATGTTTTGACATAACTAATATTTCATCCTTTTGTTATGAACCATACTGAGCCCAATGTTATGAACTGGACCAAGCCAGAACCATACTGAGCCCAATGTTATGAACCGGACCAAGCCAGCACAGTCAAAGGGTCCAACTTTGTGACCTCGATATTTGGTATATGCCGACTATAAGGGAATAGGAGGGGCGTGTGAATTATGAGACGTCTGAATGTCCTTCTCTCCCATCTCTCTCCTATCTGATTTCTCATCATGTTCTTATGGTGATGCAGTTTTGAAAGCGATCAATGGCTCAAAAAACTTATAAGTATCGACCATAAAACTGAACCAAAGGTTCAAGAACAAATGTTATTTAATATAATATTCAACTAAAACTAACTTAATCAAAAACTCTATTTGCACTATACATTAAATGATAAACATGAAAGCTAGTTTTTTTTTGAACGGCAAAGCAGATAAAATTAGAAAGCAAAGAGCCTCCGGCTAGGAGTTGGAGGGAATAAACAGACTACAAGCCAAAAAAGGAAAAGAAAAAAGCAAGCAAACACCAAAACAACACAAACTACTCAAGCTAAGATACAGTGCAAAGTAGAGACAATCCAATGTTGCCAAATAATCTCCTTATGAGGAGATATATGCTTAATCGAACCATAAAGATTGGTCTTGATTTCCTCTAGAACGAACTCTCTGTTGAAAGCTCTACCGCTTAAAGTTTCCGCGTTCCTTTGTTTCCAAATGCTCCAAATAGAAGAGTAGATAATAGCCTTGAGAATCCTTTTCCTCGAATGAGAAGACGAGTGAGAGGCTTCCTCAAGTAGCTGTTCTATCGACCAAAGAGCAGTCAAGTCCCAACCACACCGTAAAGAAACAGTTCTCCAAACCTGTTTAGTCCCAACACAGTCAAGAAAGACATGATCCGAAAATTCATCTGACAATGAGCAAAAACTACAACTCCGTGATATTGAAATCAAACCCCTAGCCAACAGATTAACCGTCACCGGGATTCTATTTAGAAGTAGTCTCCATACAAAACAGTGTAGTTTAATAGGAATCCAACCTTCCCAGATGCAAGGAGTAGTATAAATCTCATCATAAATCTTTGAATGCATAACCCGTCTCAAGTCCTGAACCGAGAAGATGCCCGAAGCACCACCACGCCAACTCCAACTGTCATCTTTACTGGAATGGAACGAATATAATACCACCATTTCTTGTAGATACTCAATATCCAAATGAGCTTTAGCCAAAAGTGAGCAGACCAAGCCCATATCCATTTAATCTCCACCTAGACCATTAACCACTACTCTATCACACACTTGACAGTCTTTGAACAACTCCAAACTATATAAATTCAGGAACAAATATTTATGAGCAAACCAACCCAACCAAACGTCTAGCTATAATCTAGTTTTATTTTCCAACCCAACTTTCCTAACAAACAAACCCAACAAGTCAATGCCCAGAGAAGAGAAACAAGTACCAATTTAGGAATCTTTTGCCAAGCCCCAACAATAGAAGATCTTGCCATCTTACATCCACATGCAAGCGAGTCGAATGAACAACTTTTATACATCTCACCCACAATAAACCCTTTTCTAAACGCCACCTCCACCACCATTTAGCAAGTAACGCTAAGTTCATCTGTTTGAGACAACCTACACCCAAGCTGCCAAATTTCTTAGGCTGTTTTCAATTTCGTCCACCACTTTTAACGGAGCATGAAACATAGATAAATAGTAAAGAGGCAAACTACCTAAAACTGTCTTAACTAATGTCAATCTACCTCCAAAAGATAAGGAGCTTGCCTTCCAACCATTTAGTCTACTCTTAACTCGTTCAATGACCGGATCCCAATGTTTCGATAACCCCATATTTGCACCCAACGGCAGACCAAGAAGTTTTCCGGGAGAGAACCAGCCTCACAGTGAATAATAGAAGCCATAGAAATTATCTCCGGTTCGGAGACCTGGACTCCAAACATCTTACTTTTGTGATTTCTCAGTTGAACTCCTTTCTCTACATCAATAGAGTCAAATAAGAAGATATCACTTCATATTATTCAAATAAGAAGATATCACATCATCTTATTTATGATTTCTCAGTTGAACTCCTTTCTCTACATCAATAGAGTCAAATGCTTATTTTTGAATTTTCATTATTTTTTGGTTGTGTTAAAGATCACATCACTTCAGTTAGGAATTCGGTAAGGGTGTAATCAAAACTAATTAGGAGCCCACGATCTTAGTACTATTAACGGGTACACTAACTTTTTTTTGTCTATTGTTTAAAGTTTGAGGGCCTAGCATATATAATATATATAATATGTCCCAACAATAGTACGTAGTAGTGTATATATCTACAATATGGCTCCATAAACTATCACTAACTTACATGAGTAGTCTATGAACTATTAGTATGTTCATGTGAGTGATCTTTTTCAAAGTTTACTTTTTCAATCTAGTCATTTTAGTCAAAGTTACATAGTTCTGAGGTGCGTTTCATACATGTTCAGTGACGAATCTCGGACCATGTTTTGGAAGGGCCAAAAGGGGTCAATGCGCATATAAAAACATTCAAACAAAAAGACTTAAATTTACACTAGTAAACAAAATAAGAAGGACCCCTAAGGGCTAGGTCCACATATATATATATATAGACATAGGGGATGAATCATGCGAGAAGTCACTTTATAGCGAGAAGTAGATCTGGACCACCGATTATGTGAATCAACGGTAGACAATAACAATGGCATTTTTGTAATAAACTCTAAAAACTATATGCACTAACTAAAAGAAAAAGGTATATTAGTCATGTGATTATTGTTTACAGCAAGTAACGTATATACATTTAATAATCTTCTTCAAGTTTTCCTAAGAATCCCTTTGCAGAAACTTCAATTTCTTATTCAATCACCTACATCCATTCATAAAAATTAATTACCAGAAGCTTCAAACACTCTAGAGGAACTTCGATCGCACATCCAATCACATTTTGAATCTAAGGTCTGTGTTGTTTGTTTTACTTTTTGTTTGGAATTACATAAACACCATGATTTATGGATTCACCTGCATTCATAATTTGAATCTGATCATACATTTATTGATTTGAAAAAAAAAACCTAGGGCTTTTTTGTATAATACAAATTGGGGAAAAATTATATGGTGTTCATCTAAACCTACATTAGTTAAGGTTTGTCATTTATAAATCTTTTTTACATCTCGTTCTGTGTAGGTACAAATTTTATTGTGTAGTTACATCTCGTTCTGTGTAGGTACAGATTGTATTGTGTAGTTGCAGGTACAGATTGTATTGTGTAGTTGCAGCTTTATCATTTACATATCTTTTTCTGTAGTTACATCTCGTTGTGTGTAGGTACAGATTTTATTGTGTGTAGTTAAAGTCCATTTTGTGTAGGCGCATTTTATTTTGCTCTTCATACTTGATCAATTAAGAGTTTTATATTATAATGTGTTTTGCTTTAAAGAATATTCTCCACTACTAACAATTTGATAAGTAATGCGGATATTTTGTAAAATATTTGTTAGTTTAATGCATTGTTGCTAAAATAAATTATTATGTATATTACGGTTGATTGCACATTATAGTTGCATGTTTAGATGTTGTATATGTAGATTACAGCTGGCTGTGAAGTTGTTGTCTGGTATAACCATTTTTTTGGTTGTGTATGATGCTCTGTGTAGGTGTGTATGAATGAATAGTAGATTTCTAATATTTCTGAATTGTCTATTAAAATATGATCTTTGGTAGTGTACAATAAACATATGACAATTTAATTCTTCTTTAATATAGGTCATTATTATCTATGTAAGGAACATTACGAATTATGTTATATGTATGTGATTTTCTATATATGTAGCTTATTTTGGAGTATAGTTCAAAGTGGTAGTTTTTTTCGTTGTGTAAATGGTATGGCGATATAGTTCATATGTTATTTTTAAAGATATAAAGTAAAAGGATAAATACAATTGTGTATCATTAGTGCCATTTGTGTTGAGTATTTTATCAGTTGTTACATTGACGTATTTATGTGTAAGTTATTTTATAAAAGTAGTATACCGAAATAATTCGTTTTGTTTTTCCTTGAAAACAGTTTTGAAGACATTTGGTGTTTGCAAGTATGCCAAACAACATAGGGGAGACTTTAGTTAGAAAAACGATTTCAAGCGTGCTGAAAGGCGATAAAAATAGAATGAGACTAGGAACACTTGTATTATTTTTCTTCCCATTATATTTAAGTTACGTTTTTATGTAAGCTGAACTACGTGGACAAGTGTTTATGACCCGTTTATGGAACATGGATAAAGTTTGCACGCTATTTTTGTTTGAAAATTGTTCCTACACTACAAAAAAAAAATTGTGCCGAGAAAACAACAATTTATTCCAACACAACAGCAGATTATTCATACACTAGAACAAATTGTTCCTACAACAATAGTTTGTCCCAACAATGCAACAAATTGTCTTCATGCAACAACAAATTGTTTCTACACTGTCACCAAATTAATATGAAATAGCAACAAAGATATTACATGTAGAGTTGTTTGTAGCATATGATGCAAGAAAATATTAAACCTGATAGTTTATGAAGTCCACGTATTAATCACACCACCAATTTTTTTTTAATTAAAATAAAATTTTGATTGTGAAATCATTTCAGTTGATTGGAAACAAAATGAAACCAAATCTATAAACACAATTTGCGCTCACAAAAGTACTAATAGTATAATAATCAGTTTTAATATCATTTAAAAGACACAAATATAAACCCATTTCTTTAACTAAAAGTTGAATTTATCTCTAGACAATATGAGATATGGTATTTCTAAATATGGATATAGAACAAATATGTTGAATCATATTATTTTGGATCAGGCTAAACTTACCCCCTGGTTGCTTGTCATACCCCCCTTGGAAAAACCAACTTTCATATTACCCCTTAAAATCATATAATTACCAAATTAGCACAAAAATAAGAATTTCATATTTTTTTTACAAGTTGCGCTTTTTTTATGATTTCGAGTTTAGGGTTTAAGGTTTAGGGTTTGGGTTTCGGGTTTAGGTTTTCGGGTTTAGGGTTTTAGGTTTTCGAGTTTCAGGTTTAGAGATTAGGGTTTCGGGTTTAAGGTTTTAGGTTTTCAAGTTTCGGGTTTATTTTGTAAAAGATAAAGAGGTAAAATAAGGATATTATAAATATATATACTATAAAAATTTAAAAAAAAAGATATTATAAATATTTACAATAGTAATACTAAAAATATAAATTAATAGTAATACTTGATAGTTTTTAATTTGATATATATAGTGGAGATTATTAAGTGAAATAAATGTTGTAGAGACTAATATGTATATAAATAATTTTAAGTGGTAATAATAATTTATCAAATAAGTTAAGGGGGTGTATATTTAGTAAAAATGATGTAAGGGGGGGTACGTTTAACATCACCCATTATTTTTTATACTTTGACATCGTTAAGCTTCTAGATGTTGGAGAAATTGACTTAGATGATGAACAAAATTAATGACAATAAAAAAAACAAACCAAATAATGAAACAGTTAATTGAAACTCTTAAATTAATTATTAGTTACCATAACTATAAGCTTGAAGATTTTACCAAGATATCCTTTTATTTAAATAAACAGAAAATGAAAAGAAAAATTGTGATTGGTTAGAATATTTTCTCGCATTTCTCACACTAAGAATGACTTCTGAAATGAACCACATCCTACAAACACACACACACACAAAACCATCTTAGTGGGGATCAAACCCTTGACCACCATTTTGAAAGTAAACCATCTTTGCCACTAAGGCTGTCAATTTATAACATAGACCTGTTAACTCGACACATGTTTTAACATGTTTGGATTGAGTTTAACAGAGTTTCGTGTCTTAAACATGTCGACCTATTTAAGACATGTTTAAATTCATGTCATAAAATGTTATAAACATGTTAACATATTAGTAACCTGTGTAGATTTTTATTTTTAAAAAAATAAATATATATTCTCGTAAAGTCTTAAACCTAAAGTCATACTTACAAAAGACATATCATTTATGCCAGTCAGAACCCGATATTATATTTTTTATGTATGTTATTTTTTGCTTCTATGGTTTTTTGTTTCAAGTATGTTATGTATTTGTCGTCTTTTGTTTCTAGTATGTTACGGATTTTTGGTTTTTTGTTTCAAATATTTTATGATTATCTATTAATTAAGACTTTTATACTCGTTTTGAAATTTTGGGTTTCGTTATACATGTATTATTCATTGTGTCTTTAAACAGGTCCCTTAACAGGTCGTAACATGTTAACTTGTTATTAAACATGTTCGAGTTTGGAAACAACGAAACAGTTAGTTATCATGCAGTGTTTGTATTTAGCACAAAATGTCATCGTGTCTTATCGTATCGTGTGCGAAATTTTATGACAACCCTATTTACCACCACACCAAATGAGACACATGTGCATATTTATATACACAAACTTAATACATACAAATTCTAAGATTTCATAAAAGAAATGAAACGTAACTTCGAATTTATTCATATAATTAATAAAAGCGTTGTATAACTTTAATTAAATTATATAGTTATAAATAGTAAAATGCTTACAGTGTGATTGTTTAGTGAAATTATTATTAAATTACGTTGTAGAAAAAAAAGAAAAACCACATTATTATTATTATTATTATTATTATTTAACAATGAAAACTTTTGTGTAACAAGGACTCTATTAAATCACTTGGCAGAATCTTGCCAAATCTTATAGGCTTAAGCCAATTCGTCTTTTTTAGTTTCGGTCAGTTAAGAATGTAAAAAAACCGACCGAAAATGCCAATTTCTTTTAGTTCTGGTAAACGTGAGGGAAACCGATCAAATTTGTGTTGACTCACCGCCTTTTATCTTAGTTCTAATATCGTAACAAACGTAACAAAAACTGACCAAACGCCGAATTTTTTTTAGTTCTGGTACTATGAACGTGACGAAAACCAACCGAATTTGCATAGACTTACCGACTGAGATCGACAATGGTCGGGTTTTGCCAACGCTCGAGTTTAACGACCGACATCACCCCATTGATCCACCTCAATTGTTATATATTTTTTTTGTTTTAGTTATGGTACAATAAAGCACGTAATCAAAGTCAACCGAATTTGCGTAGACTTACCGGCTCAACACTTGGGACCGACAACGCTTGAGTTTACCACCGCTCGGGTTTTACCAACCTGTCATTACGTAACGCACCGGGTAAAACTCTAGTTTTCGATTAAAAATTTTGAACTATAAGGACTACATCAGTAAATAAACCCTAATTTAGGGATATTATCGTAATTTACTGTCCATTGACTCTAGAAAGAAAGAGAAGGGATTCTGTTGAACTTACTACCCCAACTGAAGTGACATAGTCAAAATTGGTGGTGTGGTTGGTGTTGTGTGTTTACCTTTTCTTTTAATTATTATTTATAAGATAAACTAGTTTTTATCCCCCGTATTATAGGGTTGTTTTATATTATTTGTTTTAATATTTATTTATTTTTGAATTTATATCTTTTTTATTGTATGAAAGTTAATATTATTTATGGTTTGATGATAAATTGTTTCACAAATAAATGAGATGTTATAACCCAGTTTAAAAGCTATATGGTTTTGATGAGACCCAAGACCCGTTTATTTTTTTTACTATAAAATTGGTTTTTTTTAATTATAAATAATATTTATGAAAGAGTATAATATACTTATGGTTTGATGAGATCCAAGACCCATTTATTTTTTTTACAATAAAATTGGTTTTTTAATTTAAATAATATATATATATATATATATATATATATTTAAAATAAATAAGATATTAATTTTTAGTATATCCTATATTATAGGATTTTACATTAATAATTTGGTGAGAATAATTTATTATTTAATGAGATGTTATAACCCGTTTAAGAAATATATGGGTTTGGTAAGACCCATACCCATGAATTCGGGTCAAATGCATGAGAAGCTTTCATTTAAAAATCAAGCAAATATGGTGACTCCAAAAAAAGTGGGAGCGACCACATCGTGACACGTAGGATTTTTATGTTTTCGTCAATACCCGTTTATTTTTTTAAATATCAAATTGGTTTTTTAATTTAAATAATATATATATCTTTTTTAAAATAAATAAGATATTAATTTTTATTATATCCTATTTTATAGGATTTTTACATCAATAATTTAATGAGAATAATATTTAATTTAATGAGATGTTATTACCCGTTTAAGGAATATATGGGTTTGGTAAGACCCATACCCATGAATTCGGGTCAAATGCATGGGAAACCTCAATTTAAAAATCAAGCAAATCTGGTGACTCCAAAAAAAGACGAAGCGACCACATTACGACACCTAGGATTTTTATATCTTCATTTATACATATTATAGATATACCATTTAATATACATTTGCGGCATGATGAAATTTAGTTAAGCATGTGGATGAGTAGTAGGTTTAGTTCACCCACTTGTATTACTATGTTTCCATGACTTTCTTTTAATGTCATAATAACAACATAATTAAAAATAGATGATCAATTTTAGTGTTAGATTAATCTAAACAACGTAATCGACCTAAGATACATACTTATATATCATATTTATACGCATGCATACATGCACTCACATAGTTGTGTGTATATACTAGCTGTATGCATGCCCTTATGTTTTATACAAAAAGAGATATATATCTGTCGTCACAATGTGTATATTTTAATTAGTACTAAAAATCTGATAGACAAATTACATATACCGAAAAGCTTTGAATTCGTCTCTAAATTAACCCAAATAGTTATCGTCTCTCCATCAAAGACGTCCTCTTTTTCATCCATATTATGTTATTTCTGATCATAGAAAGATCCAGATATCCTATGAATTAGTAACTAACAAGTAATTTTACTATAATTAAAAATCTTGTAAGTTTCTTTTATTATAAAAATTGATAAATCTGAATTCGATGTTGTTGAAAATACGTTTATTATATTGAAAACTAAAATGAGTAGTTAACCATCATAGATATAAAAATAGTGTATGTTAAGATGGCATGAAAGAAGAAAGGTTTTACTTTTAGTATTAAAATCAAATTCAGACAAGAATATAAAAGACTCAAGCATTTTATATTCATTCATGTGAATCCTAATATTAATATAGATAAAAGAAGAAAGGTTTTACTTTTATTCGTTAACTTGTTATACATACTTCTACATAATATTAGAGATGTCAATATTGCCCTTCTAATCAAATGGTGGTGGATGTTTAAAACTTCTCTTTGGAGAAAGGTTATTATGTCCATGCATTCATCTTCCCGGTCTTGGCCGGTTTTACCGTATTTGAGCAACAGCCCGGGACATGGAATACCATCGCTAAACTGGAAAACCAAATGGCGAGTTCATCTCTGTGTTTAAGCAATCTGATAAAGGGAGAAATTGGTTGGGGTGATAAAATTAGGTTCTGGTTGGATTCTTGGATTTTGCAAGTCCGTTAAAGTTGATTTTTCCTAATATTTTTTTAAATGTCAAACATAAAGGGAACCTCATTAGAGCCTGTGTTGACATGCGAGATGGTTCTCAGGTTTGGAACTGGAGTTGGATCAGACCTCAGTTTACTCAGAGTGAAGCTACCGAGTATACTTCATGTTTGAATTTGGTGCAGAACGTTGTGTTCGGTTGGGAACCGGATAGGTGGACTTGGCCCAGTGACCCAACCGGGTTTTTTACAGTCCACTCAATGAAGAAGCTCCTCTCCAAATCTCAAGTCGCTCATTCTTTATTTATTTTGGAGTGGAACAATTGGGTGCCTCTTAAAACCAACATATTTGCATGGAAAGCGGAAATGGATAGAGCTTCGACTCTTGTGGGCTTAACTAAAAGGAATGTGAATGCGGGTTCGGTTGTTTGTAGATTATGTGATGAAGGGGAAGAAACTAGTGATCACCTTCTCATCTCGTGTTTTTATGCTACGATGGTTTGGCAGTTTATCAGTAACTGGTGCCAAATCCCCCCTATATATGCCTTCTCGGTGAGTGACCTTCTTAAGGTGCATAAAGCTAGTATCTTAGACCGTCGGAAGGCGAAGGTTCTTCACGCGATAATTCTTACGACATGTTGGTGCATATGGAAGTTGAGAAACGAATTGATTTTTGATAACAAATCGGTAAACTTATCTAAAATTATGGAAGATATTAAGGCTTTGAGTTATCTTTGGATCAAATACCGATCTCCGTTTAGTAGCATTTCTTGGAAAGATTGGTGTAATTTTTCGTTGTAAGGTCCGTTTTTGGCTTGTTGGTGTGTTTGTTGGTTCTAGCGTCTTGCTAGTTTGTTGAATGAAAGTTAACGTTCTAAAAAAAAACTTATCATGTTAAAAAGGATAAAAATAGACGAATAATCAATATGTGAGTATATCTGGTTTCATGGTTTGGAATCTAATAAGACTATCTACAACACGAAGCGAATATACCCCACACGTCCGATCCATATTCTCCATAAACACAAATTTCCCTCATTGAGATACGGCCACAAGTACAACATATGTTCACTTTTACATTTTTAAATCAAGCTAAAATATACAATCTGTATTAATTGCATTAATAACTTGTACAAGTGATAATGGTGTGTAAATATAACGTTAGAGGCAATCAGCTAAATGAGTTTGTGAAAGGATGAGTAAAACTTGATATAATAGCCGACTAGATATGTTTGTGAAAAGAATAAGGTGTTAGGGTTGTGAATAGTAGGAGAGAGTGGAGTCATACTTATAACTAACGATTCATAACAAAATTTAATACCATTAGACAAGAAAATAATAATTCACTTATAATGAATACTACTAAAAATAAAATAAATTAATGAAAAATATACTTGTATTATAGTTTTTTCTTATTGTATCCTTTTGACATTTTCATTTCACAAGATGTCCCGTAAACATGGCGACCGACCACAAAATACCGGCTTTTGGCACTGAACTCAATTTTATTGGCAAGCAAACTCAAAACATGGATGTTGATGCCCATATTTAGTTTCGATTCACACGAGGCATGAGTAATCATAATATAATGTGAGATGTTTAGCAAAGTAGAGAAGAAGAGAGAACGTTATGCTTGTTTAAATGAATGTTTTCTTATTCATTAGCAACTAGCAATTGACCCGCGCGTTGCTCGGCAATTTCGGTCGCTAAAACCTGGGCGTTGAAACACGAGCGTTAATTAAGACGACGAGGCGACACAATTTCGGTCATTATTGGTAACGTTATTTACGGTATAAACCACGTTTGTAAAACCCGAGCGTTAAAAATCGCAAAAATAAAATATTTAAAACGTCATTTATTCTATCGGTAAAACCCAAGCGTTCCTGCCGTTGAGGTGATGAGAAGATGCGAGTTCGGTCGGTTTTGTTTACGTTTGTTAAGGTACCGAAACTAAAAAAAGATACAAAAAAGTTGAAGTGGACCAACAGGGTGGCGTCCGTCGGTAAAACTTGAGTCTCGGAAAAACCCGAGCGTTGTTGTTCGTGGCAGTTAAGGCGGCGAGTCTATTCGAATTTGGTCGATTTATAGCATTCGTTACAAATTAAAGTCAAAATTAAAGAACAAATGACAAGGACCAATGTTGGTCCGCCACTTGGCCCAATAGGAGGCCTGCGACACCAACATTGGTTTTACTATATACTAGGATTTTACCCCCCGCGTTGCGTCGAGGCAGGTCGGTAAAATGCGGGAGGTGGTATAACTCAAACGTTGTCGGTCTCGGGCGTTGAGACGGTAAGTCGACACGAATTCAAATGGTTTCGTTATGGTACTGGAACTAAAACAAAATTGGCAGTCGGTTGGTTTTCGTTAGGTTGGTACTAGAACTAAAACAAAGCGTAGTGGCTAGGCGCGATTTTGGTCGGTTTCCTTCACGTTCGTTACGGTACCATACTAAAACAAAAACAAAATTGGTATCCGGTCGGTTTTCATTACGTTCGTTATGGTACCGGAACTAAAACAAAAAAAAAACAGATGGCGTCAAACCCCGAGCCTTGTCAGTCCCGAACGCTGACGAGGTGAGTTTACGCGAATTCAGTCGATTTCTGTTATGTAAAAAAAATTGACGTTCGATCGGTTTTCGTTACGTTCGTTATGCTACCAATACTAATAAACGAAAATCGAAATGGTGTTGACAAGTTTGGTGCCGCCACTTGGCCCCAATAAGGGCTTAGCGACACCAAACTTCTCTTTTACTATATATAACGTGTTATACACGAGTTAATAACATAGTTATTAAGAAATTAAAAAAATAATAATTGCGTGACCCAATGGTTTGGTGCCATGTGGACCAATGAATGGTTTGCGGCACCAAATTTCTTATTTACTATAGATAGATAATTGTCTATGGTATCTCAATCATTAAATTAGTGTTTCTTCTGACCAGGGAGTTAATTTTCCTACAATATAATTATATATTCGGTTGTTGTACCCTAAGAGACATACATATGTAACATAAATAGTCGTGACGCATGAGATATATTTTAGAATAATTGTGTTTATAACATGTAGACTCAATTCACATCCAACTAGTATATTATACACTAGGTTAGAACCCGTGTGACACACGGGTTAGTCAAAAAATTTAAATTCTTGAAAATGCACAAACTACAAATATAATGCTAAAAACAAATATAGTGTTTAAAACATTAGTAAAACTGAGACACAAAATCTTCTTACTACCATAGGACCAAAAATTTGCAACTTTTAACTCAAACGAACCAAACTTTAATTCACAAATCCGTAAACTGTCCTTGGACCAAAAACTGAAGAATTTTGACTCGTACTCAAAATCTTAACTCGAAACTAAATCTTTGATATGCTTACCCTACACATGTATAACCTTTAGTTTGCAAATTTTATGTTACAAAAATAATGAATAAAAAATTATATAATTATCCTTCAGATGCGAATTTGATTTACAATATATTGCTGGTAATTTGTGGCTGACACTTGTGGTTAAAGAAAATGCATATCCAGAATGACCATCTTTAAACTTTATCATTATCTTAAATTTATTTTTTTATTTTCTAAGTCACGAAAGTCCTGTTCAACTGCTTCAAACATCAAACCTCCAAAAATAATAAATAAATAAAATAAAAAACCCATTTCTACATAAAAAAATATGGCGCAAGAAAAACCAACTTTACTAATTTCCAATTCACAAAAGTCATCTTTTTACCTTCTTCAAACCAATTTTTTAAGGTAATTGGTAATTATTAAATCTGTAAATAGTTTTTATAACATAAGAAATCATAATGCCTATATAAGAAATACTTGGTAGTGTTAATATAAGAATGTTTTACAAAAAATTATAAATATGCTGGCATATTAAAAGTTAAAAACCAAAAAGAAAAAAAACATTTTACTTATAAAAGTGATTGTCTTTTTTTTTCCTTTTGTTTTATTTGACAAGGAATTCACTTAAAAAGATATCTACAGTCAAATATAAAAATAATATTAGACGCAAAAAAATGCAAGTAATTGTTCAGATGATGCTCTTTTAAGCCAAACTCATTTTTACTTAAAAAATACATTGACCAAATTTATTTTAAACTAAACATGAACTTAATCCGTTCATTTAAAATTACTTACAATTAACTGTATGATAAGGGTGATATAAAGTTGCATTATGATGTGCAGACTGATAAGATATTTGGTAGGGGTTATTCTTTTCGTTATCACAAATCATTTTTCTTATCCTTCGGTTTTCTGTAAAGATAGCTAAACTTAAAGAAAAAAAATATAATTGTGATAGTAACATGGCCACTTACAACTTGTGGTCAATCTTTGTTGTGTAGAGACTAAATTCTCATTGGTGATACCTATATTATATAAAAAATAAAAAAATTAAATATGATAATTTTACTAAATAAATAAATTACTATGATGTAATCAATAATAAGAATAAGAGTTTAGAGAAATATAGCATCAGTAATATTAAATAGAGGTATTCGTAACGTAGTACTGCTAAATATAGAACACATCATCTCCTTAAAAACAATAAAAGTTCATAATTCTTCGAAAACAAACCATTAAGAATAAAAGTAATTCAAACATTGCATATTCGAGGACATTTACTCGTTAATTTATTAAACATTGAATCTTGTATTATATTAACTTGCTTTTTTTTGGACAATTTAATGTGTTTTTTTTAAAGATAATATGTCTTTATTTAAATAATACTTATCGATAACTGATGACATACTTTAATTTATTTGTAATATATCTCTAAGTAAATAATTTGTGTTATATAATGATTAGAGAATTAGAGTTTCAATTGAAAGATAAAGTATTACATATAAATCAACTATGTGAATCATATTACATGATTCGGATTAAATGAATCGCATTAAGAAGATTGATTGATTGAATCCGATTGAATATGTGTATGTGAATCGATTGACTCCGATTGAAGCTGTGAATCCGATTGAATATGTGAAGGAGAGACAATTGATTATGTGAATCCGATTACAAAGGTTTGATAGTTACCTTGAATACTGATGAATTTCAATGTAATATGTATATGGTGATTGCAAGGGTTAGAACATGTGAATTGGGATGATAAAATTCAATAGGAATCACAAGTTTAATTTTGAAATTGAATTAAAATAATTAGGAAATGCCATGTGGCAATTTAAAGAAATTTGGTGAAAAATAAAAGGAGAATTTGATAGAAACCAACTTGTTATTATATAGAGAGTTAAAATAATAAAATAAATAATTAGAAAATGCCATGTGTCAATTTGAAGAAATTTAGTGAAAAATAAAAGGAGAATTTGATGGAAATCAACTTGTTTATTATATAGATAGATTTATACGTTTTATTATAATCTGCTTTGTTTTTAGTTTTACCGATTCCACCTCAACTGCCATCACCTAATCTGCAAAGGCTGATATATGTTAAAAGTAAATATTTTTAGTTCAAAATTGGGATTACCAATATTAATAGATGAAAAAGTTGGTTTGATGTTGTTTGGTGGTGAATGGACATTTATGATGGTTGAACAATTGAACACCGAGAAGAAACTGAATAAGGGGGTGGCGGTGGTTCGTGACGGGTGCTCCATCACTTGTGATGGAGGGTGGAACACCGCCGCCGCCCACCCCATCACTCGTGATGGAGATTTCAACGCGATGGTGATCACGGAATCTTTCATTCTCGTGATGAAGATTTCAACCTATTTCTATACATATATATATATCCATCACACTATCACCATCCCCACTAAATTCTATCACTATTGATGGAATGTGGTGAGGTGAGATGGCACATCACCATTGGGTGTGGTGAGTGATGGAAATGGAATCACCCCCTCCCCCCTTAAGGGTGGGGAGGTCCAAAAAGGGTGGTTCCATTTCCATCACTCACCACACCCAATGGGATGGTGACAACTCATCCCAACCAAATCCATCACTAGTGATGGAATTTAGCGGGGGTGGTGGTGTGGTGTGATGAGTTTTTTTTGTTTGCAACTTAAAAAATAAAAACAATATTTTACTAGAACATATTACAACTTAAAAATTAAAATTAAAAAATAAAAGTTCAAATAAACAGTCTACTCCGCGTCTGAATCCGGAAATTCCAAACTTAAAGAACCTATAACTTCAACTAGATCACATCTCAACCGATGGTGAATATTCTCATCCCGCAAGTCTAATTGCACATCCTCAAGAACGAGAACTTGAGTAGGAGGATCCGGTACCCAATCTGGAGAAATTGCACGTCCATATTCTTTTATTAGCATATTGTGTAATATGATGCATGCATATACGTAGCTAGAGATCGTGGGTTTTTCATTGCACGAACCGGCCGACTAAGTATGCACCATCTACCCTTAAGACATCAAAAGCTCTCTCGACATCCTTTCTTGCCGATTCTTGCAACTTATTGAACGCTTTTTCATTGTCCTGACAGGAAACGAAAAGGCTTTCACAAAAACAGACCATTGCGGGTAGATACCATCGACAAGATAGTAGGCACGTCTGTAATATCTCCCGTTGACAAAATACAGACAGAAAGGTGCGGTACCATCTGTTACGCTCTGAAACAACGGTGATGTGTACAGAACAATGATGTCGTTGTTTGAGTCGGGAACACCAAAATAAAAATGCCAAATCCATAAATCATTTGACGCAACTACTTCAAGTGAGATGGTCGGTCGTTTGATATCACCACTAACATACGCCCCTCGAAACTCCCTTGGACAATTCCTCCATTCGAAATGTGTACAATCGATGCTACCGAGCACCCCTGGAAAATGCCTTCTAGCCTCATGTGCGGCGTAAAGACGTGTAATGTCGTGTCTTATCGGTTTTGGTAGAAACTCTTTGCCATACAATTTAATAATCGCGTTACAAAAGAATTGCAGACATTCACGTGAAGTTCTCTAAGACATTTGTAAGTATTCATCGAATTGGTCTGGTGGGTTACCTCTCGCAAATTGAAGAATAGCGGATGTGCATTTTTGAAGCGCCGTAAAACTTCCTTTGCCCCTCGCGTCGCAAGATTCTTGAAACCATTATTCGCTTGCTTCGACGTCGGCTACAATCTTTAAAAATAAAGATTTCGGCAAACGAAACCGTTCTCTAAACGTCTCGTCATTGTATTTCGGCTCCTCCACAAAATAGTCGTTCATTAGTACATCATGGGCATGTATACGATCACGATCCATCATTTTTTTCTTTGGACGGCTCGGGCCTTCAAGTGTTAGGCTTCAACGGTGGTTCGAGAAACGGTTAAAACAATTAGAACCCGTTTTAATATATATTCGTTTAAGTAAATATTAATCAAATTAATATATGTAAACGAACCAAATAAACGCAGCGGATAAAACGAAAGACCTTGAACTGAAACCCGAACTTGGATCCGGTTACAACTAATACGAGTACGAAATAATAAATGACAACCATAGATAAAGTATTAAAGTATTTATACCTCGGTTATACACAACCGGGTGAGACACCGAGATCTAACGAACAAAGCTAGAAAGCGACACACAAGGTGTAACACTGCGTCTTTTACCCTCTTTAATTTAAGCCTAAATATACTAACTTAGAAAGTACAGGGACCAAAAATGAAAATTCTGAAAATCTTCTCCCGTCGCGGTATGCGACGGGATAACACTCAACCCATCGCGTAGCCCGATGGGCTTGCTGAGTCAGTGGACACGTGTCCAACGACGTGTCAACACGCGGCACGTTGTGACAGGCCACGTGTCACCACCGCATAAGGCGGCGTAAAATTGCGGCGCCGCGGTACGCGACGGGTCCCAAGGAACCCATCGCGTACCGCGATGGGGACCAAATTCAGCTATAAAAGGGGGGTGACAGGCATGAGATCCATTCATCCCAAAACACATCTCTCTTCACACACATATAGCATCGGAAAGCGTGCCCCATTGCTGTAACAAGCCGACGTGCTGTTTTCTCGTATTTCGTGCAAGAAACGAAGTTATAATCAAGTAGCAAACACTTAAGCAAGTAGATCAAGATCCTGCCTTTTTATTATCAATCAATCTAAGCATCCAATCTGAGGTAGGAGTTACGTTTAAGTTATTTGACTTATTGCTTAGATTATCAATCGAGGCTATGGCCTTTAACCTTGATCTTATTTTACAAATCATTCACAATCATGTTTCAAAAGCATTACTTCATAATGAAATAATGATTAAATAAAATATATTTTGATGGGCATGTAGTAACTGGAAGGGGGATATCACTAGTAGTAAGTTTCTTGCCTAAGGAAAAGTAATTCGTATAAATCCCAATCAACCGAGGGACCTGTTTATTTACCTGGAAAAACTTACCAACTCGTTGAACCTATTAGGCCAAAGCATGCTATATCAAACGTCACATAAAACCAAGGGTTTTCATTCACAATCAAAGATAAACGATTTCAAGGTTAAGCTTATAATCATAGCTTAATCCTCATTCAAATCATTCATACAAACCTATTTATGTATAGGTTAAAATCATTCACAATCAATCAATCAATCAGTCAAGGGTTTTCAATACCGACGGTACAGCTGAATACGTTAACCTTTTTAATCAGTCAAAACATAATTATACTCAATGAGATAAACGGGTGTTTGTCTTAATGAGTCAATCAATGTCTACATGAGATCTTTTGATCTCTAGAAACATTATAATACAAGATAGAAAATAAAAGCAACTCAGACCGAGTACACATGTGTCTGGATCCAAACATAACTGTTCAGCCTAATCAGTCAAAGGCCAGGTGGCCGTGGGCTAACGGTCATCGCTAGTTCTCCTTGCAGGGGCGCCATAGCTCGGGAGAACATTTGTGTGTGTGTAGGGTAGTGGTACAAATCCCAGATGTGGCCGTGCATCTGCTGAGTGTACAGAAAACTATAACTATATTATAATTGTCATTTAAAATGTTTTATTGAGTCATACGTGTTCACCAGCATATAGCTAACGTATTTTTCCAACCCATTGCAGGTAATTAAGCATAAGTAACAATAGCAAGGATTGGAGTCTTATGATGATAGAAGCGCGTAAAAGATGGCTCCGTTTTTTATAAACAAATCCTTGTAATATGAAACACATATTTTGTAAACTAATACTCGGGTATTTAATTCCCGAGTAAATTTTCAATGTAAATTAATATTATATTCAATCTAAAGTCTTCCGCTAAAATCAACCCATAAACTTTGATATATTTACAAAACAGGTACCAACTTGTAGTCACACGCCTAGGCCCTAAGTCGGGGTGTGACACAAGGAAGCCAAGAAATCCAGTGACTCAGCGACGGCGGCCGGCCCAGCGGCTGACGGTGGCGGCGAATGGCGGCTGTAGGTGGCGGAAAGCAGCACTGTTGTGCGGCTACGGCTTGAAACAGCAATCGCGGCTTCGGACAACTGCAACTAGTCGGAAAAAATGAAGACGGCGGAGCTCCGGTGATTGCGGCTGTCAGCGACGGTGGTCCGGCGGCTGAGGGTGGCGGCGCCGGCAAGGGGTAGCAACCGCGGCTGTAGGTAAGTGATGGTGGCTAGGTTTTGTTTATAATCACTTAGGTTATAAACAATAATATGTTTATATACTAAAAGATTAGGGTTAAACCCAATCTTAAACCCATTGGGCTTTGAGCCTAATCACCAACTTAAAGCCTTGTCCACTAAAGGTCCTTGATTAATCATGTCTAGACCAGTTAACGATTAAGTGGGCTCGGTGTTCGTTATTCTCGGTGTAACTCTTACTGGGTTATAATCGGGTCGATCCGCGTTGACTTGACCCGAACATACCATATTTTCCAACAGTCTCCCACTTGGACTGTCACACTCCGACTTAGGGCCTAGGCGTGTAACCAATAGTTGGTACATGTTTTGTAAATATATCAGAGTTGCGGGTTTGTTTTAGCGAAAGTCTTGAATAAAATATTATTATATTGGAAAACTCGGGTTTGAATACCCATTTGATATTTCAAATACTTTTCTTTTAGAAAACATAACTCTTTATAATATTTTAATATAAAATATATGAGCCACCAGATAGCATCTAATAATTATATCTCCAATCTTCTATGCCGTCTTGCTTGTCTGTTCTAACCTTTCTGTTCTCCTGTAAAATGGTTAAAAAATACATCAGCACACAGCTGGTGAATGACGCAGACTCTTTGTAAAATCTTTTCAATACCTTTGTGAAACCAACAATAATATCTTTGTGATTACTCATTAGGCACCCAACTAAATTGGGATAAAATTACCCTAAGTACATGTACAATTAATTATATACACAATATCATTTCTCTGAACAGTCCCGTAGACTTCCAGAGGCATGTTGATGATATTCACGGCCTCGGGGAAATGCCGAGTCACCATGTATGAATGGATCCAGACACATGTATACTCTTAATCAGAGTGTTCGTTTCTTTTATTGAAACACAAAGTTTTAAGGATTCGTAAATCCTATGCAAACATTTTGACTCTAAAAGAGTTTGTAACGGTTTAGGGCGTATTCACCTTTTCTGTTTATAATTAGTTTCTGATACCGATTCCTGTTTTCTGTTCTCTTCTTCTTGTTTTGTTACCTCGAACCTATAGTACGAGAATAACCTTTGTATAAATAACTAGATCATCGATCTAATTTTAGACCTTTAGTCTGTTTTGTATAGCTTTAAACTTGATAAAAATCATTTGTTTATATAAAACATTTGGACCTTTAGTCCCTTTCTTTATTTAGTAATTATATATTAGTTTCTTTTTTAGGAAGAAACATCTATACTGAGTTTCTTATTCAAGAAGAAACATTAATTTCTTAACTATAATCTCTTGTATATATATTATATTTCTTAAGCATAGAGAAATACTATTTTGACTATACCCTTTGTATGTACATGCCTATGTTTCTTAATTAAGAAGAAACAACATTTTAACTATAAACTTTTCTTAAGAAAAGTTATTTTATGCTTAATTGTAATCAAGGTTCGGGCTATACCCCAGACAATGGTCTAAGCCATTTATAATAATAAAATAATAATTTAGACAGAACCCCTACCTCTCACGGGTATTCTGAGTTAAATATTATCACCTATCGGGCAGCATTTCTACTCTATATGCACGTTTATCGAGGCGTTCTTAATCCACCTTTCTAGGCACGCAAATCGAGGTGATAATCAGGTGTCACTGGGTTGTGCACGTACTACGAGGCGGAATGTCGGTTTACTTTTGGGTGGCACGCACTTCGAGGAAGCGTCGAGTATTGACACGGTTTACGAGGTGATGTTTGTCGGGTCGGTGACACACAAAACGATGTAGAGAGATAAAATATTATAGAGAGAGAGTGGAAAGGTTTGAGGGAGAAATGGGTCGTGGCCCTCCCTTTTATAGGCGAAGCTGAGTCCCATCGCGATACGCGATCGGCTCTTCTTTAATTGCGTCGCGTATCGTGAAGCCCCCTTTTCTGGGGTTACGCCACGTGTTGCCACGTGGCCTGACACATCTGCCACGTGTCGCCACATGGCCTGACACGTCTGCCACGTGTCACCTGGATGTGACACGTGTTGATACGTTATCAAGGACCATCGCGCTACGCGAAAATGCCGAAGTGCAAAGTGCGCCATCAAAGCGCCACATTCCCCCCATCGCCCTTCGCCTTCGGCGTCACCTTCGTCCTCGTCCTCGCCCGAGCCTGTGCGCGTCGGGTGCTCCGCACCCTCTGCTTGGACCACTAGGTGCATGCTTGGCATAAAATAATATTACTATGAAAACTTTATCTCTATAAAGAGCTTCTATTTCTTTACCACTTTCCATGTGAGATGAATTCCATCTTCCTTATTTATACCTGAGTGGAATGCTTCCACTTTCTTGCATCCTTCTATGTGGGATGAAGTTTCTTTTTCTTATTTCCTTCATGTGGGATGAATTACCTTATATATATTTTTTTTCTTTATTTTTTTTATATTTCCTTATTTAAACTTTTCCCATTACTTGTCTTTGAGTTTATTATTGATCCTTTAACTTTATTATTTTGTCAAATTTGGATCAAAATTTTGAGGATGTTACATGGATGGATTTGGATCAAGTAGCACAATGCTGACAGCTATAGGCGTTCTAGCTACACATAGCTGTCCCCAATTAATTATGACATTTTTAAATTCATAACCAAAATTTCTTGGAATACATTATTGCAAGATAATGAACTTATAGTAATCGTTGTCATATATCCTTTCTGTATAAGACATCAATTGAACAATCAGACATGGATCAAATCAATCTCATATAGCGTTCAATTATTGTAATTCTCGATATAGAGTCAAAGTGGTCCAATCAAACACACAGTAAGTTTGGGTGAGGCCTCACACTTAACCAGTTTGAATCAACAAGGGCGCCAAGATGTCTAACTGTTACATATTAATGTAAGAGTACCGAATCCCATCTTGACTACATACAACTCCCACTGAACTCCAGAATATTCCCAATCAATGCCTTTATGACTGGCAGTTACGCAACATCGATTAACATGATCAAAGAATATTCCTCGATAAACGGAAGTTCTAATATGTATCTCATGTCTAAGGATACTAAATGAGCATACTATTATCAAAACATCTTATGATCAAGATCCATGAAGATGATTTGATGCGAGTTACATCCAACGTCATTCAAAATGAGGTTTGTGAGTTTGGAAGTCAACTGCTTGAGTCCAAAGTCAGAATAGTCTTAATTCAGAATCGTTCCAACGAATCTGATCGGCTACAGATAATTTAGAATACAATATTCACGGATTAAACGTATTAAAAAGAACACGGTTGTATCATTCAGCGTTTGCATTTAACCATTAAATCAAAAGTGAACTTAAAAGTACAACTGCTTAAATGTTCATACATCCAAATACTAAATCAAAATAAATCACTAGCAAGTCTAAGCCCGATAGCATCTCTATGCTGATCATGCTTGTCCTGAGTCGTTGGCTTAGTGAACGGGTCAACTAGATTTTGATATGTGTCTACTTTTCTTATTATGATGTCTTTATGTTCCAGTAATTCTCGTACATAGTGGAACTAAAATGTACTTGGCTATGTGATGATAATTGGGCTCTTTGGCTCGAGAAATAGCACCTGTGTTATCACATATTACGTCGATCTATTTCCTAAACTTGGAACCAGAATACCATATCGAGGTTGGCTATGAATTTCTTCATCCAAGCAGATTATGAGCAAGAAACATCTCGGTCACTCTGGAAGTTAGCGTCAGTGTAATACCTTACAGTGAGCTCCTCTTCCACTCCTCCAAACACTAAGAACATATATTTGGTTCTTCTCAAGTACCTTAAAATGTTCTTAACTACAGTCCAATGGGCAATTCCAGAACTTTGCTGAAAACGGTTAGTCATGCTTAAAGGATACGAGACGTCAGGTCTAGTGCATAATATAGCGTACATGATAGAGCTAATCGCTGAAGCATATGGAATTTCTTTCATGTGCTTTGTCTCAATATCCGTTGCCGGAGATGGAGATTTGCTAAAAAAACGGTTCCTTTAGCAATGGGCACAACTCTTATCTTATAGTTGTCCATTGAGAAGCGTGCCATGACTTTGCTTATGAATGTACTTTGACTTAGCCCTATAAGCCGCTTAGATCTATCTCGGTAGATCTTGATTCCTAGAATATTAGCAGCTTCACCAAGATCTTTCATTGCGAAACTAGATCCCAACCAGTGCTTAACTTCCTTAAGCATAGGAATGTTGTTTCCAACGATCAGTATATCATCCACTTATAGGATGATGAATGATATAGTGCTCCCACTAGTCTTTCTGTAAACACAAGGCTCATTTTCATTTTTGATAAAACCAAACTCTTTAATTTTCTCATCAAAATGTAGATTCCATCTGTGAGATGCTTGTTTGAAAATCCACTTGCTCCCTACCGCCCGACCTTCGGGGGGTAGCTCAACCAAGTTCCAGACTTGATTGTCATGAATAGATTGCATCTCGGCGTTCATGGCATCTTGCCATTTCTCAGATTCCGGATCTAAGATTGCAGATTTGTAGTTAGTAGGCTCGTCATTTGACTCTGCTACTAATAAGACTTCGGGACCATCTAAATGCCATAAGTATCTAGAATTTGGTACGGGAGTCCTACTACTTAAGCGAACGCTCTTGTTCATGTCTGATGTATCAACAACAACAACTTGTTGATCAGGCTCCAACTTCCTCATTGATTGTTCGTGGTTCTCGAATTTATTCAAGATCGACAATGTTATCTCCAGTTCCTCGATCGAGAAATTCCTTCTCGAGGAAGTGGCCTTTCCTCTTGATAGAAATCGTATTTGTATCAAGATGAAAGAAGTAATAACCACTTTGGTTATAGTATCCGACGAAAACAACTTTTACGCCGCGGGGATCGAGTTTGTCATCAGACTCACTCTTGACATATGCGTCACATCCCTATACTCTGAGGAAAGACAAATTGGGCTTTCGCCCATGCCATATCTCATATGGGGTTTTGTCTACCTTTTTAGTTGGAGCTAGATTGGCAATGCGGTCGGCGGTCATAAGGGCGTAACCCCAAAAAGAGTGAGGCAAGTTAGTTCTACACATCATCGATCGAACCATGTTTAGCAAAGTTCGATTTCTCCTCTCGCTCACGCCATTATGTTGGGGTGTGCCAGGTGGAGTGAGCTGTGAAACAATTCCACGCTCTTTTAGATGAGTGACGAACCCTGAGCTAAGATACTCTCCACCTCGATCTGATCGAAGTATCTTAATGGTTTTATCAAGTTGGTTTTCCACTTCATTTTGATACTCTTTGAACTTTTCAAAAGTTTCATGCTTGTGTCATAAGATAAACATAAGCGTATCGACTATAATCATCGATAAAGAAACAAAGTATCTTTCATGGTTTCAAGACATGGTTCTGAAAGGTCCACACACATAAGTATGTATGAGTCCTAACAGATCTCTTGCTCGTTCACTTTTATGAGTGAAGGAATCCTTGGCGAGTTTGCCAGCTAAGCAAGATTCACACTTGTCAAAAGAGTCCAGTACTGTGAATACAACAATCCCTTTGGATTGGAGTCTTTTTATAACTAACCAAAAATTAAATAAAAAGAAGTAAGGAAATGGAAGAAGGAAATTCCATCCCACATTGGTGGAGGAAAGAAAAGGAGAGGCTTCCACCTTAGTATAAATAGGAGTGTAAGTATCTTGTCCCACATCGCTAGATTATATAACTAGTGAGCTCTTTATAAGAAAGGAAATTTCTATGTTAATGTTCTTATAAGACATATCACACCCAGTGGTCCTAGCGGAGGGTGCGAAGCACCCGAACGCCCACGCGCACGGGCTCGGGCGAAGTGCGATGGGCGCAATGTGGCCACCACCAACCTGAACAACCAACTCAACCACAACCTGAACAACCAACTCAACCACAACCCGAACAACCAATTCAACCACAACATGAACAACCAATAGAGCCACCACCAACTTTACCACCACTCATGTCAACAATACCAATGGAGGAGAGACTAGGCAGATGCCTAGATGAATGTGAAATCTTTCAACCCATAATCAATTATATAGGTGCAGGAAGCTCCAGCAACCCGAATATGCCATCCCAAGACCCAAATAATACATTTCCCCATGATGATATTATCAGTCAAGCTCAAATGGAGAATGGTGGACCAATGATTGGCAATATCAAACAATGATGAATAACCCATTTGCACCGTTCCAGGCAGAAACCGCAAACTACCCCACCATGACACCGGAGATGACAACAGAGCTCCGTCACTATGGGGAAGAATTGGTGGATCACGCCAATAGACTGAGGGATGTTGGGGAGACCCTACTCTGGAAGTTCTACGACCGAGATCCTTATATATAAAGTTATATATATATATATAATATTTATATGTTCATTATCGTAATTTTTTTTGATAAAAAAAGAGTGTATGTATGTAACAAAGGTGTGTAGATGTAAAATATAGTGATGCATATATATAAAAAGAGTAAATGTCGCAAAGATCGACGATTTTGACATATTTTGTGCCTATGTGTTTATGTGTTATTAATATCTTGCTTACTTTATTATTCAATTACGATATTAATAAATCCTTTCTTGTATGTAATTCAGATGTCAAATGAAGCTAGTTCTAATCACGAAAACAACCATAATCATGAAAATTCCAATGAAGAAACTCATCTGAATATGAATGCTATTGAAAATATGATAGCTCAGAAAATCGCGGAAGCAATTCCTTTAATTGCTGATGCTATTAAGCAACCCATTTCTGTAACTAGGCATAAGACCGAGAGTAATAAGCGAAAGTCTAACACTGTGGCTAGTAACAGTGTGAATGGAGGAGGTAGAAACCCACTACCCAAAAAGCAAAAAGTTCGCGATTGTACTTACAAGGATTTCTTGGCTTGTAAGCCAACCGAATTCTCTGGAAACGAAGAATCAATTGCAGCATTACGCTGGTTAGAAAAGACGGAAGTCATTATAAGAATCAGCAAGTGTGCTGAAGAAGATAAAATATTATATGCTTCTAATCTCTTCGTTAATGAAGCAATAGAATGGTGGAACACAATCCTCCGGTCAAAGGGAAACAACGTTGTTTATACTATGACCTGGGAAGAGTTTAAAGAAATAGTAGAAAGGAAATTTTGTCCTCCTCATGAACGAGAAAATATTGCTACTATGTTCTTAAACCATAAGATGGAAGGTGTGAAGTGTCGTGAGTATACGACAAAATTCTTCGAATATGCGAGAATGGTGCCGGCTTTGGCTTCGCCAGAATCAGTACTAATTTCTCGTTATATTTGGGGATTAGTCAGCTAGACCTTAGACTATTGAAGAAACAGTTCAGCTAGCAAATACCCTGGCAGACGGATTAGTCCGAACTCAGGAAGAAAACAAAAAAGAAAGATCTAGCCCAGAAGATTACCCAAGAATTCCGGAAGAAAGGAACAGGGCAATCTTATGCTCATCCTTTCTGTAGAACTTACAGAAAAAGGCATTCAGGGAGATGCCCTTTCAAGAAAACTAAGTATTGCAATTATTGCAAAATGGCTGGACATACGGATGAAGAATGTAGAAGAAAGGAAAGTCGTGTTTGCTATAACTGCGGAGAACCTGGCCACATCCGTCCAGAATGTCCAAAGCTGACAAAGGTTCCTGACAACAAAGCAAAGAACACAGATGGACCTAAGGAGAATGCACGAGCTTTTCAGCTTACTGCACAAGAAACAGCAATGATTCCGGACGTCATTGCGGGTACGTTTCTTATCGATAACGTTTACGCTAAAGTATTGTTTGATTCCGGAGAAAACCAAAGTTTTATAAACACGAAGTTTTGCCAAGCCTTAAATCAACCATTAACCAAACTCCATCAAGTCTGCACGGTAGAGACGGCAGATGGAAATTCCATTCATATTCATGAAGTACTCCAAGAAGAAAACATAAACTTACTAGGCCACCAGTTTAAAGCAAATTTACTCCCAATGAAACTGGCTGGATTCGATGTTATATTAGGAATGGACTGGCTAGCAGCCAATCATGCTCGAATCCTATGTAATACAAATTCTGTTGAAATTCGCTCGCCAACAGGAGACATTATTACAATTCAAGGAGATAAGATGCTCAAGCCTAGAAAGTTCATATCAATAATGAAAGCGGCTAGCTATCTAAGGAAACAAGGCGTAGTATATATGATTTCTGTAATCATTAACGCCAAAGGAAAAGAGCTAAAAGAAATTCCGGTAGTATCGGAATATTCTGATGTCTTTCCAGAAGATTTACCTGGACAACCGCCTGATCGAGAAGTTGAATTTAGAATCCATATAATACCAGGAGTAGCGCCAGTTACTAAAGCACCATACCGATTAGCGCCAACAGAGATGTTAGAATTAAAGAAGCAATTAGATGAATTGCTAGAAAAAGGTTTCATACGACCTAGCTCATCACCCTGGGGAGCACCAGTACTGTTTGTCAAAAAGAAAGATGGGTCGATGCGTATGTGTATCGATTATAGAGAATTGAATAAAGTCACAATTAAGAATCGGTATCCTTTACCAAGAATTGATGATTTATTTCATCAACTCAAGGAGCTCGATATTTTTCTAAAATCGATTTACGCTCAGGATACCATCAATTAAAAGTGCAAGAAGAAGATGTTCCTAAAACAGCTTTTAGGACAATATATGGTCATTATGAGTTTACAGTCATGCCATTTGGTTTAACCAATGGATCAGCTGCATTCATGGATATGATGAACCGAATATGTAAACCATATTTGGATAAATTTGAAATCGTTTTTATAGACGATATACTTATTTATTCCAAAACCAGTGAGATCATGTTAAACATCTTCATACACTTTTGACATTATTGAGAAAAGAAAAGCTTTATGCTAAATTCTCAAAATGTGAATTCTGGTTACAAGAAGTACAGTTTCTAGGACACTTGATTAACCATGAAGGTATTCACGTGGACCCTTCCAAAATAGAAGCTATTACTAATTGGGAAATTCCTAAAACTCCTACAGAAATTCGAAGTTTCTTAGGATTAGCAGGATATTATAAACGCTTCATTCAAAATTTTTCCCGAATAGCAGTTCCGTTAACCAAGTTAACGTGTAAGAATGTTAAGTTTGAATGGGGACCTAAGCAAGAAGAAGCTTTTGTAACTTTGAAGCAAAATTTAACAAATGCCCCGATACTTGCGCTACCAGAAGGAAGTGAAGATTTCACAGTCTGTTGTGATGCTTCTAAATCAGGATTGGGATGTGTACTAATGCAACATGAGAAAGTCATTGCTTACGCATCTAGACAATTAAAGAAACATGAAGAGAATTACACAACACATGATTTAGAATTGAGAGCAATAATTTTTGCCCTAAAGATCTGGAGACACTATCTATATGGTAGTAAGTTTACTGTATTTACAGATCATAAAAGTTTAAAATATATCTTTGGGCAAAAAGAGCTTAACATGAGGCAAAGACGCTGGATGGAAATTCTTAGCGACTATGATTGTGAGATCCTATACCGTGAAGGTAAGACAAATATAGTAGCTGATGCATTAAGCAGAAAAGAGCATGAGAAACCTAAAAGAGTGCGAGCTCTAAGGTTAGAACTTCAAATCAATTTAATTGATGAAATAAAGAATGCTCAGAAACAAGCAATAGAAGAAAATAATATTGCTGATGAGAAAAGAAATGGTACCATTGATCTACTTGTCAAAGGGAATGATGAAATTCTCCGAATGGGGAACAAGATCTGGATACCAATCATAGGAGGATTACGAGAAAAGATTCTTGAAGAATCTCATAAATCCAAATACAAAATGCATCCTGGAAGAGATAAAATGTATCAAGATTTGAAGAAAATCTATTGGTGGATAGGAATGAAAAAGGACATAACCAGTTATGTTTCAAAATGCTTAACTTGTTCACAAGTTAAAGCAGAACATCAAAAGCCATCAGGATTACTTCAACAATTAGAAATGCCAGAATGGAAATGGGAATTAATAATGGATTTTGTTACTAAATTACCTACTACAAGAAGAGGTAATGAAACAATCTGGGTGATTGTGGATAGATTAACAAAATCAGCTCATTTCATACCAATGAAGGAAGCTTTCAAAATGGAATAATTAGCTAAGCTGTATGTAGACAAAGTTTTCTCCTTACATGGAGTTCCATTATCCATTGTATCGGATCGGGATAGCCGTTTTACGTCTCATTTTTGGAAAAGTTTCCAAGTAGCTATGGGAACAAAATTAAACTTGAGCACGGCATACCATCCACAGACTGATGGTCAAAGTGAAAGGACCATACAAACATTGGAAGACATGCTGAGAGCATGTGTAATAGATTTTGGTGGAAATTGTGATGACCATTTACCACTAATAGAATTCTCCTATAATAACAGTTATCATACAAGTATTAATGCTGCCCCATTTGAATCCCTTTATGGACGAAGGTGTAGAACACCGGTATGTTGGGCAGAAATAGGAGGAAAACAATTATCAGGTCCTGAAATCATACAAGAAAGTACTAATAAGATAAATCAGGTTAAGGAAAGATTAAAGACCGCACGAGATCGTCAGAAAAGTTATGCAGATCATCGACGAAAACCATTGGAATTTCAAGTTGGAGACAAAGTGCTACTGAAAGTATCTCCATGGAAAGGAGTAATCTGATTCGGTAAGAGAGGAAAGTTAAGTCCAAGATTTGTTGGACCATTTCAAATTATCAAACGAATTGGACCAGTAGCCTATCAGCTAGAATTACCAGAGGAAATGTCAGGTATACATGATGTATTTCATATAAGTAACTTAAGAAAATGTTTAGCTGATAAAACACTAGAAGTACCCCTTTAAGATATAAAGGTAAATGAAAAGTTGAAATTCGTTGAGAAACCTTTGCAAATTGAAGATAGAAAGATCAAGAATCTCAAGCATAAAAGAATAGTCCTGGTCAAAGTGAAGTGGGATTCAAAGCGTGGACCAGAATATACTTGGGAATTGGAATCCGAAATGAAACGGAAGTACCCACACCTATTCCAACCAAATCTCGAGGACGAGATTCAAAATAAGGAGGGGAGACTATAACAAACCAAAAATTAAATAAAAAGAAGTAAGGAAATGGAAGAAGGAAATTCCATCCCACATTGGTGGAGGAAAGAAAATGAGAGGCTTCCACCTTAGTATAAATAGGAGTGTAAGTATCTTGTCCCACATCGCTAGATTATAAAACTAGTGAGCTCTTTACAAGAAATGAAATTTCTATGTTAATGTTCTTATAAGACATATCACACCCAATGGTCCTAGCGAAGGGTGCGAAGCACCCGAACGCGCACGCGCACGGGCACGGGCTCAGGCAATGGGCGCAATGTGGCGCTTTGATGGTGCACTTTTCACTTCGCTCGCATCGCCGCGAGCCGCATTAAGGGCCGCCTTAGTATTTTTGTTGGGAATTAAGAAAAAAAATCCTTCCATCACGTTACGCGACGGGTTCAGATTACCCATCACGTACCGCGACGTGGAGGTTACGCAGACGAGACACGTAGCCTGCCACGTAGCAGGCCTAGGGCTGACTCAGCGAAGCTATAGATGCTTCGCGGTACGTGACAGCTTTCTATTTATAGCCATCGCGTACCGCGATGGGGTCCAAAACCTGCTATAAATAGAAAGGCATCGGGACTTCATTTCTTCGCTCAAAATTCTCCTCTCTGAAAACACACACACACATAAGTATTTTATAAAGTATAATACCCAAGTTATCGTTGCGATATCCTATCCGATCGAAAGAAACATACACGAATCCAAAAGCTCTGCCTGTTAAGGTATAACATTGTGCCATCGTGTAAAGTTTCTACTCTCGTGATTATCGTTATGATTATTGGTTTTATACTAATCTAGTTATACTACATTATGTTTATCCTAGGTGCTTAATACCAGGAGGTGTTCTTTAATATATAAACTTGCAAGGTGAGACATTCAAGTTTTTATACCACTCACATTTGCGTGAGACAACTATTTTCCGACACTGTCATGGTGATTTCAAAACCTACAAAACCCATGATAGATTGTCTAAATATTTTCAAATGTTTTTATAAAGTATTTTAAATACATTACAGTGATTAAGTCTCTGTAGACTTACGGGATGGTTACTACTGGTATTGTGGGGTTTTGTATACAAGGCTTGCCTACTGGTCTATTACATGTTACTTATTGGATAAGTATTAGCCAATAAGTAATATGACCACAATCATAGATACGGTCGAGTGACAAGTACCTTTCGGTAATTTGTAAGCAGGCAGATGTAAAAACATCTTAATGATGTAACTGTAAAATGTGTCACTTATAAATGAATGTACTCACCAGTATTTCTTGTTGATCAAATATTTTAAACATGTTTCAGGTGACTTGTTAGAGACAAAGAAATGATGCATGCGGGCTTCCAGCTTAAATAAGTGGCTTGTCACCAGAATAAAGAAACGTGTTTTGTAAATTAGGGTTTAACCCTATAAAACTTATGTTTGTATCAAAAGGGATTAAATTCCCGGTTTATCAGTATAATAATCATGGTGTTTTTATAACTCTGATCATTTTTCCTAACTACGGTTCTGATTAAATTTTCCGCTGCAAAATAATTTAATAAACACCGATACCACCAATCAATGTTCACGGCTCCCCATCCCGGGGTATAGGGGTCGGGGGCTGTGACACTTTTAACTCTTGCCTTGCTTATGTGACCAAGTCGGCAATGTCATAGAAATGTATCATTGATGCCAGATCTGATACGTTTTCAAAGATTATATACGTTATTACTAGTTTGAACATCAATCTCATAAATACCATTTCGAGGTTTAGCCTCAAAATAAAAGATATCATTTAAGTAAGCAGAACTAGCCAATCCATTAAAAACATACTTAAAACCTTGTCCAAACAACAACGAAACTGAAATGATGTTTCTGGTCAAACCAGGAGCATACAAATAATTATATAAAGGAAAAACTAGGCCAGATGGACAAGTAAAATGAAATACTCCAGTTGCCAGAACTGGTACTCTCTTCCCATCTCTAACGGTGAGTTCCATGCTGCCTTTATTCAGTTTCCTCCACTTCTCAGGCTCATGCAAGACATTAACGATATGGAAACCACATCCGGTATCAAATACCCATGTGTTGCTAGAGACAGTGAAAAGTTCAATAACGTATATGGAAATACCTCGAGAAGAGCCTTCATCATTGGCTCTCTTCATCTGAATCTCAGCGAGGTAATCGGGACAGTTTAGCATCCAGTGCCCCATCTTGTTGCATTTGTAGCACTGGCGCTCCTCAAAGGACGGCGGTGGTGGCTTTGCAACTATCTTGTTAGTGTTGGTGGCAAACTTGGCAGCAACAGTCACTTTCTTCTTGCCTTTTCCCTTATAACCCTGATTCTTTAATTTAGGCTTTTTGACACCAGCATATCGAATCATCAGAACTTGATTGGTCCTTGAAGGAATGTTCATCTCAGCCTTTTTAAGCATGTTGTGAAGCTCCGGCACTGTCTTCACCCAGGCATTCATGTTGAAATTCATTACGAACTGGTCGTAAGAGCTGTGGAGAGAGTTGAGGATGAAATCCGCTGCCATCTCATCAGGCAGGGGATAATCAAATTTCTTAAGTTGATCGATGTGCCCCTTCATCTTAAGAACATGCGCACTAACGGGAGACCCTTCTGCCATCTTGCAACTAATGAGTTGTTTCATGGTGTCGAAACGTTCCTGTAGGGCTTGTTTCTAGAACATGCTCTTGAGTTGCTCAAGCATCTCATAGGCACCAAAGTCTTCCAAGCCTTTAGCAAGCTCAGAAGTCATGGTGGCTAGCATAATGGAGGATACATCAGCCGAGTCATCCTTATGCTTCTCAAGAGCTTTTCGAGCAGCAGTTGTATTGTTTTCAGGCTCGGTTGGAACAGGTCCATCGAAAACATACAGGCACTTTGCCAAGGTGAGAACAAGTCTCAAGTTGCGGTGCCATTCGATGAAGTTGGTACCGTTCAGTTTATCCTTCTCAAGAATAGACTTGAGGGCGTAGGGTGAGATTTCGTTTGACAACATCTGATTAAATAAGCAAAATTAAATTTAATTAGTATTTTCGACGTTGTAATCCTATTATTAATGACCCATAACATTAATATAATAGGAATTTGAGAATCTGGTTTCCAGTTTAAAGGCAGTTGTAGCACACAACATTAATAAGTGGTTAGGTAGACTGACAACGATTGCCAATTGTGAATAGAGCACAACTCTCGGTTATGAGGCCTATTGAGACAACGATTGTCTGAATAGATACGTTTAGCCTAATCTATGCCCACTTTAAGTCTCCAGACAGTTGTAGCACGTAACATCAGAGTAAAGTAATAGTCGTCCTAGTACAGTGACATGTGAAAGGGTCGGATGTGTCAACGAAACGCTTTCACCTTAATGGGATAGGCTAGAAAATAAGTGCGGTGCTGTAGCTCTAAACACTTGAAATTTCGCAATATGCCTCAGGTGTGACTTGTAGTAGGATTGACAAAAACTATTGGTTTTAAATTGGGATTAATTTTAAAAATTACCGAATAGAGTAAAATTCGAATTTTACTGTATTTATTATCGGGATAAATTGATGAACCCTTTCATCTCTCAAGACACTTAGTTTTAAATAACCTATTAAAAACTAAGTTTGTCGCGATACGGCTAACCAATTTTAAGTTAATAGAAAATCTATTAAGTTATAAGTTTTTGGAAATCAAAATGCTTTTAATTTGCAAAACATAATTGATCAATTAAAATTGTTTATTTTAAATTTATTTGGTATTAGGTCGGTGATATTATAATCCTATTATAAACAATCCAAGCAACCACAATAGCAAATAATATATGTAAATCCATAATGGCCAAAAAGGTGATCGGTCTCGCTAGAGCCAATTAGTAAGACCGATCGGGTCAAGGGGTTCACAACACAAAACAACCACAATGATGGACTCTTCGTGCATCCCGTCATCTTGTCCGAACTCCCACCAACTCCAAGAAATCCTTGAGCTCGTCCTTGGTTATCTTCGGTCTTCTTTATTACAAATTTATAATGAAAACATAATATCCCTATTATAAATTTGAATCATCCACATGGCCCAAAAAAAACCAAAAAATTAAATATATAACTGTTTACAACTTTGAACCATCCATATGACCAAATAACAAGCTCAACAACCAAACACACATAGGTCGGGGCCGGATTTACATATTCAAATATAAATAATATTCGGGTCGTTTTGACTTGATCAAATAAAATAAACAAAACTATTTAAAGTTTGTGACCAAATCTAAAATTACCCGAAAACAAATCTAGATCAAGAAACTTTAAACGATTTAAAGTTTGTGACGTAGATCCGGTTTCAACGGTGTAACCGCGGCTTTGATACCACTGTTAGGTTTCAACGGTGGTTCGAGAAACGGTTAAAACAATTAGAACCCATTTTAATATATATTCGTTTAAGTAAATATTAATCAAATTAATATATGTAAACGAACCAAATAAATGCATCGGATAAAACGGAAGACCATTGAACCGAAACCCGAACTTGTATCCGGTTACAACTAATACAAGTACGAAATAATAAACGACAACCATAGATAAAGCATTAAAGTATGTATACCTCGGTTATACACAACCGGGTGAGACACCGAGATCTAACAAACAAAGCTAGAAAGCGACACACAAGGAAGCCAAGAAATCCGGCGACTCAGCGGCGGGCGGCGCGGCGGCTGACGGTGGCGGACAGCAGCAGTGATGTGTGACAGCGTTGGAAACAGCAACCGCTGCTTCGGACAGCTGCAACTAGTCGGAAAAATTGAAGACGGCGAAGCTCCGCGATTGTGGTCCAGCGGCTGAGGGTTGTGACGCCGGCAAGCGGTGGCGGCAGCGGGAGCTGTAGGTAGGTGATGGTGGCTAGGGTTTGTTTATAATCACTTAGGTTTTAAACAATATTATGTTTATATACTAAAAGATTAGGGTTAAACCCAATCTTAAACCCATTGGGCTTTGAGCCCAATCACCAACTTAAAGCCTTGTCCACTAAAGGTCCTTGATTAATCATGTCTAGCCCAATTAACGATTAAGTGCGCTCGGTGTTCGTTATTCTTGGTGTAACTCTTACCGGGTCATAATCGGGTCGACCCTCGTTGACTTGACCCGAACCGACCATATGTTCAACATCAAGTTCGTTATATAACAACGGGAACCATTCGACAATGTCATCGTCCGTAGACGAAGAACTATCAGTGTCTAACGGAACCAAGTTGCTCGGAAATTCCATATTGTTTTGTTTTGAATGAAGTAGAAGATTGAGAGTGTTTTGAGTTGTATTGAAATGGTTGTTTATTTATATTGTTTATTTTTTTATTAAATCCCCCCCCTTCCCCCAACGGTCAAAAAATCCCAACATTCAATTTTCTTGGTTCAATACACGTGATGGCCATCACGCCGGATCACCATCACACGTGGCCACCACCGGCGTCGGTGTTTGTGAGCATATAACGCGTGGTGGGGGCCATCACGGACCACCCCCACCCCTCTAAGGCTGGACATGATGGAGAAAATCCAAGGTTAAAGTCATGAAGTACAAGAAAAGTTATTACTCATTATCATATAGACACGTGGTAAGCATGTAATAGCCCATGTTGATTAATGGAATCCACATGAAGGACCAAATCTCTAACGATACAGTATCATTATGGCATTATATATACATAATAATGTTGATTTGAAATTTTGTATAATTGCGACTCGTTGGGGCCAAAGGACTAATATTTTATAGATTATTTTTTATATATATAATTTATTACAGTGAAAGTTAAGTGATGTTGTAGATTTGGGTGAACACGTCACTCATCCTCATTCTGGTACTACTCCTAATCAAATACATAATTAATTATGGAGTTTACTCTCATTCACATTCACCATGTATGATTCGTTTAAAACACGTTGGTTATATTTGAGACAAAATATTTTTATGTCTTATAATCTCTTATGTAGACAGAACAAAACATGATTATGTTAGATTTATCTTAAAGTATTACAATAATAGGTGGTCCGTTGATGAGTAATTCTCGACAAGTGGTATATAGGCTTGACATGCAACCAACTAATTAACATGTAATTATGTTAAACTTATAATCAAATAATTAGTTAAATGTGTATGGATAATGCGTCATTTTCAAATAAAGTTTTGCAAAAAACGTAATAGCATATAGCAAGACTTAAGATATGATAAAAATCAACTTCAACATAAATGAGAATACTACAAGTGGAGGCTGCCATGGGTGTAGTTAAGTGTTGATAGTTATAATGGTCGTCGAGGAAAGTTGTAGATTATGAGTACCCATAACTACTTGGTTTTGTGGTATGATGTCCCGTCTCACAAATATGAGGTTGTGTGTTTAAATTTTTACAAATACAAGATAAAGATGGAATTTTATTGTTAAAACAGATGATAGGTGATTGTGAGAACATGCAAGGATGATAATTAGTATTGGACTTTTGGATATATTAATGATGATTGATGAAGGTAAGCCGTAGTAACTCAGGTTAAGAATTATAGTACGAGCAATTTTCCACATTTAAATAAACTACGTACATAAACAAGCATCTCATTCTTATGGATTCGTCTATGTTCATTTATTAATTTCATTTATATATGTAAGTTTTTGTTTGCATACATGTTCCATTAAATTTGTAAATCTTAATGTAAAATTAATGAAACTTCGTGGGTTATTATGTATTGTTAATCAACTATATAGATGTGTACAATGTGTCATTGTGGATAATTACAACGGAAACTTAATTTAATCATACACGATAATCATGATAGAGATAACTACACCCTAACTAATATCTCCACACAATCAATACACCCTAGTCAAATAATTCAACATTAACGCATTAATAATTCCTACATCGCTTTTGACTATTAAATAATTTGATTAGGCCAATGGGAGCGGAATTAAGGATTGTAAAATCCCTCCTAGCTTTATCACTTCTGGATTTGGTAAGGATACCATATACGAAAACAAGTATAGGTAAGTATGATCAACATATTAGAAGTGTTGATTTGGTTGAAAGTGTGAAGTCAAAACCAGTTTATGTACTTTTATACCCGTTTATATTGGTTAGTCTTTATGTTTGTGCTTGTTTGTTTTAGGTTGTGTTTGCTTATAGTAACAAAGAACATAAATGAAATGTCCCATTTCTTAACCGACGAACAAAAACAAACCAAAAATCATTTGTTTAAATGTTTATTTGTTCGATTAACAAAATGAATGAATAAAACTATTATAGACTATAGTTACTAGTTACATGTTAACATTATTATATAATAAAAAGTTACACCAATGTACTAATGTAAAGTGTAGACAAAAGAAAAGCAAACTGAAGTCCGTAGCCGCAACTTGAACGGGATGCCGAATCTTTTGGTCCACATCAATAAATTAGGGAAAGCAAATAATACAAACAAAAAACATGAAGATGAAATACCCTAAATACCCTCCATTTATGGTTTTGTTAGTTAGATATCGTTGTAGCCTCGACACAAGTAAACCGGGAGTCACGCCATCAATCACGCACGTGTAACAAGATCTTCTATTCATATAGATAAATATCGTATGGTTTTTTGGACAATAGTACCATAGATAATATCTGTTTGATCAAAATTTCAAATGAGAATTTCGTATCAAAACTAGAGCTTGTTAATGTCATGTAGCCGTTGACAATTTCTTTTTTAAATTACTTTATATCTCAAGCCTTTCATATTTCTCAAAGTTGTACATCTATATCTATATAAATATATAATTGTCTTTCGTAAGAACATTAAATGCCTTCAAAAATATTAGATAAAAGTATTATGTAAGGAAAAAAGTAAAAAAGGTTTAAATGTTACGAAAAATAAAATTTCAGTTTTTTTTTTTAATGATCAACAAACCCCGGCCATCGGGGTACACACATTGGCCAAAGGACGCTCATGCCCGTGATCGATATAGCGCTGACAACCAAAATCATCACCAATTATAGGTGAAATCCACCATCTAAAGACCCATTGTGATAAAACCTCTAGCTCGCACATGATATTTTTTTACATACAATACAAAACCTGAAACTACGACCTCCGAGGGGAAAAACCATGGGGCTAACCAATTGCCAATTCGCCTTATAATGCAAAACCACAAGATTTTTTTCCTACTTATATCAAAAGTTAAAAATTAATCAGATAGAAACTTAGAATGTTATCAGGGATCCTCCAACTGGTTTACTATGAGGTGCAGAGCTGAGCTAAGCACGTGTTAGTCAGTGACGGATTCAAAAATTTTAGCCAGTAAATGCAAAAAATGTTAACCTAGAATGAATTTGGTCAAACTAAAACGCGTCAACCCAAGATGTCGGGTAAAAAGGCTACATTAAATAAATTATGTATAGAAATTTAAGCAACAAAGTTCATTAAACATAATAAACAAAATACATATTCAGTTGACCTTTACGTGATTTTATCTTTTAAAAACGGTCAATTATAGTCTCATTTATAACACATGTGCTTTTTTTCATCATTAAATAGTGTACAATTATTAGTCATTAAAAAATGATACCCTGAATAAATTCAGATTTCGGTCTAATAACTATAATAGTCATATTAGACTCTAAATTAGCTAGAATGTTTTAGAAACCTAGAACCTAAGTCATCGTGCTTCAAATGACAACAAAAATCCCATGCCTTTTGAATTTCAAGAAACACGTAAACAATCAAATCAAAATGAAACCAATAGAAATTAAAACAAAAATGTAAACAATTGATGAACGTATCTCGTAATTCAAAATAAAAACAAGAAACCGAAATCACAAAAAAAAATCTAAACAACATATACATGATGAGATGTAAAAACCTTTTCATCTCTCACTCCCGTATAACTTGCAGATTCCAAATTTTCAATTTATAATGTGGTTAGACAATTAAGCAATTTGGGTATAATTGTTATTTTTCAAAACAAAATAAAATTTATGCGTGGAAAGTTGAGCTCAAAAGGTTGGGTCGAGGCACTGAAAATAATAAGGAAGTGGCACATGGGTCGTTGTGCTTAATATATTCGAAGTTTACGACATAAATTAGAGATTTAAGTGGATGCATTCGCCCCCTAACCCAACATTCGATCCGCCCCTGGACTGTTACTCGTAATTGAATTAATAAAAACCTTAAAACGAGCTAGGCTTCTTTGAGCTCAAGCCATTCCGCTTCTTCAAATAAAGCCAATTTAGTTATCAAGGCCTACCTCAAACCGTGTATGGAAAGTTAATTTTTTTTATGCTCGTCAAGCCTTAACGAGGCTTGCGTATTTTATGTTTTAATTATCAGTTTTGGATTTCTACATGTATAGTCGAGCTCAAGGCCCGCATTGGCTCGACTAAGGTAGTTCATGAGCTTGATCCTAGCTTAGGCTCGTGATTAAGGTACCACACGAGCTTGAACCGAGCACATGCTCGTTTAAGGATTTTCTTAAATATGTAAAAAAATAATTAAAAACGTATATTAGTTAATTAATAAACAAGCCAAACTAGAGGTTAAAAAAATGACATTCGAGCCGAACTCGAGCTCTCGTAAATTAAAACGATTCCGGCTCAAGCATAACAGAGCTTGGGCCCGACATGATTTATTCATATCCCTAGAGATGTGGTTGAGATGATGTGGAATCATCTGTTGAAGACGGGCGCCCGTGAAGAGGAAATCAAGGACGGGCCGAACAACCATGGACTAAAGTTAATGTTCAAAAGACCATTTATGAATAATATCTACCTGTTCTAATAAAAAAATACTTGTGACACATATCTGTTTGTGGTTAAATCTCAAAACATTTTTCCCTTTAAAACCAAGATCTTAATTGATCTTAATATATGTCATATTTACTTTCCTTTTACATTATATTTATATTATATCTATACATTTTATAAAAATAAATATAAACATATTACTTGGTGAAATCCAAAATAGATTTATAATTTAATGATGATGATAAATCTATTTGTATTTTTAAACTTTTAAAATTTCCCAGATATATCTTTTTTTGACCCGCAACACTTTAACGCAAATGCATTTAACTTGTACCAAACAATCTATTTACCAACTTGAAGATTATAAGTAAAAACAAAACTCGAATATGCTTTCATTTTTACAAAGCAATTTTTAAATCATTAAATTATAAATCTATTCTTGAAAGCATATTCGAGTTTTGTTTTTCATTATAATCTTCAACAGTATACATAGTACAATATGTTAATAATAACATTTGAAATTATATTTTTTTCAATCTTTTAATGATAATTTAAAATAATAACAATAATATATAAATGGATTGATTTAAAAAAATGGATATTCGGGTTTTAAATTTATTTTCATGGACATTTTTGGAAATAATCAAAAGGTTCAGGATTTGACAAATTGACTATTTTTTCCCCGACTATTAAAATTAAGAAAAGATAGTGAGCACTTCCGACATGCCACCCCATGTATATAAATTCTTCTAACTTTTAAAAAATTTGGAACATTTGCGTCAGCATTAAATTTTTTTTCAATGATGAATAGAACGTTGTATGAGAAGCATGTCATGTAAAACCATGCTCAAATGAAGAAAAATATTAACAATATTAAAGGAGTTAACATGTTATTTTTTATATTGTCATTATGGCAAAGTCGAGAAGCCCCCTAAGAATTATCGAGAATTTTAAAAATTGCTTTGTAAAAAAATCTTTTTAATGGGGTAGCTCAGAAAAACATAGTTCTTGAAAAACATCCGTTATTATAATTTAATATTCTTCTTTCCTTCTGTGGGTTGTAAATTGATAAATATATCTATAAAGGTAAAGTCCATTCGGTATTTAAGCCGGGTGGTCAGAACTACTATTGTATGACAAGTCTTCTTCCTGAATTCTTTTAATTATGCATATATGATACTGACAATAAAAATTTCAATAAAAGGAGCGTTCTCAAGTACGTGCACATGCATTTTTTTATTATGTTCTTTTTAAAAAATCATTTTGTGATATAAATAAAATCAGTCATGTACATATAGTATAGATACAAGCATAAATATAATGCATTTTTTTATATACGTTATGCAATTCTTTGTTTACTTGTAATTTTCTAATTTGAATAATTTTGTGTGTTATACGTACTCTAAATTTAGTAAAATAATATAAAGATACGGAATCCATATAACATTGAATTAGGTGACATTGGCGCCGAGAAAAAGCACAATATAACCTTATTAATTTTTATTGGAGAAGTTGTATAAATATAAATATAGACACTATAACATTCCATTCCATTCCATTCCACATTTCCACCCTCCATCCCCATAATTCTCTCTTCTCCGTTGAAAGTATATTTCCATCTCAAGATATCCCATTCCATTTCCTAACCTTCCTTTCTTCACCCTAATATTTTCCGGCCACCGTCTCCTCCGCCGGAGACTGTCCGGCCACTATGCCCACCCTCCTAATTTAATTTAAACCAAATTCCGTTCTCTAATATCATTTCACAATTCAGTCCTAATGAACGGTAATTCATGCACCACCTTTTAATCTCAATAATAATAATAATAATTTCATAATTCATTTAACAGATGCGGACCCAGTGAATTTTACCTTTTTTTTAAATATTTATACGTTAAAATTCTGACAACAACAACAAATTTTTTTGGGTCCGCCTCTGATTTACAAATCTAATTTAGTTCCGTGTTTTAAATATTTGATTGTAGAACAAGCCTTAAATAATCTCAAGCTAATCGAAATCGAAGATGACGAACACGAACATGAACACCAGCAATCATCTCCAAGAGGCGTTCTCGAAATCCCAGTTTTTGGGTCGGATTCGGATAACCACAGCAGTGTAAGCCGGAGTTTAAGCAGCCGTGGGTCGTCTTTCAATGAAAAATCGCCGGAGATGGCTGGAGATGATGAGGAAGGTAGAAGACCGGAGGCAGGGCTTATTAGCACGTCGTCGGTGGCGCAGGATACGCGGTGGAGGAATTTGGTGTGTAATTTGAAGTGGAAGTCGTTTAAGCGGTTTTCGACAATGCCGTTGGTCGCAGGATACGAGATGTCGAGGAAGAGTTTGATGCGGAGGTTAGGGAGGCATCCAATTATCAATGAGGAGATTATTGACGGCGTTCGGTGGACCGTTCCGAAACCGTCATGGCGGAATTTTACGTTTGAGGAGCTCACCGTGGCTACCGGCGGTTTTAGTCTCGGTAAGTTATTCTATTTGTTTCTTCTGTATCGATGTGAACACTAGTTTTAAAATAATAAAAGTTTAAACTTTCATTTCACACCAAAAGAATTTTTCGTGTTTTTGTAATTAAATAATTGATAAATAGGAATAGGAATATCTTACGTGAAGCCATCATGTAATACAAAAGATTTTGTTTTACGTCTACTCAAATGTTAATAATATTATATAGGGATGATAGTTTTTGAAATGAGGTGAAACACGTGACCAAAATAAGTTGGGTTCAACGAGTCAAGTTTGGTATTATATGGATCCCGTTCTATCAAGTTGTTTAATTAAACGAGGGCGACCTGCTAACCACTTTTGATACATTTAACCCATATTTTACAATCCGTCGACATCCTAAATGCTACTAGTTATCATGTTTAAACTAAAAAATTAGTTTGATTTACATTATAAAAGGTGGACTCATAAAATTAAATATCAAAGTAAGTAAAATAGTATATGATCTTTCGTTTTTTTGGTTGTTTTGGTCATAGTATGGTATGACACGAAATTTGGCTTTTTTCTTTCTAAAATATAAGTAGGACTCAACATCATTGAAGTTTGATTACATTTGAATTCCTATAAAGAAAGATAATATATTCTTTTAATAACGCAAATTAATAAATCTTGTTTATGGGTATTGTGAAACGAACCTATATGGCACAACTTTTTGGACATTTTCTCATACCTTTTGCTTGTCACGAGGGATGCATGCTTACCATATTTTCAACAACTACACATTTTAGGAAATAAATAACACAGTTAAATACTCCAATGTTTATACTCTTTTTGATCAACTAAAGTTTAAACATGATTCTTTCCGGAAAAATGTTGATATTGTAAAAAATAAACTATGTTTTGGTCAACTTTTCTAATAATCAAGCATTTAATTTTTATACTTTTATAGATAATTTGGTGGGCCGAGGCGGGCATGCTGAGGTGTACAAAGGACGCTTACCCGACGGTCAACTTGTCGCGGTGAAAAGAATAACGAAGAAGGAGAAAAAAGACGAGGACCGAGTCCAAGATTTCTTATCTGAGCTCGGGATCATAGCTCATATTAACCATCCAAATGCAGCTCATTTGATCGGTTTCAGTTCGGATACTGATTTACATCTTGTTCTCCAATTCGCGCCACATGGCAGCCTTGCAACTTTACTTCATAGTACATATCTATTTTTATGTCTTTTTGTTCCTACGTGGGGCGTACTCGTTGATCCGACTGTTTTTGTGTAGATAGTGAAGAAAGATTAGATTGGGGATCAAGGTTTAAGATAGCCATTGGCATTGCGGAAGGGTTGAAGTATCTTCATTGTGAATGTCAAAGGAGAATAATTCATAGAGATATCACCGCTTCAAATATCCTGTTAATGGAAGACTATCAACCTCAGGTTAATTTTGTTTCGTGCTTAATCATATGTTAATTGTTATTGACGTTTACTCGTTTAGTCCATCATAAAAAAATTATTTTGGTTATCTTTTGTGTGTGTAGATATCTGATTTTGGACTAGCAAAATGGCTCCCAGAAAAATGGCTTCACCATATTGTTTCCCCAATTGAAGGGACTTTTGGGTACATGGCACCCGAGTATTTTATGCATGGAATCGTTCATGAGAAGATTGACGTGTTCTCGTTTGGAGTTCTTTTGCTTGAGTTTATTACTGGTCGTCGCGCAGTTGATTCAAGCAGGCAGAGTCTTGTAATTTGGGTATGTTCATGTCTTATAATGATTTAATATTTATAACCCATGATATCCGGGTATGCTAATTTATTTATACAGTATGGGTATGTTAATTTCTTTAATCAATCTTAATAACCTGTATATATATGTGTATTAATTTCTTTCTAAAGAATCAATCTTTATAATATGTGATGTTTACTCAATGATAGTTTCTTTATAAACAATCAATTCGATAACCTGTGATATCTTGGTTTGTTAATTTCTTTACCAAGAATCAATCCACCTGGATTTGTTTATTTCTTCGCAAAGAATTAATCTTTATAACATTTGATATATGGGTATATTAATTTCTTTATAAAGAATCAATCTTTTGATACGGAAATATACATAACCTGGTTTGTTTTGTCTAGGCAAAACCGTTTCTTGAGAAATGTAATGTTAAAGAGCTCGTGGACCCTCGTCTAGAAGGTAAGTACGATATGGTTGAAGTAAAGCGTGTCATGTCAGCAGCTTCATCTTGCATTCATCATTTGCCAAATGTCCGCCCAAACATGAAACGGGTAAGTTCAAAGAGACTTGAATACCTAACCATTACACATTGTCACATTTGATTGAGGTATTAGGTATTCTAATTGTGGGTTGTTTGGTTAATAATATAATGTGGTACAGGTTATGCAAATGTTGAAGGGTGAGAAGTCGGAACCAAAGGCGAAAACAAGTGCGGGCCGAGCATTGCTTTTAGACGCGTGTGACTTAGACGATTACTCGTCGACGACCTACCTAAAAGACCTAAATCGACACATGGAACTTGTGATGGAGTGATGAGTAATCTAATCAGCACTTAATTTTTGTGGTTTGTAACGTGATGTTTTGGGCTGAGGGGAGTGTGTATATTGTTGGGACGGTGGTGGGCCTCCTTTTAGAAGTTTTAAGGCCATATCTTCTTGTTTTAGTTATGGGTTTAGATGGGCCGAGAAGTTGTAATTATTATAGGATATATAATTATCCCCATGAATGCTTCCAAACTTCTAAAAGAAACACATTATTGATACACAACCATGTGCAACATAGTTGATATTGGGTCCAGTAACCATTGGGATTTGCAAGCCCATTATTAATCATACATTCAATCATTCATACTGGCATTTTTAACTTTTAGGTACTGAAATCAAATTTTAAGCCATCATCTACCTATTTTTATTTTTATTTTTATTTCTTATTTGTTATTAGCTATAACCAAAATCGTCAAGTACTTGGTCCAGATCGGTTAGAGTACAACATGAACATGTAGTGCATTATTTTGTTACTTTACCAAATGAGTTGCAAGTATTAGGCCTAGTCGTGTCGGGGATTTATGATATACAACATAATCAAATAAATCAGACAAAAAAAACCATGATTGATAAAATTCTTCTCGAATATATCACACTAAGTGTTCATTTTGTGTCTGTAATAAAGATATCTTATATAATGTGTCGTCTATGTATCTTTTTCTCACTATTTTTTCCTCTTCACTTTTGTTACATGCATCCTTACTATTTATTAATATTTTATTTAGCGAGCCCCTTATAATTAAATTTGTTTATGGTTTTGGGCCATAGCACGATACAAATAAATAAATTTTTATAACGCATTAAATTTGCTATGATTATGAACAAAATAGCCTTTTGCATTCCATTGTTGCCTTAACCTCAAACTTTGTAACAAAACCAGTTATAAGTGCACCTGAAACACGGTTCATGATTTGGCTGGCTTGGCTGCAAGAGCTACACATACCTCTCACTAGAGGTGTGCAAAATCGGGTATTTTTAAAACCCGAAACCGGTTCGGAACCGGTTTTTTCACATCGGGTACAGAATGGGACCGGTTCCAGTCAGGAACCGGGTAGGAACCGGACCCGACCCGTTGGAATGATTATGGAAACCCAGTAGAACCAGGTAGGGTAGGAACCGGGCCCGGTTAATACATAAAAACCGGGTACACCGGTTTTCTTTTTTGAAATTTAAGCAATATGGCCGTTAGGAACCGGTTCCAACAGCTATATAGCTGTTTTTGGACCGTTGGAACGGGTTTTTAACCATATACACCTTATACACATACTATAAATAGCTAGGTGGTGTGTAGAACTTGTTAAACCACTTTCAAAACTATAAAACACATTTTAAATCACAGTTAAGCTTAAACCGGCAATCAATGGCAAGTAACGACAATGTTGTTATGGTCATCGAAACAAAACGATGCCTCGAGGTCTGGGTTCATTATTTTTTGTGTGTCATGACCGACTCACAAGAGATGGTCTGGTGCAAGTATTGTTTCAAGTTTCTAAAAGCGGGGTCGAACTCCACCCTACGCAAGCATACCAATAAGTATTGTCGTGAGAAAAAAAAAGTTTGGATGCCAAGAAAGCGAAAGCGGGATAGTCGTCCGACTCTACAACTCAAGCACCTACCGTCGCCGGTAACAATGCTTAATCGTTGTAGAGCGCGGGATTAAAACGACAGACCTTGTTTTTTATTTTAACTTGTTATGTTTAATATTGTCATGTTTAATAATGTTTGTAATATGTTGTGTTTATTATAATAAAAGGTCCGTCGTTATTGTAATCAATTGAAATAGTAACAAAAAAATAAAACATGACTTATAAGAAATTAAACATTACTAGTAATAAACAACGCAAAACTAGTTAATAAACAAAGCAAAACTAAAAATTACTTGAAATTTGATCGTGTTACAAATTAAAATACTAAAACAAATAAAAAATACAAGTCTTTAAGCCCTTCTTCTTAGTCTTCATCCTCGTCTTCTTCACCACCCGAATTCCCGAAAAGCCCTTCCTCCACCTCCTCATCATGAATTGGACGCTCTAGTGGTATTTCGTCTTCAAAGTTTGCCTTGTGTTGTATACTGTAACACCCCGACCAAAGGCGGATTATACATCGGGGCGCCACATATTGTTTCATTACTCGTGACACTATTGGGTGTCAATATTTAATAAATACATTCATTCGCGCACGCGCAGAGTAAACACAAGATAACATAAATCATCATAAATCAATATATTATAAATCATAACATTCGAACAGCAAAAACTTGTCTTGATACATTTTAATCTAGGTCCAAAATAAAGAAAACTTCCTATGTGTCCACAAGCTTCAAAACAGCTACTGCAAACCTGAACATGTGTTAAAATAAACGTCAAACACTTGCGTGTTGGTGAGAAATCAAGTTTAATACAATACATAGATGACAATAAATCTGCGCGCAACACGTGTATGTCTGGTGTTTAACAAGGGTGCAATCAGATTGTGATCAAGCCTAGACAGATCATAGCTCATAGTTCATAGTTCAATCCGTGCTCCCAATTGAGCACAAAAACGAGAAAACATCTGTGCAAGTGTAAACAAAGAAAACCGTAAACGATAGGTCTCCCGTGTTCATCTAATGGATCCATGAAAACTTCGGAATAGGCCGAACAAAGCGGTTAATGATACACACATACAAATAAACAGCCAAGTAAACGTCCTCAACACATGGGATACTGCGCGACTAAAGTTCATAAACAAGTTTAAGACTCTAAGTTTGTATGAACACATGAACATCCCAAAACATTAAAAAATAAAAAGGGATTAGGTACGAGATTACTCACTTGATAAACGATGCGGTGTAAGATAAAGCAAGAACCGACTTTAAACAAGCACAAGTTAACCTATAAATAAGATTATTGTTTTAATGATTTGTTTTAAGTCTTGAGCATAATTAATAAGTAAATTATTATATATTATGTATTACCGGAAATCAGGGCAGAACAGGAGAGAAAGACGGAGGCAGAGAGGAAGACGGCAGAGAGAGCAAGGAGGAGAAAGATAATAAGTGTTTGTGTGTGATGTGTTAGGAAAATATCATTATTATTTATAGAGAAACCCTAGGGAACACAATCCCTAGAAAAGGGGAAAAGATCTCCAAAAAGCAAAAGATTCCAAAAGCAAAAGATATCAAAAGATATGGCAGCTGCAGGGGGCAAGATAAAGCTGTCAGGGAACAGTAAAAAGCATGGGCGGATCAGATAAAGGTACAGGTCAAGCATGGCAAAAGCAGATCTCAAAAGATTATGTCAGTCACTTTATCTGCCAACCAATGGGGTTGGTGCGCATGCTGCGCCGAAAGTAACTTTTCAGACATAAAGCAGATTAGGTCAACAGCTCAAAAGATTAGACAACACAAAAGCAAACGGCTAGATTAAACAGAAGAAAACTCAAAGGGTTTAGCGCGAGAAGGCTCGAGCGCGAAGGCAGACACAGAAGGTCAAGAGAGCGCGAGCGCGAAGGCAGACAGAACTAACCTTAACGCGTCGCGGAAAGAACTACATTTCTAAGCGTGCCGCGGGAAGAATCACATTTCTTAGCGCGCCGCGGGAGGAACTAAAATTCCTAGCGCGCCGCGGGAAGAACTATAATTCTTCGCGCGTCGAGGGATGAACTACGATTCTTAGCGCGCTGCGAGAAGAATTACAAATCCTTAGCGCGTCGCGGGAAGAACTACCGTCCTTCGCGCGCTGCGAGAAGAATTACAATTCTTAGCGCGCTGCGAGAAGAGTTCGTCTCGCGTATCGCTGAAACAGGTGGTCTTCACGCAGGATTCCTTGTAAGGGGTCTGGCGCGTGGAGCTGCGCAGACAACCTTAGGCGGGAAGGAACAAACGACAAGCAAAGAGTTAGAAGAAAAAGAGGGAAACAAGGCGTAAGGGCGGGACGGCGACAAGAGGGAAAAGAAGGCGGAAAGAGAGAAGGAGAGGGACGGAACGGCGGAAAGAAAGAGAGAGAAAGAGGCGGGAAGGAAAATATATATATTATTATTAAAAGTAAAATATAAGTATAAATAAATATTAAATCAAAAAAAAAGAAAGAGATCGGGTCAGAGAAACGGGTACCTGGGTCGGGTCGGATCGGGTCAGATGTCACATATACAATCCACCGCATCCAAATGATCCTTTTGGCAAATGCAAACCTCTACAGACTCGGGAGTTAGTTTTGTTCTTCACATCGATAATACCCTCCCCACTAAGAGAAAAAACCGATTCGGAAGCAACCGTTGAAGCTTGGATGCTAAGCAAGTCACGAGCTATGGCGGATAGAATAGGAAATTCGTTTTGTTCCCCCTTCCACCAAGCCAAAATATCAATGTTGCGAACTGCATCGACCGTTGCACCCTCACCATAGTTTGCTCCACTATATCGACCAAGTTCACTTGTTGTTGTGTTTCCTCTTTGCCTCTTAGCCGCCGATTCACAAACAACATTCATCAAATTTGTAAGCTTGTCCTTGTACGGCTTACTTTTTGTTGTTTGCCTCTCAAAAGAAGACCTTGTGCTTGGACCATAAAGTTGAAAATAATGATCATAAAGTTCTTGAATGTGTTTTTAAACTTATCCTTAGCTTTCGTTGACAACTTCGGGTTGATCTCCTGCTTACCCATGTCGTCAAATATTTCCTCGATCAATGTCTCAACCATGTTAACATTCCAATATGGATTAAAGCGGCGGCTAAAGTAAACACCGGCGGTATGTCTTCATAATATTTTAAAAACTTTTCCTTCATTACCTTAACAATGTCATTGAAAAGTTTGTTCTTCTCCTCAAAACTCTTTAAAATTCAAGGACATGTTGTACAATTCTTGCAAAACCCAACAACTATTAAGATAATAAACCCCCGATAACTTAGTTGTTGCGGTTTTGAAAACATCAAGATACTCCAACAAATAACCGACATTGACCCAAACACTTTCGGGAAGCATATCAGCCTCGCATCCATTAACAAGATTGTTATGAAAACTTTGTAAAGTTTGGCGTTGGGCAAAAGCGCACTTGAGCATATGACAACTTGAGTTCAAACGGGTTGGAACGTCCCAATTCGGCCCCAAATATTTTCTTTCAACCGATTTGCAATAGTTCTTATATTCAAGATGTCTTCTTTTACCACTTTTGAAAACATCTTGTAACATAAGTCTAAAGCAAGTCAAACCTTGACCCATGTTTTATGATAATTTTTCGGCCGCCTTTGAATTTTTTGATGCGTTGTCAAACGACATCGAAAATATTTTATTTTTCAAGTTATAAGTCGTCATTACCTCATCCACCAAATCAAACAATTTTTCAGCGGTATGTGGGTACGAGAAGTTTTCAAAAGAGATGGTGTGTTTCATCAATTGCCAAGACACCGGATCAACTCAATGAGCGGTGACACGAATGTATGATTCGGGTAACCCGTGTGGTGCCGACCAAACATCACTACTTAAATTCATCATCGATTCTAAAGTTTGTAAAAAGTCGATTAACTCTTTTTTTGCACACTCCCACAATTTGATACAATTACGTCTAAGGATAGTATGACTTACATGTGTGTATCGCGGTTGTAGAGTTTCTCGAATCAAGGCCGTTAACTCCGGGTTGTTAAAGTGGTTAAACGGCAAACCACGTTGAATAACGAACTTTGCAATTCTATCTTGAACCCGGTTCGTGTTGTAACGAAAGAGTGTACCATCTTGACCCAATTCGACTTGGTCGCTTGCGTGAACTTTTTCAAGGCCTTGCAAAATTGTTGTCGATGTGCCTTTTTAAAGTCGAGTTAGAATTTTTATTTAAGAAAGTGCCACAAAATTTTCAACGAGCCTTAGTATCACCATCGATCACTATAACCAAATCCCAATTCTTCCACACGTCGTTGTTGCGGTTATGCTCGAGGACCGCAATAAGTTGTGGGTCATCTTCCACACTAACCGGGTCAATAAAAACGGATGGAGTAGCCTTATTGGTTTGCCTTGTTGTTAGAATTGTTAAACCTATTTAATATAAATGGTCAAATTCAGTCAAATGGTTAATTTATTCAAATTCGGTTTTTAACAAATGGTCAAAGTCAAACTGTATAACATATTTTTGTAAATTTCATATAAATGGTGAGAATCGGATTTTGATATTCAGTTAGATATATATATATATATATATATATATAAATTATTTTTGTCATTTAGTAATAAATATATTAATAAATTTAGTTGAAATTGACATTAAAATCATAATAACTTTAAATATTTAGAAATGGTTATTAAAAATAAAATATTTTTTGTTTAAGGCAAGAATATTGAAAAATTATGAAATGTGTTTATAATTATGAATATTAATAAAAAATTAAAAAGTTTATCAGCCTCAATTATGAAATTATCAAATTCATTAAATTTTGGTTTTTGAAAAATTGTTAAAAGTCAAACTATATAACAAATTTTTGTAAACTTCATACAAATTGTTAGAATCCGAATTTGAATGGTGAAAATCGGTTTCTAAAATGCCATATTAAATATGTATTTTTTTTAAAATGTAAAGTAAGATAATATTGAAAAGTATTATAATGTTTTAATTGGACCTTGACCAACAACAATATAAGATTGATTATCTTACTATAGCTAATTTAATGTCTTATAGAATAATCAATTTAATTTAATTTCTGGATTATATAATATTCAATTGAATTACATGAATTGTGTAAAATACATATATACATGAATAATAATAAAAATATATATCAATATTAAACAAAAAATAAGACATCTTATCAACAAATCTTCAATCCATGAAATTAGCTATATCAAGTTAGGGACAATAACATGAAATGATAAAATTAAATATTAATAATAATATCACATAATAAATAAATTACCAATTATGAAAGATTTGAATTATGTGAACAAATGTAAAATTGATGTTATAATTCACAGGAAAATTTGAACCGTGTTACCAGAAAACCGAAATAGTGAAAATCTACATTGTATCTTCGATATTGATATAGAACCTAAAGAGATTATAAGAAAATCATATAATAATTAATATAAATACAAACAAAAACAAAAAGAATTGTAAATGCAATAAGGAATAATATGATAGAGTATCAAATAAAACCTTACTGAAAAACCGTAATAACTTCAACATATCAATTCAATCTTAGATTTTGATATACAACCTAGAGAGATATAACAAAATCATATAACAATTAAAATAAATTTACAACCTTACCTGAAAACCATAATAACTTCAACATATTCATTCAATCTTGGATTTTGATGCACAATATTAAGAGATTATAACAAATTAATATAACAATTAAAATAAATATAAAACCTTATTGAAAAACCATAATAACTTCAACATATATATCGATTCAATCTTGGATTTTGATATACAACCTAAAGAGATTATAACAACATCATATAACAATTAAAATAAATATAAAACCTTACCGGAAAACGATATAACCTTACGGAAAAACATATAACAAAATCGGCCATTAGAGTATAAAGTATAACCTTACCGGAAAACGATTAATTCTCATCTACATTATTACCGGAATATAGGAGACGCTTGAGGTAATAAGCCGAAAGAGAGAGAGAGAGAGAGAGAGAGAGAGAGATTAAAATGATTTGGGTTGAAAAATCTTAAAGTTTAAATAAGATGTATGAGATGATTTGACAATAATAGAAAAGGAAATTAATAGAAAAGGAAATAAGTGACTTTGCAATGATGTGACATTGATGTGGACATCTTAGAATGATGTCATGTGAAAATTTTACTTTAATAGCATAGTAAGATTAGTTATTGCTACTAGTTTTGTTATGATTGTGTTTTGTAACATTAATCATTATAAAGATTACTATTATACAACTTTTATTAATTTTTATACTATAAATTAGTTACTGCCATATCATTTTTGGGCATGCTACCGTTTTATCTTTTGGTTACATAAGACGCCACTTCCCGTTGCTTGAACGTATAGAATTACACTAGAAGGAGAGGAGAAGAAAAACCATATGTTAATATGAAAAGCTAATTTCTTTTATAAAACTACTACAACCTTTTTTTAACGGCGTTAGTTTTACTATTAATTTAACTTTTTTTTATGATATTATTCTCACCGTCTAGAAATACGTGTGCTAGATAGTAGACACAGACAGACAAGCTAGTAGTTTAGTATATGAGACAAGTTTGTTTACATTTTCGTGTAGTAAGTAAAACTTTAGTTCCATGACCAAATTTTATTATAGTTTTTCTACACATGCGATGTTAATGTTTATTTGAATAAAGAATGACTAAATACTTTATGTATTTTGTGTAGTATTATACCAGTCCACAGGAGAACCGTCAAAAATATAGGAAAAGAGCTTCAAACCCATGCTAAAAGTGTTTTGTCATCAACAAAAAATTCTTTGCTGCAAGACAACGTTAGAAAATGCTTAATTGGCTTAGCAATATATGCTAGAAAATTTGGATTAAATATATATTTTTTTGTTAATTAGTTTATGCATATAGAAATATATTTGTTTAGATGTTTAATTAGTATTTTTTTTTCCGTATAGAAAGTTTCACGATGAGGTAAGACTGGTCGTCAGACGTAGGAGAAATCGAGTAAAAAACTGAATAACCGAAACTAAGATAATATACAAACTGAATCGAAATAACCAACGATTCTAGCATATTTCCAAAACCGAACCACACCAAACGAGCCAAATATATTTATAACAGAAGTGAGCCTCACAAAATCTGTTTGGGTGTTCGTTATTAAATTTACAAGCCGAAGACATTGTTTGGCCCATAAGTTTATTGTCACAGAATTTTATAAGTTAAAACGATTAAGGGCGCCCCAAGTTCACTTCTTATTCTTAAGCAATTTTTGTAAGGCACAATTGCACACACACTTTAGACCTAAATATAAAATCCAAACCAACTCATAAAAACGAAGTCTATGTAAAAGCAGGAATTTAAAATTCCAAATTTGAGTTTTGTAACTTGTGTTTAATATGGTTTTGTTAACATAGGGCAGTCAAAATCGTTTTGACTGATTTTTTTAAATTGGTTTTTTTAAACAGCAACTTTATATAAAAAGATTGTTAGAAAAAACTAGCCAAACATCATATATAAGAACAAAATCATATGATAAAAAACTAACCAAACAGTCAACTTTTTTTAAATTGGCTTTTTTAACTCATTTTTTAAGAAATAAAAAGATTATTCAAGGTATACATGACTCAGATAATGGTTTCGAAACTAAACACGATTCATTTACTAGAAAAGGTACGGTTGGTTCTATCCGTGTTCTACATGTCACCACAAATTAATAATATGCCAAGATTTTAACTAAAGGCCGGCCTACCAATTTTAACTAAATCCAGTCTTTGCGTTCAACCGGTTATTACTTCAACCACGGCAGTCTACTAGCACACATAATTATTCACATATTATTTATGATTACTGTATCTCCATAGTGTATTTTATGCGTACATGTACATAAATGTGTCATTGTTTACTGTATGTATATCCATGGTGTACTCTATGCGTACATTTACATAAATGTGTATCATATATGTTGTTATAAACTGTTTCCTCTAAGCAGTTCTATATAATTTCCCACAAGGTACATCCATAAGTTTTATAACAAAAGATGGATTTTTAACATGATTGGTGTTCAAGGTCCAAAACAAACACAAAATTATAGAGAAACCAAATGGACTGGTTGACCAAAACCATTAACCCCCCTACTATTCCACTTTTGTAATTAACTTATCATCCAAAATCAAAACAAAGAAACATAACACTAATACTAAAACCACTAAGCTAGCTAGATCATCGTCAGCAGATTAAGGTCAGCAATCAAAGATCGAAATATTGCCCCAACACATTACTAAGATCCTGTTTATGATACTAAGCTATTTAGAAGACTGCTTTTAATCCCCCTATTAATATGTCTGGTTGGGCCAGATGAAGAACCCAGCCGGAGGCGGCATTAACGCCATTGGACCAGAGGTTTGAGGCGCTCCCGCATGGCCAGACTGAAGATGATGAAACAGACTTTGATGATGATACAATGGCACTGACATGGAGCTTGAGTTCTGATCATACGGCAACGCGTAAACAGGCTGCGCAGAAGCAAAGCTGATGTTGCTTCCGCCAGTGTTGCCGCCTGCTACACCGTTGTACTGTGGCGACGGGGTTCCCATCAAAGCTTTTGGCTCCGCCTCGGAGGCGGCAACTTTCAGCCGCTTTGCTGATCCGCCAACGGGAAGTGAGCTGCTGGAAATTGCCTCCACGTCATGCCGATTCATCTCGAAGTTCGTCACCGCGTTCACCCCTCTAAACTTGATTGCTGCTATGTCGTAAGCCTCAGCTGCTTCCTCTTCGGTGGCTGAAATAATAGCATAACACGTTAGTAATCATATGCGACAAAGTTGTTAACATGTTAAATGAATCAACAAAATATTACTGAAAGTCCCGAGGTAAAGATCTTTGTTTCCAGCAACACGCCCGATCCTCGCTTGCCAGCGTCCTTGTTGGTGATGCCTCGTTACCCCTCGGTAGATCGAGGCTCCCCTAGAAAACCCACTGCTTTTCCTGTGTAAAACAAGGAAAAACATATTAGATTTTCTTACATAAACATATATATGATTTAACTCATGTTCTAATATCTAATGTTATATGGAACTAAACTACCTTCTCAATGATGCAATGAATTCTTGTTTAGTTGCGCTTTTCATGTCTTCCAATTCTTGTGCATAGTTTGCAACCTTGAAACAGATTAAACGTTAATATGATTAAACGAACAAATAATCAATAAAACCAATAACAAAAGGTATTTGCATGTTTACAGGAAAGTTTGTAGTGGCTGTGGGACCCCAGTACTTCATCGCCGCCAAATCATACGACCTTGCCGCCTTATCCTCCTTGTCATAACCACCTAATTATTGTTCACCCCAAAAACCATTAGAACCATGCGAGAAAAAAAAAACAAAAAAAAAATAAAACCTTGCCAACTTATGACCGCATAATTAATTTTCTCACCTAAATACACTGCGGATCCAAGAATCAAAATAGCAATCAGCAGAAGCCATGCAAAAAAAAAAGAACATGAACATTAGCTTACATTAGGGGTCCAATACCAAAGCACAAAACTACTTTCATATAAAGCAAAAGCTAAAGACTGCAAGCACTTTTAATGCATGCATATGTGCACGGGTGTGTGCATGTTTTTAAAACCAAAATGTACATATCAAGATTCGGCCTGACCCATAAAATTATGACACATAAAATTATGACAATACACCTCTCAAAAGGTTTAGCTGATTAAAGAAAGTGTTACAACTATTCAAAAAGACACGTGTTTAAAACAAAATTTTTATTGTACTTTAAAAAGAAGTTTGACCGGTCAACGCAATGAGAAATGGGGGGGGTAAAAGTGGAAAAAGAAAAAGGAAAAGTAAAAAGCAAAGGCGTATGTGTACGAAAGGACAGAGAACAACAGGCACACTACGTAGGAAACAGGCTAGTGTGTATAGATAATATATATGTGATAGATTTGGAGAGAGAAAGGAAGTAGAGGGGGTAATGTGAAAAATCCAATGGACAAAAATGTACCATTTAGGAGAAGCCTATCAGGAATGAAAACCTAGTGGGGAAGCATGAATACAGAAAGAAAAGAAACTAGAGGAAAGTACTGAAAATGGTACAATTGCCATATTACAACATCAATCAATCATCAATCAAGAGCCATCTCCACTTTGGTGGGATGGTAAAGGCTTAGGCATTTGGGTGAGAGGTCCAGGGTTCGATCCCTGGCAATGGCAGTTTATTGTAAATAGTAGGAGGCAAGCTTAAACATTCAAAAAAAAATCATCAATCAAGAACTAAGTTCTGATACATTTCAAATCTATGATCATATATTATCTTCAAAGTCAAATAAACTTAGGTACTACTCTACTACCTCCATTTTTTTTAATTCTTGTTTAAATGGTCAATTTTATCAATTCAAAGTTTCAAACCTTGTGCACTTTTGTGGCTTTGAGAAACAATAAACCAAAACTGACAACACTAAGGGTGTATCAATCCAAATGGTTTGGTTTTACGGTTCGAGTTTCTTTTTGAAACATTTTTTACTAAAACATTATTCTTGTATTACGGCTTCAAAAATTATAAAATTTTATCATTATGATACGTATTAGCAGCAAATATGTTGTATCTGAAAGTAATAGTAACTATATAGTCTGATTCCAACTTTCATACCTAATCGAACTGTTAAACCATCAACACGTCAAAACCAAACCAAACCAAACGACTCGGTTCTCAAACCAACCGATTAGGGGGGTAGGTCAATTTCAACATTTCTAAGCCACCCTAGCTATGCACAAAGTACAAAAATCTTGATAGTTTTATCATGGCAGAAAGCCTCAAGCATATCCTTGTACAAAGAATCTAAATAACACTGAAAAACCTAAGATACTCCACAACCTCTCAGAAACACATTTTTTTTTTTTTGAAATAATCTCAAGAACATATAAATTAATCCACACACACGCACACACACATCAACATTTAATTTTGTGACATAATCTCAAGAACATATAAATCCACACACACGTATGTCATATGTAACTTTGAAGAACACACACACAAATATATATATAAATAAAAATAATTAGATTTAGATACTTAGGTTATAAAAAATGTTAATTAGGAGTGCGTGAGCTAGTATAGTACCTTGACGTCCTTTCCTTGCTTGACCCTCCCTCCTACAGCTATTATCCCAAAGATGCGCTTCGTATCTCCCAGTCCACCTATGTCTGTCACACATCATATCAAATCTTCATTAATATATAATCCATTTTCATTATTTACCAACACAAAATCAATAAAATTAAAAACAACTTAATAATATTAATATAATTTGCATACCTAGTAACACCTCTATAGATCGATGTCCGTTGTCCAAAAGTATCCGCAATCTTCTTACAACTATTATTATTCTGCTCATGACCGGACTCCACCGCCACAATAGCCTTCTGATTATTCACCTCTTGCCCTCCGGTCCCACCATTATTATTATTAGTAATCCCTAATGACAAAGCATTCATCGGACACTGTACATAAGCCAACTCGTTACCCGACTCAATCGACTGCCCAGCAAACTCAGTCAGATGCGTACCAGAGTCATCCACCTCCGACCCCGAGTTCGCAGAGAACCCACCGGTAGTAATACCATTCAGATCTTGCTGCTCGGTAAAATAAACGGACCCACTTCCATCATACATATGGGTCAACGAAGATGAGTCTTGTGTCTCCGTTTGTGACACGTCAGCATACCGGAACGACTGAGCCGTCATGTCGCCGCCGAGAAAGTCCTCCAGCTTTGGTGCTTGTGGCTGGTTGATGTGTGACTCCATGAAGCTTCTGAACAACGGCGAGTCGTCGGTTTCTTTCACTTCGGTGACGTTGGTGTTGTTGTACATCGCCGGTGGCTTTTCTCCGGTACTCCAACCTGCACCGCCGGAAAATGATATTAAAATTTATTTATTATTAACCGACTGTAACCAAAGTACCACACACATGCAAATCCATAGCATATATATACCACATATATATTACATCATGAAATATTAATTTCAACATAACTGATGACATAAAATCTTATTTTCCTCAACAACTTTTGTTCTTTATCCGACAAAAAACTGATATTTAGGATGATATTTATTTACAAAACTTACAAAATTAAATAATAAAAAAACAATAGAAGATTAATAATATTATATCATTAGCATAGAAATTAAACCGAAATATCGGATGATATTTATTTATAAAATTTATAAACTTATTAAAAAAAAATAAAAAAAAATTAATAAAAGATTAATAATATTATACCGTTAGCATAGAAATGATTATCATTGAAGTAAAACTGTTGAGGCTGAGAGGTGGCAGAAGTGAGCATATCCATGGGAGAAAGAGAAAAGGAGAGCCAGTTATTATCTGGAGCCATATTCCGGTGGAGTTAAAACTGTTAATTATATAATAATAATAATAATAATAGGTGAAGTAATATTATGCATGTCTGTTGGTTATATTGTTTGGGATGAATGAAGGGTTAAAGTAAAGATTGATGGATTAGTAACTAAGGGAGGTGTGTGTGCACATGCAGAGGCTAGGTTTCCTGCACCGGCACAGGTAGGGGTACTTGTTGATCTTGAATGCTAGAAGAGAGAGAAAGGTTAATATTGAGAGAGGATGTGGAGGTTTATAATGGGGTGAGTCGGTTTCATCTGCCACACCGGCGGAAAACCAGAGGGAAAAAAACAAAACATTGTCTCTTCGGTTTCATTTAATATTCTGGTTACCTCTTCATTTTATCTTTGACTACATTTTATCTTTTTTCCTATTTTACTTTTTTTATTTTATTTATAAACATGATGTTAATCCTCTATCTACTTGTTTTTTATTGTATTAACTAAAAAGGAATTTTATTTATGGAAAACATTTATTTTATGTGTCAAGGAAATAAAATAATCATCATTTGTTGTTTGTTCTTCCTCTGCCGAGAGAGAAATGGTGTGCTGGTTAAATTTATTTTCGTGTTTGTTTATTAAGAAATTAAGTATTTTAATGAATATAATAAACGGATACTAATGAACATTATCGGATGTAACTAGGCGCTATCAAACGGTAATGGGCATGAACGGACAATAGTGGACACACAAACATAGACGATCGACAAACAAACATAAACGACACTAACACAAACAGACGAACATAAACGATTACGTAATAAATTGGATGAGTATTTAGGAGTATAGTTTGTTTTTTAAAGTTCTTAATTCCTAAAACTTTACATGATTAAGCATCTTGTCTAATAAAGATGTTATTTTATTACTGCTAATAATTAATCACATATAATATCGTTTACATTTAAAATTATTTACATAGCATAACCGCGTATATTATTAGGGAAAGGTTCTTGAAAAAAAAAACATAAAATTACGGGGAAAAAATAGAAAACTACTATCAACTAATAAGTTTTTTTCTATTATTTTGTAAAAACAAATAAAAGATAGAAAAATATATATGTATCTCATTTAAGATTTAAGGTAATATACAAACTCGTTAACTACATTTGGCTTTTTATTTAATATTTGACGAATGTTAATAAGATATAAAAGGAATGAAAAAAAATGTTGAAAAATGTTTCTCGAAGCTTTCTCACATTTTTTAAGTTTATCTCTTTTTGTATGTTATTATTTATCTAGAGGTTTTTTGTTATATCACGTGAGCAAAATTATCATTTTCTGTTAGGCTATGTGTTATCGTTTAACGCCCCTCATCTGACTCAGCCTTAGATGCATCACTTTTGTAGGTTATTGGACGTGAGCAAAACTAGTAAACTAATTTCTCTTCTTATCTCAAATGAAAAGTTAATTTTTGTATATATGATTTTATTTTTTCTTTTATTTATCATTTTATATGTTAATTCCTATTTAAGATGTATGTGCCTTTTTTGGATTAATCACATAAAAAGATACATTATTTCACATCACCAAGAAGAAAAAGAAGACAATGTATAAGTTTTGAAGGTGGGGTTGGATTTTAGATGATGTAAGTTGTTATTAATAGCTATTTAACATAAAATATTTGATCAAGCGGTACTAAAGTATTGGATAATCTGTCATCTATTCAAAAATCGTAATGATATAAGTTTCGTGGTTGTCAAAAAAACTTGTGTGATTTAGGAGCAAGTTCGAGAGTGTGCGAGTAGATATTCAGAAAAAAAACAAACAAAAAAGAGGTTTATCGAGAGTGTGCCAAGTCACTTAAGTGCGTGAATATCTTATTAATATTATGTATTTGATGCTACATATAATTATACTTTTGTAGTTTAATGATTTTAAAATACTAGATGAATAAAGAATAATCATTGTTTGATATTCAAATTATCAAATTGATATATGTGAAGAGGAAAACCATCTTGAATAAGGAAATTAATTGATCTGTGAGGATCTTGATGTTGGATTTATTGGGAGTAGAGAGGTGCCTAAACTTATGTTAATGAATAAAAACCTCATGTTTGATTTTTTGGGAATTAAAGAAGAATCACTTACTTGTGAAGTTGATATTGGATATGAATATACAATAAGCATCATTGCTACTTAGATTGAAAAAAAAATGTAAAATAAGAAGCTAGTGAAGATTGAACTAAAAATGAAGATTTTCTAATAAGAAAGTCAAATTGTTACCAACAAAAAAAATTTGTGTATTAATAAAGAGATGACGATTTCTAGAAAGGAATTGCCACCAATGATGATGTAAGAACCTACAAGGGGATATTGTATGAGTCTGTAGAATTAGGAACCAATTCATAGTGGTAGGGGTGTTCAACGAATTGAATTTTGAATATCCGAATCTATTTGAATTGAATTATTCGAATTTTGAAGCTGGATTCGAATTTGATTCGAATTCGAAATAGATTCGACAAATTCGATACGAATTCAGAAAAGCTAATTCGAAATTCGATTCGATTCAATAATGAAGTTCGAATTCGAATCGATTCGATTCGAATTCAGTTAAAAAATCTATTTCAGTTTCAAAACAATTACAAATTTGAGTTTTTTAACAACAAAAAGTACAAACACATAAATCATTTAAAGTTATCACATCCTAAATATTCAAAATGGTTTTGTCCAATTATATTAATTATTGATCAAAGTGATTAACTTTCAATTTTTAATCTATATAACTCAAAAGATTTATGTGGTATATCTTTTCATAAGTATGTATATATATAACAAAAATAAAATGTATAGTTTGAATTTGACTTTCGAATCGAATTTAAAATCATAAATTCGTATTCGATTTGAAATCGATTTCTAAAATCGAATTCGAACCGAATCGAATTCGAATGATTGAAAATCGAATTCGAACCTTCAAATTCGAATACGAGTCGAATCGAATTTCGAGTTATTCAAGTTCGATTCGAATACTAAACACCACTACATATTTGTAAACAATGTAGAAAAAGAAATGTATTCTTACACAAATGCAATGATCTACAGTGGCTTGGTTGGATTTTGGTAAATTCATATTGGTCTATTCCTGGTCTTCATTTTTAAGAAATTTGATTTATCATCAATATTGTATTTCTTAAAAGCATGTAAATATCACCTTGTGCATATTTGTTTTGATGTTTGTTGATCTAAATCTTGATTATTTAACTTCCATCTAAATTTAAGTACAATTTATTATAATATTATCTAAATACTTATTTTCATCATTATATTCTTTCCCGTAATCTTCTGATCAAAAGTGTAAAATAAGTTTTAGGGTATGTTTGGGATTGCTTATTTAAATGAAAAAGGATTTTTTGTTAAAAGAAATTATAAACTTATGAATTTTTGAAAAGAAGTTTTCAAAAAAATGTTTGGATTATCTTATGTGGTGGGGAATACCAAAATGACCAAAATAGAGACTCTTTTTTAAAAGGAGTGTAAGGGTTTTGAGGGTTATAGGGTGTAATAGATAATTCAAATCCATTAAGTTAGTAAGTTAGAGATTCCTAACTTTTCAAAACCCATTTATTTTGCCTTCACCATAAGTTAAAATCCAAAAGGCCTTATGATTTGTCAAACACCTTATACACCTTATTAACTTTTCAAAAAGTTTATAAGTTATAAGTTGATGAAAATAAGGAATCTCAAACACCCCCTTTAGACAAATTTCTATGTATTTATTTATTTATGACTATAAACATATATTAAAGTATTAAACCCAAAAGTATATACCTTACCACACTCATCATGCTTGAAGACAAACGAAACATTGAGTTTAGCAAGCATTTCTTCGCGTAATCATTGTTTTTTACTCATGCTGGATTTGGTTAAAAAATGGTATAACTTATTGAACCGGGATGTATCGAAAGGTTCAACCGTGTTTAATAGTTTACCCTATAATTTCATATAAATACAACTTCAACTTAAAAAATAACCCAAAAATACATTAATAAATATCATACATGTATAATGATCGAGTCAAATAAGAAGTTTGTAATTTGCATACGAACTTAATCAATTACAAAAGATTTAAAAAAACAAACATTGGATTTGCATAATACAAAATTGAATGATTAGAGAATCGTCGATTGTGTTTACCCATTTAAGTTTTATCTGCTAAATTAAAAATTATTTATAAAAAAACTTGGCAGCAAAAAAATATCAAAAATCTCCTGTGTTTAAAATCGTTTTAACCGCTATTTTTAAAAAACCGGCAAAAAAAATATCAAAAATCTCTTGTGTTTAAAATCGGTTTAACCACTATTTTTAAAAAACCAGCAGCACGATGTACTAGCGCCCAAAAATACCGGACACTAAATACCGGTTGCTTTACCAAAATCCGGTATAATCGGTTCATTCGGCCGGTACGACATTGCGAAGTGAGGTGTGTGAAAGCTAGAAAATGAGTCCTCAATTTGTATGCAAAATTTGGATAGAGCACGATCATGCCAACATACACAAGCGTGGGATTTCGGGAGCATGGTCCCCGTTGCTAATTCTTAGACACGATCACGACATCCGTAAATCGTGTTGGCCCAAACGTGCAATTGCAAAGGTGTGGTCGTGTAATGGTTAAATCATGTCTACCAAATCATGCTTATTCGTTGGCACAACTATCTTGTCTTAAATTCTTATCATGCCAGCAGTGTTATGGTAATCACGCTTGTGTCATAAGGCGTTATCCGTGTTTGACGTAGCACAATTGTGTTTGGCCATACTTGATGGATTTATTCGTTTTTTGTCTTGTTTTTTGCTTTATTAATGACCCATGAAAAATTAGATATAATGATTAAATCACTAATTCACTACTTCAATATTTTGAATGTAGTATATGATAAGTCTTAAAGCGAGCTATTGAATCTTATTTTGCCAATTTAATCCTATTTGTATAGTTACGTTTCGTGTACGTTTTTATATATGTATTGCTAGTTTGAGAGAAAGAGAGTACAATCAAAAAAGAACAACGCTAAACATGTATTTATTTTTTCCAAACTATAAAATGCAATCACTTATTAACATGTTTCTGAATTTCAACACTTTTTTTATATTAAAAAAAAACTCTTAAAACAGTTTAAAAAAGTAGATAGTAAAGATAGAATTATAAAGGCTAGATACACTTAAGATTTAAAGAGATAACACCAAATAGCGAACTCTTGATTCTTGAATTGTTGAATGATACTTTAATATATAAATTATAGAATATGGAAAAAATTATTGTTTTAGCTGCTACTAAAGAGGTGAAAGCAGTAAAAAGTAAAAGTGATTAGAGAGGAAAATCCATTTATTCATTAACAATTTATTTATATTTTTAAAGATTTAGTTAATCAACGTTATATATAATTATTATAATTTATTGACGACAAAAGTATAATTTGCAGGAGAGGAAAAGTGACTAGAGACTAGAGAGATGGTTTATGTTATAAGGTAATGCCAATAAAATAATAATATGAAATCTTAGTGGTATTTGTCTTTTAATGGTTAATTAATTAATAATTATACAAGATGTAGAAATTTTGTCTGGAACAAGGTTGCAAAATATCCGGGCTCGGCTTCATGTTGGCTTGGCTCACCCGGTAACATGGTGATGTTTTTGCTCAAACGGAATTATCTCGAGAATTTTTTAATATTTTTTATTATAAGTTTTTATATATTTTTTATTTAATGCCGTTAAAGAGAAACTAGATGATTTCTTAAATTTTATACTTTTGGTATATTTAATACGTTCTTCAAAACCAAATAACATTTCATTGTGATTTATATATAAGAGAAAAGATCAAATAAGAAGTTTGATTTTCTTAAGAAGGCTGTGAAGAAGGGTAGTTTAGTCTACTATTTTAATATTGAAAACCCACTTAATTTAATTTTAAAAACCCACTTAAATTTTCACTCATCTCCTACAACAACCACCGCCCACCGCCACCCACCGCCACCAACTTGCCGGAAAAGTCTTCAGAAATTTCGCCGGAAAATAAAATACAATGTAAAAAACACTATGAAAAATAAAAACACAATGAAAAAAACACCATGAAAAAAAATAAAACACAATTAAATAACACAATACAAAAAACACTATGAAAAAATAAAACACAATTGTATAACACAATTTTGTAAAACACAATTTGTAAAAAACCCACGAAATTTTGTTTTATTTTTATATGGTAATATGGTACTCATATAAAAGATAAAAAACACTCGTTATTAAGGTGAAATTGTTTTTGAAAAAAAATGTCGTATAAAAAAGTTATGGACGTTTTAAAATGATAGGGGAATTTGACATGTGCTTTGCATGTTGAGAGATAAAGTCAACAAATGTGTTATCCATATTATGCCCTTACCCTTGTTTATCACTTGATTTTCTCTTTAATCTAGTCTCAACTAGATATGTTCAACGAAACCGGTTCCTGGAACCGAACCGGTGGACCCGAACCGGACCCGAACCGGTTCCTACCCGTTTTTTGTAGGAACAAGACCCTATCTGATTCAACCCGATGATCCGTGACCGGTTCTTGCATTTCTGAGTGGGGCGGGTAGGAACCGGAACCGGTTCTGGAACCGAACCATCCGGAACCGGTTCCTAACCGGTTCTAGCCGTTGGATCGAATATAGCCGTTGGAAATCGTTTTTTTGCCCGTTTTTTGACCGTTGGGGTCAAAAATAGCCGTTTTTTGGCTCCCCCAAGCACCCCACTACTAGTATAAATAGGTATTTGGTGTCATGGGTTCATCACAACACTCAAAACGCAAACCCAAACGTAAAAAAATACAAAAAAAACGCTATTACAACGTTTTGAGTTCTCTAATATCTTGTTTTCTCTTCTTCTATATTCATATTTGTTGTTATGGCTGCCTCACAATCATCGGTTGGTCAAGGTTCCAACGTCGAACCAAGTTTCGTTCGTATTGTACCTCATAATCGTAATCAAGAGATTTGGTGCAATTGGGATTTGGTTGAATTGAGTGATGACCATTCATTGAAGGCTCGGTGCAAGTTTTGTGGGATTTATTTAAACCCACTTTCGAATTCAAATTTGAAGAAACACATCGAAAAACCGTATTGCAAGGCGTTGAAAAAGAACGTCGATTCGCAACAAACGCAAATGGATAGTGAAGGCGGAATATTTACATACCAAATTGATCGAGTTCAATATCGTATGGCGAAGTTTGTGATTCAAGAAGCTTTGCCGTTTAGCCACTTCGACAACCCTCGCTTAACCGCCATGATTCGAGATACGCTTCAACCACAATACACTCACGTAAGTCGAAGTTTGTGATTCATCAGTTAATTGTTTATTTTTATGTTAATTGTTTTTTTTATTTTTCATGTTATACAAATACGAATCGTAGTTTAGAATCAAAATCGCAAACGAAAAACGAAAAAAAAAAAAAATTAACACTGTAACCGGTTGGAACCGGTTACGGTACAGGGACCGGGTTAGGAACCGGTTAGATAGGTTACGGGTCCGAGGGTGGGAGAACCGGTTCGGTTCCCTAACCGGTTCGAGCCTGGAACCGGTTTAAAAGGGGGTTTTGAATATAGGAACCGGTTCCGGTTCCGGTTCCTAGTCCCAAGCTGTTTTGAACATGCCTAGTCTCAACCATTCAAATCTAAAATAAATGAACAAGATTATTTCTTATCCTTCCTATAAAAACTAATCTTCTTATTATATAATACTAAACTTTGATTTTGTAACTATTAAGGCTGCAATTAAGTTTTTTTACCTTTTTTCTGTATTATCTATATATATATATATAATAATTACACATGGTTATGTGCATACCACATTAACGTTTAACAAGCATTTTTTCTTTACTACATAATAATACAACGGCATTGGATCAAATACAAAGCGATTGTAACTTGCAAAACAAGCGAAGCTAAAGGTGAAAAAACTAGTGTAATAAATTGCATTACAACATTAATGTCTAGCAAAATTTTATTACGCTACAATTTTACATGTATTAATATATTATAAAGAAATTACACTAGCTGTAGTTTATTTTAAACGACAAAAAATTCAATTACTCAAATGAAGAAAGTGTCATATTTAACCTAGTAAGAAGCTGAGAACTGAGAAGTAAGAGTAGGGCTAGCATAGTACAAATCAACGACGTAAAACAATAATACGACTTTAGTACATACGTTTTAGATGTTGCTACTATGTTTTAAAAAATGATTATTGTTATACGCTTTAGAATGTTCACTTTTTAGTGTTTACTTCATCCTACCTCACTAATATTAAAGTAAACTTAGGCCCCGTTTGTTTTTTTAGAGATTTAAGTCTGAATCTGAATACTACATCTGAATGTTAAGAGGTGGTTCAAATGTCTGAAATCTGAATCATTAAGAGGTGGAGGCTAGAGACGAACCTCTAGTCGTCGAAGATGGAGCCTAGTCTCCGGGTTAGAAGTTAATGGAGGCCGGAGACAAACGTATGCTTTTTTTGGGTTAAGAGGTTTCAGACCCACTAAAAGCTCTTATTGGTTCAGATGCTATTAAAACGCTGAACCTCTTAATGCCAGAAAAAAAACAAACAGCCCCACGTCTGACCGAATCAGACGTTTTCCTCTATTCAGAGAAAAAAGGCAAAATAAAAAAGGGCCTTATAAAATACCAAATCTCCGTAACTTTGTGATGAGATCAACCGATTTGTTGCGTATTTTGTTGACTAACATAATCTTGCCACTTTAGCCAGATTCACACACTTGTCCTTCATGCGTACATCTTGTTCATATGTCTTTTCTTTTTCTTTTTCCTTTAAATTATAAATAGAGCACTTTTAAATTATTTTTTTTAACATCGTCTTGAATTATCCTTCTTAATATTTGAGGGAATTTTTCTGAGATGACATGTCAATCGAGTTACAGAGTTAGCCCATAGGAAGGTCGGAGAGGTTAACGGACCCATGCACATTCTCTCGAAAGGCTCTTAATTTAGTTCAGTTAATTGTTAAAAGAAAATACATATATTTTATATATGATTTTGTTTAAAAACATAATTTTACAAAATGTCTCGTTGGTGCAATGAAAAAAGTAGTGGTATAAGAATCAAAGGTAATGGGTTTAATTCTAACTTGTAGTGTTTTTATTTTTATAGAAAAAAACTTTCCTTTTTGTTTTATATGACTTATTTTAACTGCTTGTGTTTTTATTTTTATAAAAAAAACTTTTCTTTTTATTTTATATAAGCTATTATAGTAAATTATTATTGTGCTTTGGTCCGTATTGGCCCAGTTATCGCTTGTTCAAGCAATGAAAGAAAGAAAGACAGAAATCATATTCACAAAAAACAATGTTAGTTACACTCTTTATAGTACCCATAAAATCCTTGCAGTAGTCTACGTCTTAACAGTTTAGAACACAAGGACATTTACTTCTTTATATTCCAACTCGTTTCTTTAACTATATATTATAACTTATTAAATGCACATCTTCAGAATGGGTCGGTCATACTAGGGAAACCCCCCCCCCCCCCCATACGCCCCGTATAGACCTGTACTGGGCATATAAGTCCTTCATATAGCCTTATATAGGCTGTAAAGTAGAGTGTTTCTATAAAACCCATTCAGTATTCATCATAAAGAGACTCGTACTTCTAATAAGTATTTCTAGTCAATTCACTAGTACTAGTAGCCTCGGACTCGAAATCACAATCTAACAGATTTTTTATTAATGTTTGGAAGTTGGAGCTACCCCTGTATCCAAGTAAGTTATCGTAAGACGGGATGTTAATCGTACACACCGATAAGATTTAAATGTATAATAATATGATAAGATTTAAATAAAAATATGATTAGCATTGATCCGGGATCCGGAAGCCACGTTGCTGTACATGCCCCAAAACCACTTTCTTGGATTCGGGGCTAATTCGATCCAACCCGACCAAATCGCATTTTACCAAGTTTGCCTTTTCGCGACCTTCTAAACCAGCGTGTGATATCACACGTGCAATGTGATCATCCTTGGCCTTGGGTCCTCTTCACCTACTTGGATATATATATTTTGTCCCTTGTTTTCATTCCATTTCTTCATTTGGTCCCCTTATTTCTTCTAACTTTGTTCTCATCAATATATTTTTGCCTTGTATTGACACAATTATACCGTATATTATGCAAACCCAATTGCTACAGTATCATGACATCTTTGTAATTTCTTTTGTTTTGACAGACATTCCTTTTAACTAGGCTGTTCAAAATTGGATATCCGAAATTTCGGATATCCGAAACCGGATGTAACATCACGTAAAATCTGGGCCAAAAATGTCAAGTTTCCAAAGTCAAATGACCAAATTTGCCAAAATTTAAACCCTAGGGACTAAATTGCAAATTCTGAAATTCCTGACCCATCGCGCTACGCGATGGATCAGAGGAGCACCCCATCGTGTACCGCGATGGGGTATCTGACACACAGTGACACGTGTGTAACACCCCGACCAAAGGCGGATTATACATCGGGGCGCCAAATATTGTTTCATTACTCGTGACACTATTGGGTGTCAATATTTAATAATTACATTCATTCGCGCACGCGCAAAGTAAACACAAGATAACATAAAGCAACATAATTCAATATATTATAAGGCAAAATATTCGAACAACAATAACTTGTCTTGATACATTTTAATCTAGGTCCAAAAGTAAAAACGTCCTACGTGTCCACAAGCTCCAAATGTAGCTACAGCAAACCTGAACATGTGTTAAAATAAACGTCAAACACTTGCGTGTTGGTGAGAAATCAAGTTTAATACAATACATAGATAACAATAAATCTGCGCGCAACATGTGTATGTCTGGTTTTCAACAAGGGTGTAATCTGATCGGGACCAACTCTAAGATTCATAGACTGCCAGTGCTCACAATTGAGCTCACAAACAAGAAAGACTGTGCAAGTGTAAACAAAAGAGAAAATCATAAACGATTGTTCTCCCGTGTTCATCTAATGGTACCATGAGAACTGCGGAATAGACCGACAAGACGGTTAATGATCCACACATACAAATAAACAGCCAAGTCTACGTCCTCAACACATGGGATACTGCGCGACTAAAGTTCATAAACAAGTTTAAGACTCTAAGTTTGTATGAACACATGAACATCCCAAAACATTAAAAATAAAAAGGGATTAGGTACGAGATTACTCACCTGATAAACGATGCGGTGTAAGATAAAGCAAGAACCAACTTTAAACAAGCACAAGTTAACCTATAATTAAAGATTATTGTTTTAACGATTTGCTTTAAGTCTTGATTATAAGTTAGCATAATTAATAAGTAAATTATTATATATAATATATATATATTACCGGAAAAGCAGGGCAGAACAGGGAGGAAGACGGAGGCAGAGAGGGAGGCGGCAGAGAGAGCAAGGAGGAGGTTAAATTAAGTGTTTGTGTGTGATGTGTTAAGAAAATAACATTATTATTTATAAGGAAACCCTAGGGAACACAATCCCTAGAAAAGGGGAAAAGATCTCCAAAAAGTAAAAGATTCCAAAAGCAAAAGATATCAAAAAGCATAAGAAAACAAAAGCAAAAGATATGAAAAGATATGGCAGCTGCAGGGGACAAGGGAAAAGCTGACAGGTAACAGTAAAAGCATGGGCGGTTCAGATAAAGGTACTGGTCAAGCATGGAAAAAGCAGATCTCAAAAGATAATGTCAGTCACTTTTTCTGTCAACCAGAGGGGTTGGTGCGCATGCTGCGCCAAAAGTGGCTTTTCAGACATAAGACAGGTTAGGTCAACAACACAGAAGATAAGACAACACAAAAGCAAATGGCTAGATTAAACAGAAGAAAACTCAAAGGGTTTAGCGCGAGAAGGCTCGAGCGCACGCGCGAGGGCGGAGGCTGACAGAACAAACCTTAGCGCGCCGCGGGAAGAACTATTATCCTTAGCGCGCCGCGGGAAGAACTATTATCCTTAGCGCGCCGCGGGAAGAACTTCCGTTCTTAGCGCGCTGCGAGAAGAACTACAATTCTTAGCGCGTCGCGGGAAGAACTTCCGTTCTTATCTTAGCGCGCTGCGAGAAGAACTACAATTCTTAGCGCGCTGCGAGAACAGTTCGCCTCGCGTATCGCAGGAACAACTGGTCTTCGCGCAGGCTTCCTTGTAAGGAGTCTGGCGCGTGGAGCTGCGCAGACAACCTTAGGCGGGAAGAAACAAAGGACACAAAAAAATAAGAGAAGGGGGTTCAAGGCTTAAGGGCGGGACGGCGACAAGAGAAAAGGAAGGCGGAAAGAAAAGAGGAAGAAGGAAGAGGGACGGGTCGGCGGGAAGGAAAAGGGAGGAAGAGGCGGGAAGGAAAATATTATCATTAAAAATAAAGTATAAGTATAAATAAATATTAAATCATAAAAGAAAGAGATCGGATAAGGGAAACGGGTACCTGGGTCGGGTCGGATCGGGGCAGATGTCACAGTTTCCCCTACTTTAAGAAATTTCGTCCCGAAATTTATCTCGAAGTAGGTTGCGCAGAGAACAGGTGCGGGTACTTGATCTTCATTTGATCTTCCCTTTCCCATGTAAACTCGGCTCCGATCTTGGACTCCCAGCGAATTTTCACGATAGGGATGCGACTGCGCTTGGTTTGCTTAACCTCGCGATCCAAAATCTCAACAGGCTTCTCAACAAAATGCATAGATTCATCAACTTGAACTTCACCAAGTGGAATATGAAGGTTCTCGTCAGCTAAACACTTCTTGAGATTGGATACATGGAATGTTGGATGCACATTACTGAGCGCGGGCGGCAGGTCAAGTCTGTAGGCAACTTTTCCTACACGCGCGAGAATCTTAAATGGTCCAACATATCGAGGAGCAAGCTTACCTTTCTTCCCAAAGCGGACAACACCCTTCCAGGGCGACACTTTGAGGAGAACAAGATCACCAACTTGAAATTCGAGAGGCTTTCGCCTGCGATCTGCGTAACTCTTCTGTCGGCTTCTGGCAGTCAGCAGATGATCACGGATCTTGGCGATTTTATCGGTTGTCTCTTGAACTAGTTCGGGTCCTGTGATTTGAACTTCACCCACTTCGCTCCAACAAATCGGGGAGCGGCACTTACGACCGTAAAGTGCTTCAAATGGGGCCATACCGATACTGGAATGATAGCTGTTATTATAGGAGAACTCAATCAAAGGCAGGTGTGAATCCCAATTACCTCCAAAATCAAGAACACAAGATCGAAGCATATCCTCAAGAGTTTGAATAGTTCGCTCAGACTGTCCGTCAGTCTGAGGATGATATGCCGTACTCATGTCCAAGCGAGTTCCTAGCGCAGATTGGAGAGATTTCCAAAAGCGAGATATAAAACGGCCATCGCGATCGGATATGATGCTCAAAGGAGTACCATGGCGGCAGACAATCTCCTTGACATAAAGCTGCGCGAGTTGCTCAACACGGTAGTTTTCACGAATGGGCAGAAAGTGAGCAGACTTAGTCAATCGATCCACTATTACCCAAATGCTATCATGTTTGCTTGCTGTCAAAGGTAACTTGGTAATAAAGTCCATCGCTATACCTTCCCATTTCCACGTAGGAATTTCTGGTTGTTCGAGCAAACCAGATGGGCGTTGGTGTTCAGCTTTTACCTTAGAACAATTCAGGCATTTAGCTACGAACACAGCAATATCCTTTTTCATACCGGGCCACCAATAAGTAATGCGCAAATCCTTGTACATCTTATCAGCGCCGGGATGAATAGAATACCGAGATTTGTGCGCTTCACTCAGGATATCAGCGCGAAGATTCTCATCAAAGGGAATCCAGATGCGATTAAGATAGCAAAGAATTTCACTCAGATTGGGCACAAAATGCGCTTCCGCGCCACACGCTAACTCGGCGCGAAGGTTACCATTACTGATGGATGCGCGTTGCGCGTCACGAATGCGCGATTCAAGGTTGCTTTGGATCGGCGCGAAGTGAAGCTGCATGCGCGGCAAGATACAGTTAAGCTGGCAGGGTTTTCGGCTGAGCGCATCGGCTGCCACATTAGCCTTACCAGGATGATACCGGATCTCACAATCGTAATCGCTGATGAGTTCGTTCCATCGGCGTTGTCTCATGTTAAGTTCCTTCTGATCAAAGATATGTTGAAGGCTTTTATGGTCAGTGTAGAGGATACACTTAGTACCATAAAGGTAGTGTCTCCAGATCTTCAAGGCAAAAACAACTGCGCCTAGTTCGAGGTCGTGAGTTGTATAATTCATTTCATGAACCTTGAGTTGCCTCGATGCGTAAGCGATAACCTTGCCTCGTTGCATAAGAACACAACCGAGACCTTGGTTGGAGGCATCGCAGTACACGACAAAATCATCATTACCCTCAGGGAGCGCAAGAACAGGAGCTTCACACAACAAACGCTTGAGCGTTAGAAAGGCTTCTTCTTGCTTCGAGCCCCAAATATACGGTTTACCTTTGTGCGTTAGAGCTGTTAAAGGCAAAGCGATCTTCAAGAAGTTCGAAATGAAGCGCCGGTAATAACCAGCTAAGCCCAGAAAGGAACGGATCTCGGTAGGAGTGGATGGCGTAATCCAGTTCTTGATTGCTTCAATCTTGGATGGGTCGACATGGATACCCATCTTGTTAACAACATGGCCAAGAAACTGTACTTCATCCGACCAGAATTCACACTTGGAGAGCTTAGCATAGAGCTGCTCGGTTCGAAGCTTTTGCAACACCAACCAAAGATGTTGCTCATGCTCGGCCTTGGTCTTAGAATAAATCAGAACGTCATCGATAAACACAATCACGAATTTATCCAAGAAAGGCCTACACACCCGATTCATTAGATCCATGAAAACGGCGGGTGCGTTGGTTAAACCGAAGGACATGACCAAGAATTCAAAATGGCCATAACGAGTTCGAAAAGCAGTCTTCGGAACATCTTCATCGCGGATGCGCAACTGGTGATAGCCAGAGCGGAGATCAATCTTGGAGAAACAAGAGGCACCTTGGAGTTGATCAAAGAGGTCGTCAATACGTGGTAAGGGATACCGGTTCTTAATGGTGAGTTTGTTCAACTCGCGGTAATCGATACACATGCGAAACGAACCATCTTTCTTTTTAACGAACAACACCGGAGCACCCCAGGGCGAAGAGCTAGGGCGAATGAATCCTTTAGCGGTCAACTCTTGAAGTTGACTTGCCAATTCTTGCATCTCAGCGGGCGCAAGACGGTAAGGAGATTTAGCTACGGGGGAAGCACCAGGGACAAGATCAATACGGAACTCGACTTCACGAGCGGGAGGGATACCAGTAAGATCATCAGGAAAAACTTCAGGGAAATCACGCACAACAGGGATATCGCGAAGCTTCTTCTTTTCTTCAGCAGGTTTGACCACATGGGCTAAGAATGCAATACACCTTTTCCGCATGAGCCGTCGGGCTTCGGCGCAAGACATAAGTTTAAGACCACTGGAGGGTTTTTCGCCGTAGATATGAAGATCACCATTTTCTCGAGGTATGCGAATCATCTTCTTGGCGCAAATAACTTCGACGCGATTATTCGAGAGCCAGTCCATACCAATAATAACATCGAAACTTCCAAGAGGCATGGGGATGAGGTCGATTAGAAAATCGTTTTCGTTAAGGTTAAGCGTGCAATCTTTAATCACTGAGTTAATCAAAACAGTTTCACCATTAGCCAATTCAACTGAAAAATTTTCTTTTAAGTTATCGCGCGGTCGCGCAAGCTTCTGCTCAAACGCGCGAGAAATAAAACTTCGATCGGCGCCAGTATCAAAAAGTACAGAAGCATAAAATCCGTTAAGCAAAAATGTACCATTAACTACGTCATTATTCGCTTGCGCTTGGTGCGTGGTTATGTTAAAAGCTCGTCCGCGCGCCACTTGGTTCGAAATTTGGTTCACCGGATTCGCTTGCGTAATCTGAACTTGTAGTCTCGGGCACGCGTTCCGGAAATGACTGGGATCACCGCAGTTGAAGCACGATCTGGGTCGTGGGTTTTGGTAGGTTGGTTGTGGGTTCTGCGGGTAGACTGGTGGTGTTGGCGCAATTGGATTGGCGGGAAGAACTCTACAGTTTTCCGCCATGTGACCAGCGCGGCCACATCGGTGACAAAGTCGACACGGGGTTTGGGTTGGGTGGTGAAATCTACAGGTTGGGCAAAAGGGGTGGTTTCCTGTGTAAGGTTTCTTAGTTGGCGGGGCAGGGAGTGCCGGATTGGTTAAGGCATAGTTATGGACTACAGGAGGTGTTGGGTAGGTCGACAGTGGGTTAGGCGCGTAAACTGGAGGTTGGTAGGCGGGTTGCTGGACAATGGGAGGGTTGGTAAGCGCATAGGCTTTGCGCCTGCGCTTGAGGTTGTTACGGTTTGAGGGTTCTGGCTTGGTTTCTGTTGGTTCAGGGGCAGTCTTGGTGGGTTTGGTCTTCTCAGTTCCCCGCAGGAACAGGGTTCCTGCTCTGACATGGTTGTCGCTGAGCACAGCGGCCAACTCGATGGCGTCAGAGAGGGTTGCTGGGTTTCTGGCCCAAACGGAATCTTGAATTTCCATGGGGAGACCCCCAAGGAATTTCTCTATGGCTCGGCGGAAAGGGGTAACAAGGTGAGAGACAAGCAGGCTTAGTTCATGGAAGCGCGTCGCGTACTCGCGCGCTTCACCGCTGTATTGCTTAAGATTCCAAAATTCCTCCTCCAGGCGCTTAACTTCGTTGGGAGGGCAGAATTCTCGCGTCAAGAGATCCTTAAATTCCTCCCAGAGCATGCTGGTAGCAGCCTCTGCGCCACGCGCATGAGCTACTCCATTCCACCATGTAAGCGCTCTGGATTCCAGGACACTGGAAGCATATAGGGTTCGTCTGTCTGAGGGGCATTGGGTGTGGAGGAAAGTGTTTTCTATTTTCTCAAGCCACTGGAGCATCACGGTGGCTCCTTCAAGACCTGTGAACTTTGGAGGGTTACCCGCGTTAAAGGACTTAATGTTATAACTGGAGGTATTGTTTTGGCTCAAAGCTTGGGCTATTGCGGCGGCCATTTCCTGGGAACGTTGCTGTCTACGCCTGCGCGAGGCTTCTCTCCTCTGATGACGGCGAGATAGCGGAGGCATTCTATAAAAGTTTTAATTTTTGTTAATATCTTGGTTTTAGCGCAAAGTTTAATCTTATAAAGCTTGGTTTCGCGGAGTCAGTTACTGTCAAAAGTTAAAGTAAAATAAATGACCCTAAATGCAGACTTAATAAAGGTAACAAATTCGAATCAAGAATCGACAATTCATGTATCACCATGACTTTCCGAATTCTCAATTTAAAATGACGAGTAAACGAGTATTGGAGATTGACGATTCATGTATCACCATGACTTTTCAATCTTCAATATAAAATATACAAGAAAATGAGTATTGGAGGTTGACAATTCATGTATCACCATGACTTTTCAAGTCTCCAATCTCAGAACATAATCGTAAATGGAAATTGAAAATCAACTATTCATGTATCACCATGACTTTTCGGATTTTCAAATCCAACAAACGAATATGTAAGTAAAATCAATAAAAATCGAAATTCAGCAAAAATCGAAATATCGCGAAATAAATCATAAAATCAAATACTGCGTCTGCGCAAGCATATTTATAAATAACGAGTAATTAACAATAAGCGCGCAAACATGAGATTTCTCTCATGCGCGAAAAGGGACTCTTAGGTATTCTAGGCAGTTACGTCTAACCACCTATCCTAAAGTCACGGAGCTCTGATACCAATCTGTAACACCCCGACCAAAGGCGGATTATACATCGGGTCGCCACATATTGTTTCATTACTCGTGACACTATTGGGTGTCAATATTTAATAATTACATTCATTCGCGCACGCGCAAAGTAAACACAAGATAACATAAAGCAACATAATTCAATATATTATAAGGCAAAATATTCGAACAACAATAACTTGTCTTGATACATTTTAATCTAGGTCCAAAAGTAAAAACGTCCTACGTGTCCACAAGCTCCAAATGTAGCTACAGCAAACCTGAACATGTGTTAAAATAAACGTCAAACACTTGCGTGTTGGTGAGAAATCAAGTTTAATACAATACATAGATAACAATAAATCTGCGCGCAACATGTGTATGTCTGGTTTTCAACAAGGGTGTAATCTGATCGGGACCAACTCTAAGATTCATAGACTGCCAGTGCTCACAATTGAGCTCACAAACAAGAAAGACTGTGCAAGTGTAAACAAAAGAGAAAATCATAAACGATTGTTCTCCCGTGTTCATCTAATGGTACCATGAGAACTGCGGAATAGACCGACAAGACGGTTAATGATCCACACATACAAATAAACAGCCAAGTCTACGTCCTCAACACATGGGATACTGCGCGACTAAAGTTCATAAACAAGTTTAAGACTCTAAGTTTGTATGAACACATGAACATCCCAAAACATTAAAAATAAAAAGGGATTAGGTACGAGATTACTCACCTGATAAACGATGCGGTGTAAGATAAAGCAAGAACCAACTTTAAACAAGCACAAGTTAACCTATAATTAAAGATTATTGTTTTAACGATTTGCTTTAAGTCTTGATTATAAGTTAGCATAATTAATAAGTAAATTATTATATATAATATATATATATTACCGGAAAAGCAGGGCAGAACAGGGAGAAAGACGGAGGCAGAGAGGGAGGCGGCAGAGAGAGCAAGGAGGAGGTTAAATTAAGTGTTTGTGTGTGATGTGTTAAGAAAATAACATTATTATTTATAAGGAAACCCTAGGGAACACAATCCCTAGAAAAGGGGAAAAGATCTCCAAAAAGTAAAAGATTCCAAAAGCAAAAGATGTCAAAAATCATAAGAAAACAAAAGCAAAAGATATGGAAAGATATGGCAGCTGCAGGGGACAAGGGAAAAGCTGACAGGTAACAGTAAAAGCATGGGCGGTTCAGATAAAGGTACTGGTCAAGCATGGAAAAAGCAGATCTCAAAAGATAATGTCAGTCACTTTTTCTGTCAACCAGAGGGGTTGGTGCGCATGCTGCGCCAAAAGTGGCTTTTCAGACACAAGACAGGTTAGGTCAACAGCACAGAAGATAAGACAACACAAAAGCAAATGGCTAGATTAAACAGAAGAAAACTCAAAGGGTTTAGCGCGAGAAGGCTCGAGCGCACGCGCGAGGGCGGAGGCTGACAGAACAAACCTTAGCGCGCCGCGGGAAGAACTATTATCCTTAGCGCGCCGCGGGAAGAACTATTATCCTTAGCGCGCCGCGGGAAGAACTTCCGTTCTTAGCGCGCTGCGAGAAGAACTACAATTCTTAGCGCGTCGCGGGAAGAACTTCCGTTCTTAGCGCGCTGCGAGAAGAACTACAATTCTTAGCGCGCTGCGAGAATAGTTCGCCTCGCGTATCGCAGGAACAACTGGTCTTCGCGCAGGCTTCCTTGTAAGGAGTCTGGCGCGTGGAGCTGCGCAGACAACCTTAGGCGGGAAGAAACAAAGGACACAAAAAAATAAGAGAAGGGGGTTCAAGGCTTAAGGGCGGGACGGCGACAAGAGAAAAGGAAGGCGGAAAGAAAAGAGGAAGAAGGAAGAGGGACGGGTCGGCGGGAAGGAAAAGGGAGGAAGAGGCGGGAAGGAAAATATTATCATTAAAAATAAAGTATAAGTATAAATAAATATTAAATCATAAAAGAAAGAGATCGGATAAGGGAAACGGGTACCTGGGTCGGGTCGGATCGGGGCAGATGTCACAACGTGTGCCACGTGGCACACGGTGGCAGCGTCTGCCGCCACGTGGCAACACGTCCGCCACGTGGCTCGGCGCCTGCCACGTGTCACACGTGGCAAGCCTACTGTCTGACTCAGCAGACCTATATCGCGGTACGCGATAGATCTGCCAAGTGACCCATCGCGTACCGCGATGGGGTCCAAAAATGGGTACAAATAGGGGGTCACGACATTGATCCTCTCACACCTCAAAAAATCACATACATACTCTCTCACTACTCTCTCTACACCTCGAAGTTCGTGCCATCAATCCACCTTGTTAAACGTGCCCCGTTACCTCATTTTTCGTGCCCGTTATCTCGATATACGTACCACCTAACGACGACGTTCCAAGTAAGGAGGAAGTGTTGTCCCGACATCCCTAAGTTTACCTCGAAGTACGTGCTGAGAAGTGTTGGCGCCTCGCGTGCCAAGTGAGGAACAAGAGTTTTCAAGGAAGGAGTGTTGATTGAGCGGCGTCGAAGTGCTGCCCAAGTATTTTGGGTATTTCTAAGCCGACAAAGGTAGGCATAATGCCTGACCAAAATAATTATAAAATATTGAAAGGGCTTAATACCCCAAGTCGATATTATTCTCGATAAACAAAGAAAGATATAACAAAGAAAAGAAAGAAAAAAAATAAAACATGAAAATATATATGTGAGTATATATATGTGTATGATTATTCTTTATTATAAAATATATTATTTAAGTATAATGAGTATACTTAAATAATAAATAAAAGAATACGTTTCTTAAAGAAGAAGACACGTCGGGTTTTATAAATAAACTAAAGGTTTATAAATATTACTTTTCAACTAAAGGTTTTAAAGTAAAAAGAGATTATGAACTAAAGGTTCATCGAGATAAATAAGACTAAAGGTCTTAAGCCGGATCGTGTATCCGACTAACAAAAGTTATACTTGTACTATAGGTACGAGATAGCAAGAAAGACTCGACGGACGGTGTTGGAAGCCGATCCCATTGAAAAGGTGAATACGCCCCACTTTTACAAACTTGTTTTCAAACAAACAAATGTGTTATGTGTAAAACTTTACATGAGGCTACGTGTCTCTAAAAACATTATAAATAAGAGTATAAGCCAGCCCTCAGGCTATGGTATACGTTTGTCTGGATCCTTACATATGTGGAATGCGGTGGGCATATCGCACCACGCTTGGTCAAGACCTCCAGCCACGATGGGCAGGACCTAAGTTACGTCCGAGTGGGGAATGGCCATGTGTATATTTATGGTACCTAAGTTATGTCATAAACGCTGCGGTGTTTCGCTGAAGTGACCTAGTGCAGAGACTCGAGTTTATGATGATTGTTTTAACTTGATTATTCCTAAGCCAAGATGGGCCGAGACTTACGTGGTCTCGAGGGGTAATTAAGTAAATAAAATATTTTAGCGTCAGCATATTCACCAGCATTCGTTGCTGACGTATTTTAATAATATTTTGCAGGTAATCAAGATTAGAGCTTGCAAGACGAAGAAGCTCAATAATCCGATGGCTCGGATAATTTTGTGTAAATATTAAAATATGATGGTTTTTGTAAAATATATAAACAAGTAAATACTAAACGAGACTTTTGTCTCGTCTTTTGTAATGTAAATATTTATAATATCGATCCTTATGTTTTTATAAAGACTTCCGCTAAAACCCGCTACTCTGATTTATTGACAAATACGGTACCAATTATGGTTCACACTCCTAGGCCTAGAATGGGGGTGTGACACCGGATATCCGAACCTTTCGGATAGTGAAAACCACTCATCCGAATCTGAAACTTCGGATATCCGAATATCCGAAAAAGAAATAAAAAAAAACTTGTTTTAATAATAAAAACCATACATCATCTTAAGAATCCAAGTTTCCAAATCCAACAAGTCAAACATACAACAACCAAATAACAAGTTTCTAAATCCAACAAACTAAACATACAACCACCAAACATATAAAATAAAATTGAAAAATATTAAAATTAAAATATCGGATAATTCGGATATCCGAAAAATTTGAAAGCTACTATCCGAATCCGAATCCGAATTTTTGGATATCCGGAATTCGGATATCCGAATTTTTGAATAGTTCGGATACGAATAGTCGGATAATTCGGATACAGATTTGAATTCAGATAGGTTTGAACACCCATACTTTGAACACCCATTAATTAATTGATATAGTATATTTTAATGTTTCCAACTTTAGCCCATTATTATATAAAAATTTCATGTTTGGCCTTTGATGATTGGTATGTATATTTTGATGCTTTACAACTTTAGCCCATTATTACATAAAAATTTTATGTTTGGCCCCTGATGTGTGGATTTATGGGCATGATACAACGATGTAAACTTTATGTGATTTTTGAATATACCCCGTAAAGTGTTTTTATCTCCGTTTCGAATCGAGCTTATACCAAACAAATGACCGTCGTGAAGCGCAGGGGAATCCACTAGTTATGTTTATGTCAAACTCTTTACAACTTACTAAACACACAATTTGAGTATAGTTGTATATGAGAAACGAATAAATAAAGAGGTTTATACATTTCTATAGATTTTTGATCATCAGTATAGATAAGAGAGTGATACTTCTTTTATGTCTAAACAAGTGAAACTGGTAATCAAATCCAATACCCAAGACAAGAATGAGTAATATTAGCTCAAACACGTGAGCGTTTTTTTATTAATCAAAAACGAAAAAAGAGAGATACATAAAACAATGAATCCTAACATGCCTTACATAGGCAAACCAAAAACCGAAGGAACAACGAAACTTAGCCACCAAGAATTAGGATTACTTAAATCAATTCTAATGCTAATAAAACAAATACTAAAAACAAGAAAAATTTAGCTACTAAGTTTGGCTTGATCTTTCCCGCAAGTCACTTTTATGCACCATGTTACAACTCCTTACATGCTCAAAAACACATGCCAGGTTGTTGACCTACGGCTTGTCAAGTCTCGAGCTAATCAACATCGGAATACCTAGCCAATTCGATTCTTGACTTCCTTTTATATGTGACTCTTTCTTATACATGACTCTGAAGCCAGTGTTCCTTTGGCATACCGTGACACCCTTCGAATAGCTTTAAGATGGGATTTCTTTGAACTATGCTTGAATTGACTTAACATTCCTACCGCATAAGCGATATCCGGTTTAGTAAGCGTTAAGTAAGTACATAAGGCTTCCCATCAATTTCTGATACATAGTTGTATCCCTCAACAACTTTCCTACATCTACTAGAAGTTGTAAATTGGTTTCCGATAAAGTAATCATCAGTTTGCAACTCGCCATTCTGAACCTACTTAACAATTCAACTGCATATTGTGTTGGCGTATCACAATCTCGCTCGGTTCGCACTTTAACTTCAATCCGAGAAAAATACTTAATCTTCCAAAGTCTTTTCATATGAAACAATGTACTTTTAATTGATAATTCACGATAATTAAGTTACTTACGATAATCAAGTCGTCAACATACACTATGAAGATCGCAATTTTGTCTTCTTCGACTCAAACAAATTGGAAAGTATCGGCTATGGTAGACACGAAACCAATGTGTTATAGGAACTGATCTCTTATCTTCCTGAACCATGCCTGTGGTGATAGTTTTGGCTCATATAGGGCCTTCATCAGTTCGTAAAAATAACCTGGGCGGTCTTTGTTCTCAAAATCTTTCACTTGATCCGCATAAATCACATGATCAATGTTTCAGTAGAAAAAAAACGTTGATCACATCCATTAGCCACAAGTCCCATTCCCGACTTGTTGCGATTGCAAGTAATACCCAAACCATGGTTAATTTTGAAACAAGGCTAAATGTGTCGTCATAAATAATAATCAAGCCCATGTTGATGTAATAATCTACGAGCTGCAATACGTGTCCTTTACCGGTTGATCGACTTGTCCGCATTTCTTTTACTTTGAACTCCCATTTGCGTGATACGGTGTTCATGTTGGCTACACGGGGAACTAATTCCCAAGTTTGGTTCTTCACTATGGTTTTGATTTCTTCTTTCATCGCCACTATCCACTTTAGATTTTCTTTTGTCTCTTTGAAAGATTCTGGTTCGGTTTCTTCATTCTCCATAGTTGCCACAATAGCATACTAGGGGCTCAATTTGCTTTGACGACGCGATTGCCTTAATCCATGCTCTTCTAAACTCGATGGATTGGGTTGCTAGGCTGAGTGCCTTTGGCCAATTTACCATGAACCCCGAGTCGGGCCTCCGCTCATTCTAAACTTAAACTGAATCGTATGTTTCAGTTGACTAGGTGTTCTCGGCACATGGTGAGATTGGGCAAACCTTTTTTTTTTACCAAGATTGAAAGTTACTTAGGTCTCAAGTTTCTCATTCAAAATTTCAGAATCCCTTAACACTTCTCAGTTTGGAGACCGCCATGATGGCGTGTCATCAAAGACAACATTCTATGAGCATGTTATAATATGTAACATCATAATTTTGATAATAATAAATAAAAGAATTTTATTTATTTAATGGTGCGTTATTATTTAGTTAAGTTAAATAATAATAAAAGAGTGTGAGATTGGGCAATAAAAGAGGGGTATTTAAACATCCTTAAACCTCCCTAAAATCAAAAAACCCTCATTTCCACCATCTTGCCTCCATACACATTCAAAAACACACACAGACATTCCCTTCCATCCGGATCTAGATCCGAGCTGAAGGGGAGTAGTTTCTTGTCCTCCCATCATCAACAACAAGGAACCTAACACAATTCACGTGATTGATTTAGATCCGAACCAAACCATATCCAAGAAAGGTACGTTTTTAGTTTAAAGGTTAAGTATTTGAGGTCGAATCGCTATGAAACTTGGTAGGATAGTGAATCGGATCTTAGTGTGTAAGAAAAACATAAACTTGATTTTAAACAAGTTGTTTGGAATGAATCAGAACGAACGAGTGGCGTTCGGATCGTGTAAAATGAGTAGATGAAGTTTTTATGACCTAGAACCCGTTTTATCTGCAAAACGGGCATAAGGGGATGGAAGAAAATGATTAAAATAGAAAGATATGGAAAAACCAGTTTTGAATCGAATTCTTGAGAATTCGATTCGTTTGAAGAAAATTCGACTCGATTCGTTTCAGAATTCGATTCGATTCATTTGTAAAACTTGACTCGTTTCGTTTGTAAAACTCGATTCGATTCGTTTAAAGATGCATTTTTCTGATGAATTTTTAATGAAGGCTTATTAAAGAAAATAATGTTTTTCCAAGCTTAACCTCAGCCAGGGGCTGCCGCTCATAGAGCCCCGCTGCCTGGGGTGCTGCCCCTGGGCCCTCGTTTGTTAGGTGTTTCACTTACTTAGAATATGATCTGGTAAGAACTAGTTAATAGATACTTATAAATGTTACGCGATTAACCGTGCACAAATAATGAGGGGTGTTACAGTTAACTCTTAGAGAAACAAGATTCATGTGAGTTTCTAGCCCCATTTATTTGTTATGCTTTTGTGGTTGTGTGCATACTCAATGTGATTAATTAATACACTTATCTTAAGTGGTAAGTGTATGCTATATAGATGATGCTTGAATGATATAGAAAAGGTTAAAGTATGAATCCAATTATATGAATGATAATAAGAAGAAATGTATGTATGAACGCATGGTTGTATGGTCGTATGGAATGAAGGGACCATACCCTTACAATATTTGTGAGATAGGAACTAGACCCTCATAATATATGTGATGTTAGGGATCAGACCCTCATAGTATTTGTGATGTTAGGGACAGGACCCTTACAATATCTGTGATGATAGGAACCAAACCCTTATAATATATGTGAGGTTGTAGAGCGAAAAACTCTTTAAAACGTAGAAATAACTCTGCATGCACAATGTATGTTAATAAAAGAAAGAATGAAAATTTAATAGAAATAATGAATGAATGTGTGTATGAAATAAAGATTAAAAGGTCAAGTAGGCAATATGTGTCTTCAGAGATGTATGTTTGAGAATGTATTGTATGTTGTTTGATTAACTAGAACTCATTCAGCGTAACTGACTTTTAGTATGAACATATATAAATAGGCTAAGACAACTAGCTTGAGGGAGACACATGCCATTGGACTGAATAGGCTGGCATCTTGAGAAGTATGTTATGATGTTTTAATATGATGTTTTAATTATATTATGTTTTAAGACAAGTGTTTGATTGTGCTAATGAGATTTGAATGATTATGTAATATATGGTTGAAGCTTAATGTTTCCGTGAAAGTTTTAATTCACTATGATATTTAAAACTGTGTTTTTGAGTAGATATAATGACAATGTAGGGCACCAGGACCGGGGCATTACATAGGCTTATGCATCCCAAGCCACTTATTCTAGATTCGTTGTTGCATCCCCTTCCTCGACCAACTTTGACGAAAATTCTTTGGACACCTGTCTTAATTTACCATAATTTTAACACTTATACATAAGTCGATTACCAGGTTTTCCCGACTTCTTAACGTCCGATTGTTCTCGCTGATCCGAGTGTTGTCAGTTTCGTAGCCATCCAACTTCTTGTTTTGATAGTTCCACTTTCGTTCTTGATACTGACTGAATTCGTATTGTTTTGATCATAAGATGCATGTGTACGTATTCTAATTTTAGGTGTCTGAAGATTGTTTTTTTAGTATCACCGACTTAACAAATACCAATCAAATTCGTGTGACTGCCGCGTTGCATGTTACATGTTTTGTTACCTAGTTTCATCTATTATATGGATTGAACTTTTGTCTTTACACGATGATCATTAGTTCTCATAAGATCCCTTATTTAAGTATAATATTTGTAACAATAATTGGTTGATGCATTTAAGGGGGTGTTTGTTTTTTCTTCAAACATCTTCAAGGGAGCTAATGTCTGCACGCGCGCAGACGTTACCCTTGAAGACTGTTTGTTTTTTTTCTTAAAACAGATCTTAAGTTATCTTCTTTCATCTTAAAAGAAAAGCAAAGAAATCTTGCTTAAAACATCTTCGCAAAAAAATCATACTCTTATCCCTTTGAAGCCACCCTCTCATCCACTCCTCCCACCACCGTCCGCAACCACCACCCACCGTACGCCACCACCACCATCCCCCACTGCCACCGTCCACCACCATCCACCGCCACTACCCACCGTCCGCCGCCACTACCAGCATCCACCACCACTACCCATCGTCCGCCACCACCACCACCACCACCATCCATCACAGCCACCACCAATCACCACCGTCCACCACCCACCACAACCGTTCATCACCACCACCACCCACTGTCGGACGCCATCACCGTCAACTACCACCGTCCACCACCCACCAAAACCGTCCATTACCACCACCCACTGTCCACCACCACCATCCATCGCCACTACCCACCGTCCGCCGCCACAATTTTATTATTATATTTTCTATGTAACTTGAATAAATGACTTCTATCTTGTGAGATAAGTTTGACAGTTATGCAGACAGTATCAGCTTATAAAAACAAACAGTCTTATATTTTCAGCTTGCAGATCTTCAGACCACATCTTCAGTTGCAGACATGAAAACAGATGAAATCAGCTTGCAGACAGTTTATGTCTGCAAAAACAAACAGCACCTAAGCAAATATTCAAATGGAAGGAAAGAATTATAGATTTTGTCAGGTGCATGCATCCCCATTTCGTCGTCATTCTTCTTATCTACGGCGTATTATATGCTGTAATTTCTTATTCTTTTATGTGTATTTAAATTGATTTTATTTGAAAAGGTTTAGTGTTCAACAGTTGAGGCTTTTGACCTTTGACCAGTGAGCCACGTGCATGGCATCTTTTTACTCGATGATCTTTGGCTGGCCGCACGTGCGCCCCCTTCACCCAGTGGCTTATAGTATATCATTTTCTTCACTCCTATATCATATATTGATCACCTACTATCCCTACATTTTACACATTGCTCTTACCCGTTTTCACATGCTATAATATTTTATACACTTGTGTCTAAAATCGAAATTATAATATAACTAGAAGCTAAGAAAGTAACTAGTTTAGTCTTTATATTTCAACAAATAATCAAGACTATATATGGACTGCTTCTTAAACAAAATCAAACGAGTATGGACGTGTCTTATTCATGTATGTTTGCTTAAAGTTAACACAAGAACGGAAATGAAAACTTAAATGGACATGCATTTTTTGTTCATGTCCGCCCGAAAAAAATGAACGTGTGTTATGATTGCTTGTTAATATTCTAAACGAACATAATATAACATAACTTAAAGAAATTAACATGTTTATATTTATTTTGTTGTTAGTTGATCATTGCATGGTTCTAAAGTTTGATTGGGTTGATGGTTAACACGTGAGTGCATGACATGTTAATTAATATCAATGTTGTAAAAGTAGGTTTCCAAGACCGAGTACTCCTCGAGTACTCGCTACAAGGTATGTCGCCGATGCGAGTTTCTTTAATTCCGCCTAATTACTAAGAATTGACTAAAGGTGGTCAACCTTAGTCAGAATCGCAACTAGTCGGTGAACTTGAGCTGATTTTGGCTTAAAAAAAATAAAACATGACTCGTATTTCTTTAATATTAAAGAACAAATATCATTTTTTTTACTTAATGACTAACAAGTTTTAGAATAATTTATTATTTAGAAGTGTATTTCTTTTATTTATATTGATCTTTATCTATTTTGTTATAAATATTGGTAAATTGATGATATTGATGATGATGATATGTCAAATATCATCAATTTACCAATATTTATAACAAAATAGGTAAAGATCAATATAAATAAAAGAAATACACTTCTAAATATATTTGACATATATATATATATATATATATATATATATAATATCCAAAAACTAATTTTCTTTATATTTACGTTGTCCGAGTACTCTTCGAGTACTCCCCGAGTATCCGAGTACACCAACTCCCCAGTCGGCCGCCTAGGGTCCGCCTAGCGACTTTTACAACCTTGATTAATATTACTAATAATAATAACCAGTAAGTAATTTGATACGAATATGCAAACAAACATAATGAATGAGCGTACATGAATATACATAAACTATAGGTTATGCAATATGTAATTTACTAGATGATCTCTAACCGTGTAAGTTGTAACACGTTTCAACATGAAAATGACAAAGCCACTAACATAAAATGAACAAGCACTCACAAATGTAATAAGCAAGCGGAGCATTTATTCGTTTTCTTTCTTTTAATTAAATGAACACACATACATTTGGGTTCCTCGTCGTTCAGTTATTAAATAAAACAAATTAATGTCAAACCGTTAGCAAACTATATATTCCAGGTTGTTTGGCTGGCTCCATTACATGCCTAATATGCAAGTATGTAGCAAACTATATATATGAATCAGATCATTCATTTCTTATCATACGTTTCTGATATGATTAAAAAAACTATAAAAGTAGTTTATTTAAATTTTCATTAGTTTATTTAAAAGTTTTTAGATGATAAACCTTTTAGGATTTTACAGTTTAATAGTTTAATAGTTCCTTTAATAGTTTAATGAACCATCTTTTTCATTCTTTTACTTAAATTTTATCAAGTTTAATAGTTCCTTTACGTGTTTATGTGTAATACCGTATACCTTGCTATGTTATGGTAAACTTGTAGTTATAAATTTCGTATGATAGCGTGACAATATATATTACTTTTGGAGCTAAAAGTTAATAATAAATTGTAAAAGCCCATCAACTTGGAAGTGTATTATGGGCTCGAACTGGACCTTCTGATTTGTGGGCTATGTATCATGTCCGAGGCCTTAAACAGACTTTGACAAAACAAGACCCATCCAATCTACTTATCTAATTCTAAATGACTGAAATGGTAATCTAGTTGTAAATGAGGCATAACGAGGTGGTAAGCTGTAATACATGGATTATAATGGTTGTTAGGTTCAACAAATATATATATATATATATAATTTTAATTAAAACTGGTTGGAGGGTAAGGACTAAGCCATCAACCCAAGCACAATCCATTTATTCATTCAATCGAATGGCCGTTTATTCCAGCACATGCTTATGTTGATGAATCCTGGTCATTCTCAAATGCAACAAGCATTTCGTGTTCTTAACGAATGAAGTAGATTAATCCAATGTTCATGCTTTGAAGAACCTAGATATGCGATATGAACCATCTTTTCTTTTATCACGACTTCAATAATGCTTGATTTGTGAGGAGATACGGCAATCTAAGAAAATGACGGCGATAATTTTTTTTGTTTACCATAATCTTGTATGTTGTTTGGTATGATTAGTGTGACATTGATGGTGGGGAACAACATAAATACAGAAGTTGTATTTTAGGTTTTTTATTTTTTATAGTGATTACAATAAGCGAACCTTATAGATATACATAGAAATATGAATAATTTACGGATTAAAATGTAACTTTTACAAGATCTGAGTTAACTAGTCATTCACCCTTAATATGCATGTCACGTCATTTAATGCCCAACACTATTCTCGTTCTTTTGGGGAGTTTTTTACCAAAATGGGTGGAGGGGAAAAAGTATTTACGAATATAGGTTATTTTAAAACTATTTACCAAAATGGGGATTTTTCTATTCTCTCTCCTTTTTATTTAATTCTTTATCAATAGGGTTAAAAAATAAAAAATAAAAAACCATAAACCCACGTACGAAGAAACTGAACAGACTGATGGAGTTCTTCAATTGATAATCGATTTCGCTGCTCTCAATCGCGATTCTTCAATCGTGATTCTTCAATCGCCAATTCCAGGTTCGATATCATTCATCTGTTGCCTTTTCAATTAATTTTCTACAGCGTCACAATCATCAATATTGTTGAGGTTGTCTATTTAATCAACTTGAAAGAAAGTGAGTGAGACACATGTGGTGTGGGTTTGATTCTACAATCAACAAACAGTGGGTTTGATTATAATAGGTCAAATAGCATGTGTTGGTTGATTCTAATAGATTATATATTATTCTATGTTTTGTTGTCCTTGGTTTTTGTTATTATAATATTTGTTTAGTTTTTTATTCTAATAGGTAAAATAGCTATGTGTTGGTTGATTCTAATAGTTGTTGTCAAATGTTGGTTCGATATTATAATGTTTGATTCTAGTATTAAACAAATAATTGTATTGTTTGATGCTTACCATGTAGTTTTCTTCTTTAACAGAATAGATCAAATAACTGCAATATTAAAATTGATTCAGAACGAAGATTTTAACACAATGTCTCACTTTGCGGTTGTGAATAATGATGATGTGGATGATGTTTTAGAAGAAGATGGAATTGAAGATGATGATGATGATGATGATGATATCGATGATGTGTTAGAAGATGACAAAACTGGGGATAGGCTCACAGAATTGCAGATGAAACATCACATGGTAATGTTCAAGTACCTTCAACTTATACCAATTTAGAGGAAACTAACTTGAATGTTGATAGTAATCGGATGATTTCACATACTGTGAGTAAAAATGATTTAACTAGTGAGTTGGGAAAAGACTCTTTTGATGATAAGGAAGAATTTATTAGAGCTGTCAAACTCTATCATATCAAGTCACATAAACATTTTAAGGTTATAGAATCGAAACCAACCACTTGGTGTATAATACGTAAGTTACATGAACAAGGTTGCAAATGGCACGTTTGTGCAAGTAAACGTAAGCGTAGTGGATCTTTTGAAATCACACGGTATATAGGTCCACATACTTTTTTGCATTATAAGATTACCCAGGATCATCCAAACCTCGATGCAACTTTAATTGCTCAAGAAATCGAACACCTTATAAAAGAGCAACCCTTTATTAGTAATACCGCTTTGAGAGCCGAAATTATTGATAAGTTAGGCTATACTCCTTCTATAAGAAGGTTTGGGTAGGAAATCAAAAGGCAATTGAACATGTTTTTGGGAATTGGGAACAATCTTATATTATGTTACCTAAGTTTTTAAATGCATTATGAAAGTTTAATTCGGGGACTATCGTTGAATGGTGTGTTATGAGACCGACGAATGATCAGGTGGAATTTAGACGTGTGTTTTGGGCATTTGATCCATGTATAAAGGGATTTAAACATTGCTGACCTGTGATTAGTATTGATGCCACACATTTGTATGGTAAGTATAAAGGCAAGATGATGATCGCAATGGGAGTTGACGGTAACAACAAGATATTGCCACTTGCATTTGCTATTGTTGAGAATGAATCTTACCCTAGTTGGAATTGGTTTCTTTCTCATGTCAAGAAACATGTTGTAAAAGATATTGAAGGGGTATGCTTAATATCTGATCGTCATGCTGGAATCTTAAAGGCAGTTAATGAAGAGGATCTCCTTGGTTAAAGGTGTAACACCCCGACCAAAGGCGGATTATACATCGGGGCGCCACATATTGTTTCATTACTTGTGACACTATTTGGGTGTCAATATTTAATAAATACATTCATTTGCGCACGCGCAAGGTATACACAAGATAACATAAAGCAACACAATTCATTATATTATAAGGCAAAATATTCGAACAACAATAACTTGTCTTGATACATTTTAATCTAGGTCCAAAAGTAAAAACGTCCTACGTGTCCACAAGCTCCAAAACAGCTACTGCAAACCTGAACATGTGTTAAAATAAACGTCAAACACTTGCGTGTTGGTGAGAAATCAAGTTTAATTACAATACATAGATAACAATAAATCTGCGCGCAACATGTGTATGTCTGGTTTTCAACAAGGGTGTAATCAGATCGGGATCAAGTCTAAGATTCATAGCTCATAGTCAATCTGTGCTCCCAATTGAGCATAAAACAAGAAAACTGTGCAAGTGTAAACAAAAGAGAAATCATAAACGATTGTTCTCCCGTGTTCATCTAATGGTACCATGAAAACTGCGGAATAGACCGACAAGACGGTTAATGATCCACACATACAAATAAACAGCCAAGTCTACGTCCTCAACACATGGGATACTGCGCGACTAAAGTTCATAAACAAGTTTAAGACTCTAAGTTTGTATGAACACATGAACATCCCAAAACATTAAAAATAAAAAGGGATTAGGTACGAGATTACTCACTTGATAAACGATGCGGTGTAAGATAAAGCAAGAACCAACTTTAAACAAGCACAAGTTAACCTATAATTAAAGATTATTGTTTTAACGATTTGCTTTAAGTCTTGAATATAAGTTAGCATAATTAATAAGTAAATTATTATATAATATATATTACCAGAAAAGCAGGGCAGAACAGGGAGGAAGACGAAGGCAGAGAGAGAGGAGACGGCAGAGGAAGAACAACGGCAAGGAGGAGGTTAAATTAAGTGTTTGTGTGTGATGTGTTAGGAAAAATAAGTTTATTATTTATAGGGAAACCCTAGGGAACACAATCCCTAGAAAAGGGGAAAAGATCTCAAAAAGCAAAAGATTCCAAAAGCAAAAGATATCAAAAGATATGGCAGCTGCAGGGGACAAGGAAAAGCTGACAGGTAAAAGTAAACAGGCATGGGAGGGTCAGATAAAGGTACTGGTCAAGCATGGGAAAAACAGATCTCAAAAGACAATGTCGGTCACTTTTTCTGCCAACCAATGGGGTTGGTGCGCATGCTGCGCCGAAAGTAACTTTTCAGACATAAGGCAGGTTAGGTCAACAGCACAGAAGATAAGACAACACAAAAGCAAACGGCTAGATAAAACAGAAGAAAAGATACAAGTCTAGCGCGAGAAAGCTAAGGCGCGCCGCGGGAAGAATCACATTTCTTAGCGCGCCGCGGGAGGAACTACAATTCCTAGCGCGTCGCGGGAAGAACTATAATTCTTCGCGCGTCGTGGGATGAACTACGATTCTTAGCGCGCTGCGAGAAGAACTACAAATCCTTAGCGCGTCGCGGGAAGAACTACCGTTCTTAGCGCGCTGCGAGAAGAATTACAATTCTTAGCGCGCGGCGAGAAGAGTTCGTCTCGCGTATCGCTGGAACAGCTGGTCATCACGCAGGCTTCCTTGTAAGGAGTCTGGCGCGTGGAGCTGCGCAAACAACGTTAGGCGGGAAGAAACAAAGGACAAGCAAAGAGTTAAGAGAAAAAGGGGTTCAAGGCGTAAGGGCGGAACGACGACAAGAGAGAGAAAGAGGCGGGACGGCAACAAGAGGGAAAAGAAGGCGGAAAGAGAGAAGAAGAGGGACGGGACGGAGGAAAGGAAAAGAGAGGAAGAGGCGGGAAGGAAAATATATTATTATTATTAAAAATAAAGTATAAGTATAAATAAATATTAAATCATAAAAGAAAGAGATCGGATCGGAGAAACGGGTACCTGGGTCGGGTCGGATCAGATCAGATGTCACAGTCTCCCCTACTTTAAGAAATTTCGTCCCGAAATTTATCTCGAAGCAGGTTGCGCAGAGAACAGGTGCGGGTACTTGATCTTCATTTGATCTTCCCTTTCCCATGTAAACTCGGCTCCGCGCTTGGACTCCCAGCGAACTTTCACGATAGGGATGCGACTGCGCTTGGTTTGCTTAACCTCGCGATCCATAATCTCAACAGGCTTCTCAACGAAATGCATGGATTCGTCAACTTGAACTTCATCAAGTGGAATGTGAAGGTTCTCGTCAGCTAAACACTTCTTGAGATTGGATACATGGAACGTTGGATGCACATTACTGAGAGTGGGCGGCAGGTCAAGTCTGTAGGCAACTTTTCCTACACGCGCGAGAATCTTAAATGGTCCAACATAACGAGGAGCAAGCTTACCTTTCTTCCCAAAGCGGACAACACCTTTCCAAGGCGACACTTTGAGGAGAACAAGATCACCAACTTGAAATTCGAGAGGCTTTCGCCTGCGATCTGCGTAACTCTTCTGTCGGCTTCTGGCAGTCAGCAGATGATCACGGATCTTGGCGATTTTATCGGTTGTCTCTTGAACAAGTTCGGGTCCTGTGATTTGAGTTTCACCCACTTCGCTCCAACAAATCGGGGAGCGGCACTTACGACCGTAAAGTGCTTCAAATGGGGCCATACCGATACTGGAATGATAGCTGTTATTATAAGAGAACTCGATCAAAGGCAGGTGTGAATCCCAATTACCTCCAAAATCAAGAACACAAGATCGGAGCATATCCTCAAGAGTTTGAATAGTTCGCTCAGACTGACCGTCAGTCTGAGGGTGATATGCCGTACTCATGTCCAAGCGAGTTCCTAGCGCAGATTGGAGAGATTTCCAAAAGCGAGATATAAAACGGCCATCGCGATCGGATATGATGCTCAAAGGAGTACCATGGCGGCAGACAATTTCCTTGACATAAAGCTGCGCGAGTTGCTCAACACGGTAGTTTTCACGAATGGGCAGGAAGTGAGCAGACTTAGTCAAACGATCCACTATTACCCAAATGCTATCATGTTTGCTTGCTGTCAAAGGTAACTTGGTAATAAAGTCCATTGCTATACCTTCCCATTTCCACGTAGGAATTTCTGGTTGTTCGAGCAAACCAGATGGGCGTTGGTGTTCAGCTTTTACTTTAGAACAAGTCAGGCATTTAGCTACGAACACAGCAATATCCTTCTTCATACCGTGCCACCAATAAGTAATGCGCAAATCCTTGTACATCTTATCAGCGCCAGGATGAACGGAATATCGAGATTTGTGCGCTTCACTCAGGATATCAGCGCGAAGATTCTCATCAAAGGGAATCCAGATGCGATTAAGATAGCAAAGAATTCCACTCAGATTGGGCACAAAATGCGCTTCCGCGCCACACGCTAACTCGGCGCGAAGGTTACCATTACTGATGGATGCGCGCTGCGCGTCACGAATGCGCGATTCAAGGTTGCTTTGGATCGGCGCGAAGTGAAGCTGCGTGCGCGGCAAGATACAGTTAAGCTGGCAGGGTTTTCGGCTGAGCGCATCGGCTACCACATTAGCCTTACCAGGATGATACCGGATCTCACAATCGTAATCGCTGATGAGTTCGCTCCATCGGCGTTGCCTCATGTTGAGTTCCTTTTGATCAAAGATATGCTGAAGGCTTTTATGGTCAGTGTAGAGGATACACTTAGTACCATAAAGGTAGTGTCTCCAGATCTTCAAGGCAAAAACAACTGCGCCTAGTTCGAGGTCGTGAGTTGTATAATTCTTTTCATGAACCTTAAGTTGCCTTGATGCGTAAGCGATAACCTTGCCTTGTTGCATAAGAACACAACCGAGACCTTGGTTGGATGCATCGCAATACACGACAAAATCTTCATTACCCTCGGGTAGCGCAAGGACAGGAGCTTCACACAACAAACGCTTGAGCGTTAGAAAGGCTTCTTCTTGCTTCGAGCCCCAAATGTACGGTTTACCTTTGTGCGTTGAAGCTGTTAAAGGCAAAGCGATCTTTGAGAAGTTCGAAATAAATCGCCGGTAGTAACCAGCTAAGCCCAGAAAGGAACGGATCTCAGAAGGAGTGGATGGCGTAATCCAGTTCTTGATTGCTTCAATTTTGGATGGGTCGACATGGATACCCATCTTGTTCACAACATGGCCAAGAAACTGTACTTCATCAGACCAGAATTCACACTTAGAGAGCTTGGCAAAGAGCTGCTCGGTTCTAAGCTTTTGCAACACCAACCGAAGATGTTGCTCATGCTCGGCCTTGGTCTTAGAATAAATCAGAACGTCATCGATAAACACAATCACGAATTTATCCAAGAAAGGCCTACACACCCGATTCATTAGATCCATGAAAACGGCGGGTGCGTTGGTTAAACCGAAGGACATGACCAAGAATTTAAAATGGCCATAACGAGTTCGAAAAGCAGTCTTCGGAACATCTTCATCGCGGATGCGCAACTGGTGATAGCCAGAGCGGAGATCGATCTTGGAGAAACAAGAGGCACCTTGGAGTTGATCAAAGAGGTCGTCAATACGCGGTAAGGGATACCGGTTCTTAATGGTGAGTTTGTTCAACTCGCGGTAATCAATACACATGCGAAACGAACCATCTTTCTTTTTAACGAACAACACCGGAGCACCCCAGGGCGAAGAGCTAGGGCGAATGAATCCTTTAGCAGTCAACTCTTGAAGTTGGCTTGCCAATTCTTGCATCTCAGCGGGTGCAAGACGATAAGGAGATTTAGCTACGGGGGAAGCACCAGGGACAAGATCAATACGGAACTCGACTTCACGAGCGGGAGGGATACCAGGAAGATCATCAGGAAAAACTTCAGGGAAATCACGCACAACAGGGATATCGCGAAGCTTCTTCTTTTCTTCAGCAGGTTTGACCACATGGGCTAAGAATGCAATACACCTTTTCCGCATGAGCCGTCGGGCTTCGGCGCAAGACATAAGTTTAAGACCGCGGGAGGGTTTCTCGCCGTAGATATGAAGATCACCATTTTCTCGAGGAATGCGAATCATCTTCTTGGCGCAAATAACTTCGGCGCGATTATGCGTAAGCCATTCCATACCAATGATAACATCAAAGCTTCCAAGAGGCATGGGGATGAGGTCGATTAGAAAATCGTTTTCGTTAAGGTTAAGCGTGCAATCCTTAATCACTGAGTTAATTAAAACAGTTTCACCATTAGCCAATTCAACTGGAAAATTTTCTTTTAAATCGCTGCGCGGATCGCGCAAGCTTCTGCTCAAACGCGCGAGAAATAAAACTTCGATCGGCGCCAGTATCAAAAAGTACAGAAGCATAAAATCCGTTAAGCAAAAATGTACCATTAACTACGTCATTATTCGCTTGCGCTTGGTGCGCGGTTATGTTAAAAGCTCGGCCACGCGTCACTTGGTTCGAAATCTGGTTCACCGGATTCGCTTGCGTAATCTGAACTTGTAGTCTCGGGCACGCGTTCCGGAAATGACTGGGATCACCGCAGTTAAAGCACGATCTGGGTCGTGGGTTTTGGTAGGTTGGTTGTGGGTTCTGCGGGTAGACTGGTGGTGTTGGCACAATTGGATTGGCGGGAAGAACTCTACAGTTTTCCGCCATGTGACCAGCGCGGCCACATCGGTGACAAAGTCGACACGGGGTTTGGGTTGGGTGGTGAAATCTACAGGTTGGGCAAAAGGGGTGGTTTCCTGTGTAAGGTTTCTTAGTTGGCGGGGCAGGGAGTGCGGGATTGGTTAGGGCATAGTTGTGGACTACAGGAGGAGTTGGGTAAGTCGACAGTGGGTTAGGCGCGTAAACTGGAGGTTGGTAGGTGGGTTGCTGGACAATGGGCGGGTTGATAAGCGCATAGGCTTTGCGCCTGCGCTTGAGGTTGTTACGGTTTGAGGGTTCTGGCTTGGTTTCTGTTGGTTCAGGGGCAGTCTTGGTGAGTTTGGTTTTCTCAGCTCCCCGCAGGAACAGGGTTCCTGCTCTGACATGGTTGTCGCTGAGCACAGCGGCCAACTCGATGGCGTCAGAGAGGGTTGCTGGGTTTCTGGCCCATACAGAATCTTGAATTTCCATGGGGAGACCCCCAAGGAATTTCTCTATGGCTCGGCGGAAAGGGGTAACAAGGTGAGGGACAAGCAGGCTTAGTTCATGGAAGCGCGTCGCGTACTCGCGCGCTTCACCGCTGTATTGCTTAAGATTCCAAAATTCCTCCTCCAGGCGCTTAACTTCGTTGGGAGGGCAGAATTCTCGCGTCAAGAGATCCTTAAATTCCTCCCAGAGCATGCTGGTAGCAGCCTCTGCGCCACGCGCATGAGCTACTCCATTCCACCATGTAAGCGCTCTGGATTCCAGGACACTGGAAGCATATAGGGTTCGTCTGTCTGAGGGGCATTGGGTGTGGAGGAAAGTGTTTTCTATTTTCTCAAGCCACTGGAGCATCACGGTGGCTCCTTCAAGACCTGTGAACTTTGGAGGGTTACCCGCGTTAAAGGACTTAATGTTATAACTGGAGGTATTGTTTTGGCTCAAAGCTTGGGCTATTGCGGCGGCCATTTCCTGGGAACGTTGCTGTTTACGCATGCGCGAGGCTTCTCTTCTCTGAAATCGGCGAGATAGTGGAGGCATTCTATAAAAGTTTTAATTTTAGTTAATATCTTGGTTTTAGCGCAAAGTTTAATCTTATAAAGCTTGGTTTCGCGGAGTCAGTTACTGTCAAAAGTTAAAGTAAAATAAATGACCCTAAATGCAGACTTAATAAAGGTAACAAATTCGAATCAAGAATCGACAATTCATGTATCACCATGACTTTCCGAATTCCCAATTTAAAATATACGAGCAAACGAGTATTGGAAATTGACGATTCATGTATCACCATGACTTTTCAATCCTCAATATAAAATATACAAGAAAATGAGTATTGGTGGTTGACAATTCATGTATCACAATGACTTTTCAAGTCTCCAACCTCAGAACATAATCGTAAATGGAAATTGAAAATCAACTATTCATGTATCACCAATACTTTTCGGATTTTCAAATCCCAACAAACGAATATGTAAGAAAAATCAATAAAAATCGAAATTCAACAAAAATCGAAATATCGCGAAGTAAAATCATATACTGCGTCTGCGCAAGCATATTTATAAATAACGAGTAATTAACAATAAGCGTGCAATCATGAGATTTCTCTCATGCGCGAGAAGGGACTCTTAGGTAATCTAGGCCGTTACGTCTAACCACCTATCCTAAAGTCAACGAGCTCTGATACCAATCTGTAACACCCCGACCAAAGGCGGATTATACATCGGGGCGCCACATATTGTTTCATTACTCGTGACACTATTTGGGTGTCAATATTTAATAAATACATTCATTTGCGCACGCGCAAGGTATACACAAGATAACATAAAGCAACACAATTCATTATATTATAAGGCAAAATATTCGAACAACAATAACTTGTCTTGATACATTTTAATCTAGGTCCAAAAGTAAAAACGTCCTACGTGTCCACAAGCTCCAAAACAGCTACTGCAAACCTGAACATGTGTTAAAATAAACGTCAAACACTTGCGTGTTGGTGAGAAATCAAGTTTAATTACAATACATAGATAACAATAAATCTGCGCGCAACATGTGTATGTCTGGTTTTCAACAAGGGTGTAATCAGATCGGGATCAAGTCTAAGATTCATAGCTCATAGTCAATCTGTGCTCCCAATTGAGCATAAAACAAGAAAACTGTGCAAGTGTAAACAAAAGAGAAATCATAAACGATTGTTCTCTCGTGTTCATCTAATGGTACCATGAAAACTGCGGAATAGACCGACAAGACGGTTAATGATCCACACATACAAATAAACAGCCAAGTCTACGTCCTCAACACATGGGATACTGCGCGACTAAAGTTCATAAACAAGTTTAAGACTCTAAGTTTGTATGAACACATGAACATCCCAAAACATTAAAAATAAAAAGGGATTAGGTACGAGATTACTCACTTGATAAACGATGCGGTGTAAGATAAAGCAAGAACCAACTTTAAACAAGCACAAGTTAACCTATAATTAAAGATTATTGTTTTAACGATTTGCTTTAAGTCTTGAATATAAGTTAGCATAATTAATAAGTAAATTATTATATAATATATATTACCAGAAAAGCAGGGCAGAACAGGGAGGAAGACGAAGGCAGAGAGAGAGAGGAGACGGCAGAGGAAGAACAACGGCAAGGAGGAGGTTAAATTAAGTGTTTGTGTGTGATGTGTTAGGAAAAATAAGTTTATTATTTATAGGGAAACCCTAGGGAACACAATCCCTAGAAAAGGGGAAAAGATCTCAAAAAGCAAAAGATTCCAAAAGCAAAAGATATCAAAAGATATGGCAGCTACAGGGGACAAGGAAAAGCTGACAGGTAACAGTAAACAGGCATGGGAGGGTCAGATAAAGGTACTGGTCAAGCATGGGAAAAACAGATCTCAAAAGACAATGTCGGTCACTTTTTCTGCCAACCAATGGGGTTGGTGCGCATGCTGCGCCGAAAGTAACTTTTCAGACATAAGGCAGGTTAGGTCAACAGCACAGAAGATAAGACAGCACAAAAGCAAACGGCTAGATAAAACAGAAGAAAAGATACAAGTCTAGCGCGAGAAAGCTAAGGCGCGCCGCGGGAAGAATCACATTTCTTAGCGCGCCGCGGGAGGAACTACAATTCCTAGCGCGTCGCGGGAAGAACTATAATTCTTCGCGCGTTGTGGGATGAACTACGATTCTTAGCGCGCTGCGAGAAGAACTACAAATCCTTAGCGCGTCGCGGGAAGAACTACCGTTCTTAGCGCGCTGCGAGAAGAATTACAATTCTTAGCGCGCGGCGAGAAGAGTTCGTCTCGCGTATCGCTGGAACAGCTGGTCATCACGCAGGCTTCCTTGTAAGGAGTCTGGCGCGTGGAGCTGCGCAAACAACGTTAGGCGGGAAGAAACAAAGGACAAGCAAAGAGTTAAGAGAAAAAGGGGTTCAAGGCGTAAGGGCGGAACGACGACAAGAGAGAGAAAGAGGCGGGACGGCAACAAGAGGGAAAAGAAGGCGGAAAGAGAGAAGAAGAGGGACGGGACGGAGGAAAGGAAAAGAGAGGAAGAGGCGGGAAGGAAAATATATTATTATTATTAAAAATAAAGTATAAGTATAAATAAATATTAAATCATAAAAGAAAGAGATCGGATCGGAGAAACGGGTACCTGGGTCGGGTCGGATCAGATCAGATGTCACAAAAGGTGCTCGTTTCTTACCAATCACATCATGTGTTCAACTTACATTTTATAGATTGGTTAACTATTTTGAGGTGAGACGTCCTATGGGATCTAGTGCTCAAGCAAATGGAAATGTGTATACTCCTCATGTCGCGGCAAAACAAGCTGCTCTGATGTCAAAAGCAGGTGCGCATTCTTTGAAATCTTTTAATCGACAGAAGGGAATTGTTGAGGTCATAACTCAAAAGGGAAAAAATGTCCAAGTAGTTAATTTGGAACAAAGAACTTGCTCGTGTGGTAAATGGGAGATATTTAAGTATCTGTGTTCTCATGTTTTGAGTGTATGCGCCAAACTTTCTTTGAACAATTGGCAATACATTAACAAGTGTTACTCAATTGTGGATTATTGTGCTACTTGGTCATCCGAGTTTTTCCCGATTTCTCATAAAGCTTATTGGCCGCAATCACCATCTATTAGATTACTTCCAAATTCGGATCTAAAGCGAGACAAAAAGGGTCGCCCTCGCTCAACAAGGCTACGGAATGGAATGGACATTAAAGAAGGAAAAAGTGGTAACCGTTGTGGAATTTGTGGTGAACGTGGTCATAATCGGTCAACATGTCCCTCCAAGCCTAGAAGAATTGACATCTAAGTGGATGAAGTTGTTTTGACATTTTTATTTTAATCTCTACTTAATATTATCAAGTTGACTTTATTTGACGTTCTTATTTTGTTTGTCTTTGATATTGAGACCGTTTAGTTTGACACTCTTGTTTAGTATGTTTTTTTTTTTTATCTTATTTTGAAGTTTATTTAGATGATTGCTAAGTTGTAGCTAACATGGCTTGATTAAAGAAAAAATAAAAAGAAAATAATTCTAATTAGTTAATTAAAAAACAGAAATTAAAACTCCATTTGGTTCCTAAAAAACTTGCTATAGATGTAAGTGGATGAACTTCCTAAAAAACTTGATGTAGAAATTAAAACTCCATCAGTTTATGGTTTTTTATTTTTTATTTTTTAACCCTATTGATAAAGAATTAAATAAAAGGAGAGAGAATAGAAAAATCCTCATTTTGGTAAATAGTTTTAAAATAACCTATATTGGTAAATACTTTTTCCCACTAACTCATTTTGGTAAAAAAAACTCTTCTTTTGGGACTATGAATCAAAGCAAACATAGTGGTTGAGGACTTTCGAAAAATTTAATGCTTAAGAGACCAAAATCCATTATTTAGCCCAAACATTTTAGTGTTTTACCCAAATCCCAAGAGCTATCCGTATATTTTTGTATATGAACTCAAGTGTTGCACTTTAGATGTTTGATTAAATTTTTAAAAAGTTAAGTTTCTCCAACCTCATCATTGATCTCAAATTTGTGTTTGATTTGATTAGTTTATGATTAGGATTTAAAGTTTCAACTAATTGCGTTAACATTCAATTCATCAAAAAATGTGAGTGAAGTTGTTATAATGTAGGGAGTGACTTAGGGTGAGAGAAATGCAGTGATTTTTCTGTATATTTGAAAAGTTATTGTTCACACAATATATTTTTTTAATATATTTTAGAGCGACTGTGAGTGAAAGAAAGATAAAAGTAATAATAAATGTATAAAAAATATTATTTAATTGAAAATAAAGAGAAAATGTAATGATTATTAATGTAATTTTAGATTTAAATATAGGAGATTGGATGTGAATGCTCATATGTAGGGATGCTAATTAATTGTTTGTATTAAATACTTAGTCGGCCGGCTTCTATCTTTTATCTCTTAGACTGTGTAAATTTAGCCTCCAAAATTAAATTACTTTACCTACTCAATTAAATATATAGCCGGTTTCTATTTTTTTTCTCTTAGCCGTCAATTTTTTTCTCTTAGCCGGCTAAGAGAGAAAATCAATACGACTAAGAGAGAAACAAAATGTAAGCCGGCTAAATATTTAATTTGTTAGTTAAAATATATAATATGACGGCTAAATGAAGATGGCTAAGAGAGAAAAATAAGAAAACCGGCTAATTTTCTAATTGGTTTATTAAATATTTTATATTTTGGCGGCAAAAGTTAGACGGCTAGAAAAAAAAAGACGGCTAAGTGAAGCTTTAGCCTAGAATCCGAGTTGGAGCCGACTAAGAAAGAATATATGGAGCCGACTAAGTGAATAGACACATATCCCAAAGACGGCTAAGAGTCAAGGATACCGTCTAAATAACAAAGATGTAGGCTAAGTTTAGTCGCCTTTAACACGTGTCGAAATTTTATAAGCTAAATGTGTGCCCGCTTACTTTTCACAAAATTCAGTGTCCATAAAGTGGTGGCTAAGCTTAGCCGGCTTTGCTGACGTGTCACTTGTTTATTGGTCAAAAACTCAATAATTGAAGAGATGTAGACTAAATTAGGCATGTCTATTTTGAAAAAAAATGGGTTAAACTTGTCTATCCTTAAGTTTCTCTTCTTTTATGTTTTATTTGTGTATTTGTATGCCACTAAGGTTGTACTGTTGTAGCCTACTAGCAAGAAGTGGAGAAAGAGCGGAAAGAAAAGAAATTATCCGATATTCCGGCTGTGCGCGATTTTCCCGATAATGTCACTGGTCTTCCTCCGGTTCGTAAAGTCGAATTTCGAATTAATCTTATACCCGGAGCTAACCCCCGTAGCTAAAGCCCCTTACCGTCTTGCACCCTCTGAACTTCAAGAACTCTCGAGCCAACTCCAAGAACTTTCGGACAAGGGTTTTATTCGCCCGAGCTCTTCTCCTTGGGGCGCACCTATGTTATTCCTCAAGAAGAAAGATGGTTCTTTCCTCATGTGCATCGATTACCGTGAGCTCAACAAGCTTACTGTTAAGAATCGTTATCCGCTCCCTCGAATCAACGATCTTTTCGATCAACTTCATAAGGCCGCATGCTTCTCGAATATGATCTCCGTTCAGGTTATCATCAACTCCGTGTTAGTGAAGAAGACATCCCCAAGATCGCTTTTCGTACTCGCTACGGGCATTACGAGTACTGTGTTATGCCTTTTGGGTTAAGTAACGCGCCCGCGGTTTTTATGGATCTCATGAACCGTGTGTGTAAACCTTATTTGAAATAGTTCGTTATTGTTTTCATTGATGACATCTTGATCTATTCGAAATCCGAGAGCGACCACAAGAATCATCTCCATGCCATCCTTGATCTGCTACGAAAGGAGCAATTATATGCCAAGTTTTCTAAGTGCGAGTTGTAACAACTCGGTTTTTCCATTTTAGGTTGCCCGACCCATTTCAGTGTTTGAGAAATTTTATCGAGCTTATCGAGTTAATTTATTGTTATAATAGTATTCTTAATTATTTATATATTATATATTTAAAACTTACAATAGATGGCAAATTTAACCCAAACAAGAACTATCATCCCATTATGTTTCCACATTCATTCTTCAAGGGCTAAACTGCAAATATTATATATAAACTCCATTATCCGGATTCAACTCATACCCGACCCATGGATATATCCAAACCCGCAACCAAATCTTGTATCCGAGACCCGTGTGATGTAGCTTGGGCCTTAATTCTCGTCGGTATCATGGAAAGTGAATAAAAAGATCTGCTAATCTTGCCTTATATGATCTGCCGACACTCGTTAATATGCTAATTGATCAATTTGCGATTCATATTCTTATTATAACAACCGACAGCAACTCGTTAACCATTATACAAGAAAACGAATTTCATAAATCAACTAAACCTCCAGATATGCCCTCCTAACCCTCGCCGTCATATCCCACAAACTTGATTACATTATTTTCTTGGTTTGAGCATGTTATTGATCTGCGATGGCCGGCTATTTTGGTGTCTCGTTTAACCCGTCGTGTACCAGTATATAAGGTAATTGTTATACGTATTAGAGCCGCTTCTAACCTATAATCATTAACCATAAAATCAATTGATTGAACATCATGTATAATGGCGGATTGCAGAATTAGGGTTCTTGAGTTTGGGGGTTTTCTGTTTGTGTTTGTATGTAAAGTATTGTTTTCATTCTTTAAACATCTAACACCCCAGCTCAGCTGGTGGGGTGAGCGTGTAAGGTTAGGGCCGGCTGGGGTCATGGGTTCGAACCCCCAGCCCAGCCTTTGTTGTTTTACTATTTTTTTAAGGTTTAATAATTTATAAATCAAATATCATTAACATTAATATTAAATATAAACACTATTTTATTTAACCGACACTTTTAATTCGCGTTTCCTCGTCGCGGAATGTTTTGCAAACTGGCCATATATGTGTGTGTGTATATATATATTGACTTCGTTAACGATTTAAAATGCAAATTTGTTGTAATATTCTTATTAAAATTACTTATTTAAAAACGTTTATTTTATAATTATTTATTTAAAGTATTATGTATATATATCATATTTACTTTAATAGTATATCTCAATTTATAGTAATCGGATCAATTTATTTAATTTGTATATTTAGTTATTTATCCAAATATTAATATAATAAGTATTTTTATATCAAATCTATTTATTTTAATTTATTTCATTTATATATCTATCAAGTGTTAGCAATGAAATTTCATAAATAATGACAACATTCTGTATAAATAACAACAATAATAATCGTTTTACAATAATAATAATAATAATAATAATAATAATAATAGAGATCTATCATTCAAATCCAATAAACATTCTAATCATACTACTTAACTTAAATCACATTGAAATCTTAATTCATTAAATCGTGTATAACTTTTATAATTAATTTATATAATTATATCTAACTAGGAATCATTGATGGTATATCCCGAAGGGTTTACTTTCCTCATCATTCCTTAATCTGTTCATCCGATCAAGGTGAGTAATCACTCCCCTATTTTACTCGTTTTCTTCTCACGTTTTGGGGACACTTACGTACCATTTATCAAATTATTTATCTTATTATTTCTCAAACGCAAACTGTGATCTTTGTGTTGTGTATCAATTGAATGACTGTTTGTTACTTGCTATTTGCTTACTTGCTTACTTGAATCGCATTCGGAGAGGTCCAACATAATCTCATTATAGTATGATCATACGACCGTCGTAGTGGCCGGAGCCCGATCGCATTGGCAATGGTTTTACCGACACTCATTACTTGCTTAACACTTTCATTGTTTATACTCACAGATAACAGTTTTTCTTAGTTTTACTCTATTATTTATATCATTATATATTATCATTTTGTTCGTGTCAAAACTGGTGAATCTACTCACTCAACATGTGTTGTTGACAAATATATATATTTTGTACGCATTTGCAGGTTATAGATTGGATTGCTTATCGAACTGAAGCTCACGTAGAGATGACCTTAGGATGTTAAACATAAACAAGAATAGTTGGTTTTGTATTGTAATTTTCTCTATTTTTGTTGTACTTAAATGTTCGTTGACAATTAATAAATTAATTAGATATTGTCGCTTTACCATTGCATGATAGTAACCTTGTGAGCTGTGACAATCAGATCACGCCCCGACATTTCCTCCGTAGGTTGGGGTGTGATAGATTGGTATCAGAGCCGAAGGTTTAAGATAGGTCGTTAGAAAAGTCCTAGAAATATGCTTAGGACCCCATACGTGTCTATTTGTTTACCTTATGTGTTATATTTAGTAGTTTACAGCTTACGTAATTATCTGCTAGACTAAGTATTTATTTAACTGCTTAGTTTAGTACTTATTTTACTGTCATGCACACACAACTCCGAGACTATTTCTCACCCTCAAAATATTTTTATAGCTCCGAGGCAATTCCTCATTCCCATGATATATATTTACATTTAAATTTTTGTTGATTGTTTTCGTTGACGAGAATTTCTTTTAGGATTTCCTAAGTTTTGCATTTACATTTTAAGTGTTTAACGTAATCAGTTAACGGTTACATTTTTCCATTGCGTTTTATTATTTTTTTACTTTTTAAATGTCTAGTCGGGTGAAAAATCCATGGGACGCCATGGACACGCCAACTATTCATTTTCACAATTATTATATTTACGATATTTGGTTGAAGCATTATCACGCGTGGTGATATACGAGATACTTCAACTACTCGTACTTACATTTGTCATTCGTTATTTAGTTTGGTCGGTTAAAACGACACGTAACACTCATGGGCCAACAAAATACCATGGGACACCCAATATATCAAGAAACTTACGTTATTTTTTTTATTTGTTTATGATGTTATTTTATTTGGAAACAAGTTACGATTTGACTCAATTACTTAATTATTCAATTGCATCGAACCAAGACTTACTGATTCAATTCATTCACATACTCATAAATATTTTTATTTCCATAATGGAGCACAGATCATTCACTCACTAGGACTCTGTTATCACAAGTCCATCTAAACAACTTACTATTTAATTATCTAAACGGTTATCTCGCACTCATATTATCACATTCACAAATTATCAAGAGCAATTAATAGCTATTTTCTCATACGGATATTACAACATCATCAAACTATCAAATATAATAAAAGTATTATTAAATACATTAATATTTGAACAATATCCCTCATGTTCACGATTATCACGTTATCAATTAACAAACTTATCACAAGTAACTCAATATCCCCAATAACTATCAATTACATCTCAGTTATCACCCTCAAATTTTAAGTATTAACATTTTAATTTGTTATGCTTCGACAAAAATCTCATATCAAATCACCTCAATGATTATATCATCTACTCAACAAATTGTCGTATAGATTATCTCATTTAAATTCTGACTTATCCTTAAAGTCATGATTAACGCTAGCACAACTTATGTCGAATATCACTATTTCCTTAATAACTTAATAAGGAATTTACACAACTTATTATTTATACTCATTTAATCTTAATTTACATAATTATAGAAGGATTTCTACATCAAACAATATAGATCATATATTATCTACACTCGCTTTATGACCACAAGTACAGCCAATGAGATAGCTCCTACAATCTCTAGGGTATAAATTCTAAACACTAATACAATCAATTTAATCTTGTTCACTAACTTCTTTCAGAGAAATTTCGATTCATTTACCCTTACTCACCCTCATAACAACGATAATAGCAAGCGCAAGCTTAATAATCGAGTTTGGGTTATTAAGTAAACCCATTTATCAATCTCAACGAAATCATAGTGTCCCAAACAAGAAACCTTTACATCGGAATACGCTCGTTACGTCTTATTCGTGACTTTCATCATCCAACTCAATTCTTGTGTCATTCTTACACTCACTATAACAGTTATGGTTATCCCGTTAACACTTGTCGTTACGCTGCCTACGACACAAAGACATCCCACAACGGTCTATGCCGTCGACTTAGCTTTATACACCTGCTACACGTGCCTTCTACAATTATGGAGACCCTAATCACCTACGCAACGCATTGTTCTTTACTCATTCACGCCGAGTTCAGATTATACCGGCACCGTACCATACTACCCATGCTCATTTAGCTTAAACCAACCAACTCTATGCGTTTCAGGCTTTCTTCATGTAACAAGGTCGTTCTCGCCTATTCGATTCGAGACCCGCAAGACTTAATTTCATCAAGCTTACCTTAGTCAAACCTTGTTTTCACAAACCTATTCGAGGTGCCCCAAATCATTCGATCTCAATTATTTAAGATTTCATAAGCTCAATTAACAAAGGTGTCTAGAATCAAACCAATCGTAGTTATGTTTTCACAAAGAAAATTTTTATCGTCTTCATCATTTTTTTCATCTAAACGTATTTTGGATTCAATTATACCTTAAATGATTATTTGTTTAAATTAGTTATTTTGGAACAAACCCAACTTGGAAAAATCCATCATTTTAAGTATCTTTTTCGCATACAATAATTTTTATTTTTTTTATCTTTCCAAAGATCAATATCGTTGGTTGTCGTACTTATCTATACGTTTGGTTTTACTTAATCAAAAATTATAGGAACTGGTTCATTAACATTTCGTCAACTAATCAAAATATTTAGATTCTCATAAATCGAAACAATTTTTTTCCTTTCTCAATTATAAAAGACACAATTTCGACAGTCGGTTATTAGTTGACCATATTATTCAATTTGTCTTTTCTCATCTACCATTTGCTTATTGAATTATTGACAATGTGTCAATTTCTACTCTCAACTTTGATTTTTAACATTTGTGTACATCGTATGTTTATTGATCTCATGAATTACAATTTACCTTTCATCTTATAATTTTTTATCGTTGAAATTGAATTGTTACAGTTCTATTATTAATTGAACTTGTCATTTTTTTTAACAAAATTAATTCTGCTATGGAATTTTATTTTCCATTATTTAAGTTAATTTTCACTATTAGAAAAAATGAATTTTATTGAATTCCCATGGTGATTTAATTGGAATAGGACTATCTCGGTGATCAGTGAATATCCGCTTCCCAATTCCATCTATTTACAGTTTGTTTGTATACATAAATATTTGCATTAATATTTTTACATTCTCAATTACTACAACCAGTACTTTAATATTATAATTTAGCTCACCTTAAATACACAATTGCGATATTTCAATGTTGTATAAAGTTCTTTTTAAATTTCATGAGTTTCTCATCTAACTAAACTAAATCCCTCAAAGTCTTCGTTTGATCTTGTTCAAATTTGTAATCACGGTCTTATAATTCTACCTCGAATGTTGCAATATCTAAAAATTTCACAGGTTATTATTCGTCTACAATTATCAATTAAGTCCTTCATAAACTTTTGTTGATGTTATCCTTGCGATCATAGAATTTTTGGTAAGTTCACGTAAATTTGTTATTTGGCTCGTATCCCCACTCTCTTTCTTCACAATCGATCTTGTAGACGCATCATATATCCCAACTTCAATGTTTCCATTTCTCTTAACTTTTTAGTTACTTTAAAATTTTCACTAATTTCATTAATAAAATTTGAAAGTTAACCTAAATTGCGTTATTTGAAATATTTTATAAAATCTTGAGATTTTACACTTATAATAAATCAACTCCCAATGGTCTTATAATTTGTTAACACATTCCTTATATTTATAATAAATTAATAACTCTTCTCACAAAATTAAGCCTTTCAAATATTTTGTAAACCACACGATGAGACGAGTTATGTGGACCATCCGACGATCTAAGTAATTATGGAGGCCTACATAATTATCGAAGTCCTCGCATGAAAATCATAATACGTGCAATTGTGTGTCATGATATAGAACAGAAAGCAGTTTGGATAACGGTACAAATGTAGAGATGATAAGGACATGGTGGATACGCCGCTAATACATCCTATATATAAGTGGCTTTATCGGATTTTCATTTGGAGCGTTATTTTAACTATTCAAAGTTCTGTGTTATGATAAATTTTTGAAGTTATATTAAAAAAAAATATTTTACTCAAAATTTAATGGTTTTGTTATAGTAACCTTAATTTCGGGACGAAATTCCCTAAAGTAGGGGAGACTGTAACAACTCGGTTTTTCCATTATAGGTTGCCCGACCCATTTCAATGTTTGAGAAATTTTATCGAGCTTATCGAGTTAACTTATTGTTATAATAGTATTCTTAATTATTTATATATTATATATTTAAAACTTACAATAGATGGCAAATTTAACCCAAACAAGAACTATCATCCCATTATGTTTCCACCTTCATTCTTCAAGGGCTAAACTGCAAATATTATATATAAACTCCATTATCCGGATTCAACTCATACCCGACCCGTGGATATATCCAAACCCGCAGCCAAATCTTGTAACCGAGACCCGTGTGATGTAGCTTGGGCCTTAATTCTCGTCGGTATCATGGAAAGTGAATCAAAAGTACTGCTAATCTTGCCTTATATGATTTGCCGACACTCGTTAATATGCTAATTGATCAATTTGCGATTCATATTTCTTATTATAACTAGGAATCATTGACGGCATATCCTGAAGGGTTTACTTTCCTCATCATTCCTTAATCCGTTCATCCGATCAAGGTGAGTAATCACTCCCCTATTTTACTCGTTTTCTCACGTTTTGGGGACACTTACGTACCATTTATCAAATTATTTATCTTATTATTTCTCAAACGCAAAGTGTGATCTTTGTGCTGTGTATCAATTGAATGACTGTTTGTTACTTGCTATTTGCTTACTTGCTTACTTGAATCGCATTTGGAGAGGTCCAACATAATCTCATTATAGTATGATCATACGACCGTCGTAGTGGCCGGAGCCCGATCGCATTGGCAATGGTTTCACCGACACTCATTACTTGCTTAACACTTTCATTGTTTATACTCACAGATAACAGTTTTGCTTAGTTTTACTCTATTATTTATATCATTATATATTATCATTTTGTTCGTGTCAAAACTGGTGAATCTACTCACTTAACATGTGTTGTTGACAAATATATATATTTTGCACGCATTTGCAGGTTATAGATTGGATTGCTTATCGAACTGAAGCTCACGTAGAGATGACCTTAGGATGTTAAACATAAACAAGAATAGTTGGTTTTGTATTGTAATTTTCTCTATTTTTGTTGTACATAAATGTTCGTTGACAATTAATAAATTAATTAGATATTTTCGCTTTACCATTGCATGATAGTAACCTTGTGAGCTGTGACAATCAGATCACGCCCCGGCACTTCCGCCGTAGGTTGGGGTGTGACACGAGTTTTGGTTGAAAGAAGTTTAGTTTTTGGGCCATATTATCAACGACAAGGGCATTCACGTTGATCCCGAAAAGATTGAAGTTGTTAAGAATTGGAAGCCGCCTACTTCTCCCACCGAAGTTCGATCATTTCTCGGTTTGGCGGGTTATTACCCTCGTTTTATTCAAAACTTCTTGAAGATCGCATAGCCCCTCACTGCTTTAACACACAAAGGTATTTTGGTGGGGGTCAAAGCCAGATGAAGCCTTTCAAACCCTTAAGGACATGCTTTGCAATGCTCCTATCCTTGCTCTTCCCGAAGGAAATGAAGATTTTATCGTTTTCTGTGACGCTTTTAACCAAGGTCTTGGTTGCGTTCTAATGCAATGAAACAAGGTTATCGCTTACGCTTCGAGACAACTCAAGGTTCACGAGAAAATTATACGATGCATGATCTCGAATTTGGTGCTGCTGTATTTGCCTTGAAAATTTGGAGACGCTATCTCTATGGTACGAAGTGTGTGGTGTTTACTAATCATAAGAGTCTCCAACACATTTTTGACCAAAAAAACTCAATATGAGACAACGTCGATGGGCCGAGTTGCTTAGCGACCACGAATGTGAAATTCGCTATCATCCTGGAAAGGCGAATTTCGTGGCCGACGCTCTCAGTCGTAAGAAGCCACTCAAATCTATACTTCTTACTTGTATTCTTGTTCAAAATGATCTCGAAAGCGTGTTCTCGATGCTCAACACGAATCCGTCACCGAAGGCAATATGTATGACGAGATGTCGTGTGGCACCGAACCCAACTCGAAACTAAACTCAATGGTCTGCTTTACTCTTTGAACCGCTTATGGATCCCCGATCGTGATGATATTCGCACATAATTTTATGGAAGAAGCTCACAAGTCACGATACTCCATACATACCGGTGCGGATAAGATGCACGCTGACCTTCGTTATATCTATTGGTGGCCTGGAATGAAGAAAGATATCGCTTTGTATATTTCTAAATGCCTCACGTGTTACAAAGTGAAAGACGAACATCATCGACCTTTTGGTTTGCTCGAGCAACCTCCCGTCCCCGAGTGGAAATGAGAAGGTATTGCTATGGATGTTTTCACTAAGCCTATTGGGCTTTGAAAATTGCTAATCTTGATCTTGCATGTGCGGACAAAAACAGGTTTAGTCAGATTCATGAGCTTGAGGAATTGAGAGGCCAAGCTTATGAAAACTCGAGAATTTACAAGGATAGGACCAAAAAGCTCCATGATGCTCGCTTGAAGGACCACAAACAATTCCAAGTGGGAGATCGTGTTTTGCTTTACAATTCTCTCCTTCGTTTATTCCCTGGGAAATTGAAATCCTGATGATCCGACCGCTTTAGTGTGAGGTAAGTATTCGACTACGGTACCATTGAGATCAACGGTCACCGTTTGAAACACTATTTGGGGGAGCTGGTCGAGGTTGCATTGGAGGTTCTCGCCCTCCACCCCATGATAAAAGTGTAACACCCCGACCAAAGGCGGATTATACATCGGGGCGCCACATATTGCTTCATTACTCGCGACACTATTAGTGTCAATATTTATTAATACACATTTTATCGCGCACGCGCAGCGGGGAAAATAAAGAACATAAATCAAACATAAATCAATATATTATAAATTATAACATTCAAACAACATTAACTTGTCTTGATACATTTTAATTCTAGGTCCAAAAGTAAAAACGTCCTACGTGTCCATAAGCTCCAGAACAGCTACTGCCAACCTGAACATGTGTTAAAATAAACGTCAAACACTTGCGTGTTGGTGAGAAATCAAGTTTAATACAATACATAGATAACAATAAATCTGCGCGCAACATGTGTATGTCTGGTTTTCAACAAGGGTGTAATCTGATCGGGACCAACTCTAAGAGACAAGACTGCCAGTGCTCACAATTGAGCTCACAAACAAGACTAACTGTGCAAGTGTAACAAAAGAGAAAATCATAAACGAATGTTCTCCCGTGTTCATCTAATGGTACCATGAAAACTGCGGAATAGACCGTCAATACGGTTAATGATCCACACATACAAATAAACAGCCAAGTCTACGTCCTCAACACATGGGATACTGCGCGACTAAAGTTCATAAACAGTTTAAGACTCAAGTTTTGTATGAACACATGAACATCCCAAAGCATTTAAAATAAAAAGGGATTAGATACGAGATAACTCACTTGATAACGATGCGGTGATAGATAAAGCAAGAACCAACTTTTAAACAAGCAAGGTTAACCTATAATTAAAGATTATTGTTTTAATGATCTGTTTTAAGTCTTGATTATAAGTTAGCATAATTAATAAGTAAATTATTATATATAATATATATATATTACCGGAAAAGCAGGGAAGAACAGGGAGGAAGACGGAGGCAGGAGAGGAAGACGGCAGAGAGAGCAAGGAGCAAGAGAACAGGAGAGATTAAGTGTTTGTGTGTGATGTGTTAAGAAAATAGTACTATATATAGGCAAACCCTAGGGGACACAAACCCTAGAAAAAGGGGAAAAGATCTCAAAAAGTAAAAGAAAAGATATCAACGGTAAAAAGTTCTGAAAAGTAAAGATATCAAAAGATATGGCAGCTGCAGGGGGCAAGATAAAGCTGACAGGGAACAGTAAAAAGCATGGGCGGATCAGATAAAGGTACTGGTCAAGCATGGCAAAAGCAGATCTCAAAAGATAATGTCAGTCACTTTATCTGTCAACCAATGGGGTTGGTGCGCATGCTGCGCCGAAAGTAACTATTCAGACATTAGATGGGTTAGGTCAACGGCTCAAAAGATAAGACAACACAAAAGCAAACGGCTAGATTTAAACAGAAGATACAAGGGTTAAGCGCGGGAAGGCTGAGTGCGCGAGCGCGAAGGCTGGCACAACAACCCTTAGCGCACTGCGGGAAGAATCACATCCTTAGCGTGCTGCGTGAAGAACAAGAATTCTAAGCGCATCGCGGGAAGAACATACATTCTTAGCGCATTGCGGGAAGAACATGCATTCTTAGCGCGCTGCGAGAAGAGTTCTCTTCACGCATCGCAGGAACAAGATGTCTTCACGCAGGCTTCCATGTAAGGAGTCTGGCGCGTGGAGCTGCAGACATCCTTAGGCGGGAAGAACCAAAGGACAAGCAAAGAGTTGAGGGAAACAAGGCTTAAGGGCGGGACGGCGACAAGAGGGAAAAGAAGGCGGAATGAGAGAAGGAAGAGGGAGGGGACGGCGGAAAGAAAGAGAGAGAAAGAGGCGGGAAGGAAATATATATTTTTATTATTAAAAGTAAAATATAAGTATAAATAAATATTAAATCATAAAAGAAAGAGATCGGGTCAGAGAAACGGGTACCTGGGTCGGGTCGGATCAGGGCAGATGTCACAGTCTCCCCTACTTTAAGAAATTTCGTCCCGAAATTTATCTCGAAGTAGGTTGCGCAGAGAACAGGTGCGGGTACTTGATCTTCATTTGATCTTCCCTTTCCCATGTAAACTCGGCTCTGCGCTTGGACTCCCAGCGAACTTTCACGATAGGGATACGACTGCGCTTGGTTTGCTTAACCTCGCGATCCATAATCTCAACAGGCTTCTCAACGAAATGCATAGATTCATCAACTTGGACTTCATCAAGTGGAATGTGAAGGTTCTCGTCAGCTAAACACTTCTTGAGATTGGAAACATGGAACGTTGGATGCACATTACTGAGCGCGAGCGGCAGGTCAAGTCTGTAGGCAACTTTTCCCACACGCGCGAGAATCTTGAATGGACCAACATAACGAGGAGCAAGCTTACCCTTCTTCCCAAAGCGGACAACACCTTTCCAAGGCGACACTTTGAGGAGAACAAGATCACCAACTTGAAATTCGAGAGGCTTTCGCCTACGATCTGCGTAACTCTTCTGTCGGCTTCTGGCAGTCAGCAGATGATCACGGATCTTGGCGATTTTATCGGTTGTCTCTTGAACAAGTTCGGGTCCTGTGATTTGAGTTTCACCCACTTCGCTCCAACAGATCGGGGAGCGGCATTTACGACCGTAAAGTGCTTCAAATGGGGCCATACCGATACTGGAATGATAGCTGTTATTATAAGAGAACTCAATCAAAGGCAGGTGCGAATCCCAATTACCTCCAAAATCAAGAACACAAGATCGGAGCATATCCTCAAGAGTTTGAATAGTTCGCTCAGACTGACCGTCAGTCTGAGGATGATATGCCGTACTCATGTCCAAGCGAGTTCCTAGAGCAGATTGGAGAGATTTCCAAAAGCGAGATATAAAACGGCCATCGCGATCGGATATGATGCTCAAAGGAGTACCATGGCGGCAGACAATTTCCTTGACATAAAGCTGCGCGAGATGCTCAACACGGTAGTTTTCACGAATGGGCAGAAAGTGAGCAGATTTAGTCAATCGATCCACTATTACCCAGATGCTATCATGTTTGCTTGCTGTCAAAGGTAACTTGGTAATAAAGTCCATCGCTACACATTCCCATTTCCACGTAGGAATTTCTGGTTGTTCGAGCAAACCAGATGGGCGTTGGTGTTCAGCTTTAACTTTAGAACAAGTCAGGCACTTAGCTACGAACACAGCAATATCCTTTTTCATACCGGGCCACCAATAAGTTATGCGCAAATCCTTGTACATCTTATCAGCGCCAGGATGAATAGAATACCGAGATTTGTGCGCTTCACTCAGGATATCAGCGCGAAGATTCTCATCAAAGGGGATCCAGATGCGATTAAGATAGCAGAGAATTCCACTCAGATTAGGGACAAAATGTGCTTCCGCGCCACACGCTAACTCGGCGCGAAGGTTACCATTACTGATGGATGCGCGCTGCGCGTCACGAATACGCGATTCAAGGTTGCTTTAAATCGGCGCGAAGTGAAGCTGGGTGCGCGGCAAGATACAGTTAAGTTGGCAGGGTTTTCGGCTGAGCGCATCGGCTACCACATTAGCCTTACCAGGATGATACCGGATCTCACAATCGTAATCGCTGATGAGTTCGTTCCATCGGCGTTGCCTCATGTTAAGTTCCTTTTGATCAAAGATATGCTGAAGGCTTTTATGGTCAGTGTAGAGGATGCATTTAGTACCATAAAGGTAGTGTCTCCAGATCTTCAAGGCAAAAACAACTGCACCAAGTTCGAGGTCGTGAGTTGTATAATTCTTTTCGTGAATCTTAAGTTGCCTCGATGCATAAGCGATAACCTTGCCTCGTTGCATAAGAACACAACCGAGACCTTGGTTGGAGGCATCGCAATACACTACAAAATCATCATTACCCTCAGGTAGCGCAAGAACAGGAGCTTTACACAACAAACGCTTGAGCGTCAGAAAGGCTTCTTCTTGCTTCGAGCCCCAAATATACGGTTTACCTTTGTGCGTCAGAGCTGTTAAAGGCAAAGCGATCTTCGAGAAGTTCGAAATAAAGCGCCGGTAATAACCAGCTAAGCCTAGAAAGGAACGGATCTCAGAAGGAGAGGATGGCGTAATCCAGTTCTTGATTGCTTCAATTTTGGATGGGTCGACATGAATACCCATCTTGTTCACAACATGGCCAAGAAACTGTACTTCATCCGACCAAAATTCACACTTGGAGAGCTTGGCAAAGAGCTGCTCAGCTCTAAGCTTTTGCAATACCAATCGGAGATGTTGCTCGTGCTCGGCCTTGGTCTTAGAATACACCAGAACATCATCGATAAACACAATCACGAATTTATCCAAGAAAGGCCTACACACCCGGTTCATTAGATCCATGAAAACGGCGGGTGCGTTGGTTAGACCGAAGGACATGACCAAGAATTCAAAATGGCCATAACGAGTTCGAAAAGCAGTCTTCGGAACATCTTCATCGCGGATACGCAACTGATGATAACCAGAGCGGAGATCAATCTTCGAGAAACAAGAGGCACCTTGGAGTTGATCAAAGAGGTCGTCAATACGCGGTAAGGGATACCGGTTTTTAATGGTGAGTTTGTTCAACTCGCGGTAATCTATACACATGCGAAACGATCCATCTTTCTTTTTAACGAACAACACCGGAGCACCCCAGGGCGAAGAGCTAGGGCGGATGAATCCTTTAGCAGTCAACTCTTGAAGTTGGCTGGCCAATTCTTGCATCTCAGCGGGTGCAAGACGGTAAGGAGATTTAGCCACGGGGGAAGCACCAGGGACAAGATCAATACGGAACTCGACTTCACGAGCGGGAGGGATACCAGGAAGATCATCAGGAAAAACTTCAGGGAAATCACGCACAACAGGGATATCGCGAAGCTTCTTTCCTTCATCGGGTTTAACCACATGGGCTAGAAATGCAATACACTTCTTCCGCATGAGTCTTTGGGCTTCGGCGCAAGACATAAGTTTAAGACCACTGGAGGGTTTTTCGCCGTAGATGTGAAGATCACCATTTTCTCGAGGTATGCGAATCAATTTCTTGGCGCAAATAACTTCGGCGCGATTATGCGAGAGCCAGTCCATACCAATAATAACATCAAAGCTTCCAAGAGGCATAGGGATGAGGTCGATCAGAAAATCGTTTTCGTTAAGGTTAAGCGTACAATCTTTAATCACCGAGTTAATTAAAACAGTTTCACCGTTAGCCAATTCAACTGAAAAATCTTCTTTTAAATCGTTGCGCGGTCGCGCAAGCTTCTGCTCGAAGGCGCGAGAAATAAAACTTCGATCAGCGCCAGTATCAAAAAGTACAGAAGCATAAAATCCGTTAAGTAAAAATGTACCATTAACTACGTCATTATTCGCTTGCGCTTGGTGCGCGGTTATGTTAAAAGCTCGTCCACGCGTCACTTGGTTCGAAATCTGGTTCACCGGATTCGCTTGCGTAATCTGAACTTGTAGTCTTGGGCACGCGTTCCGGAAATGACTGGGATCACCGCAGTTAAAGCACGATCTGGGTCGTGGGTTTTGGTAGGTTAGTTGTGGGTTCTGCGGGTAGACTGGTGGTGTTGGCGCAATTGGATTGGCGGGAAGGACTCTACAGTTTTCAGCAGTGTGACCAGTACGGCCACATCGGGTACAAAGTCGACACGGGGTTTGGGTTGGGTGGTGAAATCTACAGGTTGGGCAAAAGGGATGGTTTCCTGTGTAAGGTTTCTTAGGAGGCGGGGCAGGGAGTGCGGGATTGGTTAAGGCATAGTTATGGACTGCAGGAGGTGCTGGGTAGGTTGACAGTGGGTTAGGCGCGTAAACTGGGGGTTGGTAAACGGGTTGCTGGACAATGGGCGGGTTGGTAAGCGCATAGGCCTTGCGCCTGCGCTTGAGGTTGTTACGGTTTGAGGGTTCTGGTTTGGTTTCTGCGGGTTCAGGGACAGTTTTGGTGGTTTTGGTCTTCTCAGTTCCCCGCAGGAACAGAGTTCCTGCTCTGACATGGTTGTCGCTGAGCACAGCGGCCAACTCAATGGCGTCAGAGAGGGTAACTGGGTTTCTGGCCCATACAGAATCTTGAATTTCCATGGGGAGACCCCCAAGGAATTTCTCTATGGCTCGGCGGGAAGGGGTAACAAGGTGAGGGACCAGTAAGCTTAGCTCGTGGAAGCGCGTCGCGTACTCGCGCGCTTCACCGCTGTATTGCTTCAAGTTCCAGAATTCTTCCTCCAGGTGCTTAATTTCGTTGGGAGGGCAGAATTCTCGCGTAAGAATTTCCTTGAATTCCTCCCATGTCATGCTAGAAGCAGCCTCTGCGCCACGCGCATGAGCTACTCCATTCCACCATGTAAGCGCTCTGGATTCCAGGACACTGGAAGCATATAGGGTTCGTCTTTCTGAGGGGCATTGGGTATGGAGGAAAGTGTTTTCTATTTTCTCAAGCCACTGGAGCATCACGGTGGCTCCTTCAAGACCTGTGAACTTTGGAGGGTTACCCGCATTAAATGTCTTAATGTTATAACTCGAGGTGTTGGTATTGTTTTGGCTCAAAGCTTGGGCTATTGCGGCGGCCATTTCCTGGGAACGTTGCTGTCTACGCATGCGCGAGGCTTCTCTTCTCTGAAATCGGCGAGATAGCGGAGGCATTCTATAAAAATTTTAATTTTAGTTAATATCTAGGTTTTTATCGCAAAGTTTTAATCTTATAAAGCTTGGTTTCACGGAGTTAGATGCTATCAAAAGTTAAAGTAGATTAAATGACCCTAAATGCAGACTTAATAAAGGTAACAAATTCGAATCAGAAATCGACAATTCATGTATCACCATGACTTTCCGAATTCCCAATTTAAAATATACGAGTAAACGAGTATTGGAGATTGACGATTCATGTATCACCATGACTTTCCAATCTTCAATATAAAATATACAAGAAAATGAGTATTGGAGGTTGACAATTCATGTATCACCATGACTTTTCAAGTCTCCAACCTCAGAACATAATCGTAAATGGAAATTGAAAATCAACTATTCATGTATCACCATGACTTTTCGGATTTTCAATCCCAACAAACGAATATGTAAGTAAAATCAATAAAAATCGAAATTCACAAAAATCGAAATATCGCGGAATAAAACATAAAACCATATACTGCGCAAGTGCGAGCATATTCATAAATAACGAGTAATTAACAATAAGCGCGCAAACATGAGATTTCTCTCATGCGCGAGAAGGGACTCTTAGGTATTCTAGGCCGTTACGTCTAACCACCTATCCTAAAGTCAACGAGCTCTGATACCAATCTGTAACACCCCGACCAAAGGCGGATTATACATCGGGGCGCCACATATTGCTTCATTACTCGCGACACTATTAGTGTCAATATTTATTAATACACATTTTATCGCGCACGCGCAGTGGGGAAAATAAAGAACATAAATCAAACATAAATCAATATATTATAAATTATAACATTCAAACAACATTAACTTGTCTTGATACATTTTAATTCTAGGTCCAAAAGTAAAAACGTCCTACGTGTCCATAAGCTCCAGAACAGCTACTGCCAACCTGAACATGTGTTAAAATAAACGTCAAACACTTGCGTGTTGGTGAGAAATCAAGTTTAATACAATACATAGATAACAATAAATCTGCGCGCAACATGTGTATGTCTGGTTTTCAACAAGGGTGTAATCTGATCGGGACCAACTCTAAGAGACAAGACTGCCAGTGCTCACAATTGAGCTCACAAACAAGACTAACTGTGCAAGTGTAACAAAAGAGAAAATCATAAACGAATGTTCTCCCGTGTTCATCTAATGGTACCATGAAAACTGCGGAATAGACCGTCAATACGGTTAATGATCCACACATACAAATAAACAGCCAAGTCTACGTCCTCAACACATGGGATACTGCGCGACTAAAGTTCATAAACAGTTTAAGACTCAAGTTTTGTATGAACACATGAACATCCCAAAGCATTTAAAATAAAAAGGGATTAGATACGAGATAACTCACTTGATAACGATGCGGTGATAGATAAAGCAAGAACCAACTTTTAAACAAGCAAGGTTAACCTATAATTAAAGATTATTGTTTTAATGATCTGTTTTAAGTCTTGATTATAAGTTAGCATAATTAATAAGTAAATTATTATATATAATATATATATATTACCGGAAAAGCAGGGAAGAACAGGGAGGAAGACGGAGGCAGGAGAGGAAGACGGCAGAGAGAGCAAGGAGCAAGAGAACAGGAGAGATTAAGTGTTTGTGTGTGATGTGTTAAGAAAATAGTACTATATATAGGCAAACCCTAGGGGACACAAACCCTAGAAAAAGGGGAAAAGATCTCAAAAAGTAAAAGAAAAGATATCAACGGTAAAAAGTTCTGAAAAGTAAAGATATCAAAAGATATGGCAGCTGCAGGGGGCAAGATAAAGCTGACAGGGAACAGTAAAAAGCATGGGCGGATCAGATAAAGGTACTGGTCAAGCATGGCAAAAGCAGATCTCAAAAGATAATGTCAGTCACTTTATCTGTCAACCAATGGGGTTGGTGCGCATGCTGCGCCGAAAGTAACTATTCAGACATTAGATGGGTTAGGTCAACGGCTCAAAAGATAAGACAACACAAAAGCAAACGGCTAGATTTAAACAGAAGATACAAGGGTTAAGCGCGGGAAGGCTGAGTGCGCGAGCGCGAAGGCTGGCACAACAACCCTTAGCGCACTGCGGGAAGAATCACATCCTTAGCGTGCTGCGTGAAGAACAAGAATTCTAAGCGCATCGCGGGAAGAACATACATTCTTAGCGCATTGCGGGAAGAACATGCATTCTTAGCGCGCTGCGAGAAGAGTTCTCTTCACGCATCGCAGGAACAAGATGTCTTCACGCAGGCTTCCATGTAAGGAGTCTGGCGCGTGGAGCTGCAGACATCCTTAGGCGGGAAGAACCAAAGGACAAGCAAAGAGTTGAGGGAAACAAGGCTTAAGGGCGGGACGGCGACAAGAGGGAAAAGAAGGCGGAATGAGAGAAGGAAGAGGGAGGGGACGGCGGAAAGAAAGAGAGAGAAAGAGGCGGGAAGGAAATATATATTTTTATTATTAAAAGTAAAATATAAGTATAAATAAATATTAAATCATAAAAGAAAGAGATCGGGTCAGAGAAACGGGTACCTGGGTCGGGTCGGATCAGGGCAGATGTCACAAAAAGTGTGGGGAGCGTGAGTCTAGCTATCGACTCCTTCAAAATTTAGCATGTTTTGGAATTTAATAGTTTTTTTTATGTGTTTAGTGTTACTTTGTGTTTATGTTTATATGTGTAATACTTTGTTGGTGTGTAGACTATCTCATGGATTGTATTGTGGATTTGGTTCTTTTGTTATGGTATGGATTTAAGATTGTTGCGCTTATTAAGCATGTTAGGGGCATGTTTTGGTTTATTTTGCTTTGCTTTGGTTGCTTTGCCAGGTTGGTTGTTGGATGCTCACGGTCGCATGGTCAGGTCTTTGTATTGTCACATTGTCGAGTCTTGGGAGTCACCTTCTGGCAGCTTTCAGGATTTCAGGGGAGTTTTCTGTTCTCTCTTTTGCACTATACTTTTATAGTTTTTTTTGTTGTACATCGAGGGCGTTGTAAAATTCAAGTGTTGGGAGGGAATTTGAGCTTTGTTTGTCTAAAATTAAATTTTTTTTGCAAAACTCGTAAATAAATTTTTGTAACAAATAATAACCGTTAAGCAATTTTTAATTCAAACTTTAATAGCATTGTCCTGAAGCACAAATCTTTAAGACATTCAAGCCGAAAATCTTTAAAAAGACATACCTTTAAACATGACAAACAAAAAGATTCACATTCTTACTTTGCAAAAAAATTACTCATTCCGCCCGTTTCCGTGAGTTAGCCTCGTCAGTTGTTTTTGCTCATGTTTTTGCGGGCAATTGAGTGAACCGGGTGATTATTGCAAAGTAGAACTTGTTTTTGGCATGCATTTCAAACCATATACACATACATAGTATAAACCATTTGAGGAATCTAGGATAAACCCATGTCTTGCCATTTTTCACTTATATTTCCCTTACCCACATTATTCCCCTAGTAGCCCATGTTTTAGCCTTTTCCCGTGTTTTTCTTTTTCACCATATATTTATTGCCCACTTAGCCATAAAACCTTTTATTTTTCACCCATTTTTGGCTAGAAATCCGCTTCGGCTAAGTTATTTTGTTTTTCATTTCATTTTTATGTATTGTGTCACTTGGGAATATTAGAGGCACAATGCTATCTCCCAAAATGTTTTATTAGTTTGTATTCATTGTATAGTCTTTATGCAAAAAAAAAAAGAAAAAAAATGTTACAAGAAAAGAAGAGAAGAATAAGAAATTTGATTCATCCCATATTGATGAAGTTTGATTTCAAAGAGCAATTTTGGGTTCGTTAGCTCTCGGTTCGTTTAGACCACTTAGTTTAGTTGGTTAGTTTTTATTTATAGCTAGCTTAGTTCCAGATTTTCTAGCCTTTTAGCCGGTTTTCCCAAAAATTCCTCACCCTAACCCTAAGCCAAGTTACAACCCTCAAGTACTTGTGTTTTATGCTATGTATGTGTCGGTCGGATTTGAGCCTTAAACAAGCCTATGCTTTGCTTGGTCATTGTCTTCGCATCGAGTGTTCTCAACATACGCTATTACATGTATGATCACTAAATATAGCCGAGTGTGTGTGAACATTGTGAGGTTTGCGAGGTGGGAATGTGATGGCAACTAATGTAATGTTCTTTAGACTATGTCTTCATATTTATTAGGCTTGTTTGAAAACATTAATAGTGCTTGCTTGTAAATCCTTTAAAACTTTGAATGATTATTGCTTGCGGTTTATTCTTGCGATTATGGAGTTTGTTTCAAACAAAGTTTAAGTGTGGGGATGTTTGATGTGTCCAAATTTATACATATTTATTGCACATCTTTTACCTCATTTTCCACACTCTTGGTGGAAATTTAATGAAAAATTGTAAGAATATATACTTATATATTGAATTGTGAAATTCCGAGGGTTGGCGCTGAATAATGAGAATTCTGGAGGAGTCTAGAGGAGTAATGTGAAAAAAGGTGGAGTTACAATGTAAACATGATCATGCTAACAAACAAATATGACCATGTCATAATCCTTAACTACACAACAACAAACATGACCATGTCTTTGTAATGACATGATCATGTCCCTCCTTTCAAGTTCTGTCTTTTTCAAGAGAAGTCGCACCCTGCCTTTTTCTTCAGGAATTCATGTATACCAAATCTAGCTTATTTCCAGTTGTATTCCATGCCTAGTAACTTCAATCAACAGGGGAATAGTTTCTTGGATACCAAAGAACCAATCAGAGGCTTAGATCTACATTTTTCTTAAACATGACCATGTCTCTCTACAAACATGACCATGTCTCCCTTTTAGAATAAAAAGAGCCGTTCACATAAGAGAAGGAGGACCAGAAGAGTTTTAACCCACTTTTTCTAACTCTCTCAAATAATTGGTGACTTCAACTCATTTTGCAAGCATCTTGTTAGGCTTCCACCATCCTCAAGATCCTCTTTCCAATCTTCAATCTTTGTTTGATCTTAGTTTGCATTTCCTTGTTCTTGAACATGTTTTGTAAGCTTATTTCTAGTTTGATTGTAGTTGTATTAAGCCTTATGGGCTAATCACTTTTGCCATCTAGACAATGTTGAAGCTTTTGCTAATGTGATATATTATCTATGCATGATTTTAGTAAATTGGTGTTATTTCAAGAATATGGTTGAATTTATAAGTTAATATTGATGGTGTTCATACTTGTTAGAGTTGCATAATCTTGTTAGTTTTACAAATATTTAGGCATTCATGTTGGAAAACTATGTTCTAGATGTTTGTTTGTAAACTTTGAATGTTCATGTTTTCTTTGTTTACATTACTAAGTTAGAAATGACTAGTAAAGATTAACTTGATTATAATATTATTGATGAGTATGGAACCCTATACTTAATATTGGAAAGTTGATGAGTGTTGTTATGATTCTTGACTTGGTGATGACTTGCTAGTTAAAGTTTCATAAGTTGATATTAATTTCATGAGTTTGGCTACTTTAGTGTAATCTTAGGTGGTTAGAATGTTGTTCATACTAGCTTTCCTTTGATTATGAGACTTTGTTGTTTTGACAAACAAGTTAGTCTATGTTTATCTCTTGATTGAAAACCCTTCATGATGATTATTTTCTAGTATTAGGTTGCTTGATTGTAATCTAGTATTTATATTTGGATTCATGATGTTTTACCATATCATTGCTATTTTATCATATTAGTGGAGTGGATTCATGTCTAGGTAGTTTGTTGGATTGATTGTGTTCTTGTGTTTTTACTTGCTTATTTTCATTGTATGCTAGTTTAGTTAATTAAAATTCAAAGTGAGATTCACTTGTTCGGTTGACCATCTACAAAGATTTAGTACTAGAAAGTTGTCGTGTCCATGGATTGATACTCGGTTCTTGCCAACACTTTATTACAAACGATAGGTACACTTGCCTTTCGTGTATGGTTTAGTTGTAGGTGAAAACCTATTTTAAAACCCGATTTGTGTGGAACTTTTATTAACATTTATATATATATATATATATATATTCACACACGTCAGCTTCCTTCTACCGTAAGCAACAGTATAGTATTTGGGTAATCGTTGATCGTCTAACCAAGTCTGCTCATTTTATTCCCATCAAAGAGACGTATTCTGTTGGTCAATTGGCACGCATTTACGTTGAGAAGATTGTTTGTCATCATGGAACTCCATTATCTATTAAATCTGATCGTGATGGTCGTTTTACTTCTCGTTTTTGGAAGTCTCTTCAATCTGCCTTAGGTACTCGTCTGGATCTTAGTACTGCCTATCATCCTCAATTTGATGGTTAATCCGAGCGAAAGATTCAAACTTCAGAAGATATGCTTCGTTCTTGTGTCCTCGATTTTGGAGGCAATGGGGATGTTCATCTACCGCTTATTGAGTTCTCTTATAATAATAGCTTTCACTCTAGCATTGGTATGGCACCTTTTTAAGCGCTCTATGGTCGTAAATGTCGCTCCTCGATTTGTTGGAACAAAGTTGATGAATCTCAAATAACTGGTCCTGAATGAGTTCAAGAAACTACTGATCGTATTGCTCAAATCCGTCAAAACCTCCTTGCTGCTCGTAGTCGTCAAAAGAGTTATAATGATAAGAGACGTAAACCTCTAGAGTTCAGTGTTGGTGATTTTGTCTTACTCAAAGCTTCCCCTTGGAATGGAGTTGCTCGTTTTGGAAAGAAAGGGAAACTAGCTCCTCGTTTCGTTGGTCCTTTTGAGATTATTGATAGAGTTGGTCCTGTTGCGTATCGACTCAAACTTCCTGTTGAACTCTCAAATTTTCACCCGGTGTTTCATGTTTCTAACCTCAAGAAGTGTCTTGCCGAGGGTAATCTCCACATCCCTCTCGATGAAGTTCGTATTGACGAGGCTATGCATTTTGTTGAGCAACCCATTGAGATTATGGATCATAAGGATAAAATTACTAAGCGAAGCCGCATCCCTCTAGTTAAAGTTCGTTGGAATTCCAAGCAAGGCGTCGAGTTTACGTTGGAGCGTGAGGACCAGATGAAACTCAAATACACTCATCTTTTCAGAGTTACTGAGACAAAATTCCCAAAAGTATGGGATACTGTAACTATTCGGGTTTTACCACATTTTATTTGTAACCGTTACCCGACCAATTACGGGTCCGGGTTTGCTCATTAATAATATTTTCGCAATTATCGAGTTAGTTGGATTATTTTTATTTAATTGTTTATAATTAAATCTTTAATGTTTTTACACTTTTAACCCAAATAATTATATAGTTTTATCTCATTTGTGTCTATACTCAAACCCCAGGGTCCAAAATGTGAATATTTTTATAACCCATTTTCTTTATTTGGATATCCATGAACCAAACCCGTATCCATTTCAGTTTTCTTGAACCCGAATCCATAGATTGATTACTTGGACCTTAATTATCGTATAATTGATGAAATTGATCTGGTGTATCTCGTAATTATGTTAAATTCGGCCTTAACCGACAACCAAATGTGTTAATTATATCAAATTCCTATTTGTTTTCCTCACTAACCTAGCCGACATTTTATTCACCTTGTTGATCACGAAATAGTTTATAATATTGCAATTAATTTATAAGATACGTTCCTTATTAAGTGGCCGAAATTAACCCCTTATATAATTAGATTTATTTGGCCGTTTTACATGTTCGTTCTTAACCCATTATCGCCGGCCACTGTCGAGATCAATTAACCCACCTCCAATCACTGTTTGAGGTAATTAAATACATGGATAGGATCGAGATATCATGCTTATCATTAACCTCATGGTTGATTTGATCAAACATATCGATTTTGATTAAATCAATTGTTAGGGTTTATGATTAAAACTGAGTTGAACTGCTTGTGTTTCTAAATATTAGGAAAGGGTTTTGTTTTCACGTCACCGGTAGCCCAGTTGGTTAAACACATAAGTTACGGGGTGGATGTCGCGGGTTCGACCCCCTGCACCCTAGATTTTTAGGTTTTTTTATTGTTATTTTCTTTTTAAAACATTTAATAACTATATTATTAATAATAATAATTAATTAAAACCATTTTAATGAAAACCGACTATATAATAATTGTTTTTCTCGTGTTTTGTTCGAGTATATACGTTTATGCAAGTATATATGCATACATATATATATATATATATATAATAACTTAAAATTTAATATTTTGATATATATAAAAATCAAGTAAATTATATATATAGATGTGTTTATGAAACTAAAAATAATATTTTTTCAAGATATGTTTTATTAATTTAACTAATTATTTTATATAATAAATCCTTATATATAATATTATATTTAATATTAACTTAATAATGGTTATCGAGTTTGTAATCAATATTGTATTTTACTTAGTGTATCGGTATTTCTCTTTGTTTGTCATTAGGCTTTAACGTCCACGTGTGATTTCCCGCTTTCTCAATATTCTCATTTACCTTTGTTCGTATATTGAGGTGAGTACCACATTCCTCGTATTTTACTCGTTTTTCACATTTTGGGGACATATGCGTAAACATATTTTTCCTATATACTTATACACAAAAGTGCAACTATTGTCTTATGTGCTAACAATTTTTATACCATACTTGTTATATGCTTATCATGTGCTCATTGTGAATCGCATTTGAAGAGGTCTAGCATAATCTCATGAATTGTATGATCATACGTCAGTCGTTAAAGCCATCGTGCTTCTCGACATCTCATTTATATTTGCTCATTGGTTAATTTGTTATTCTCATATGACTTGTTGCACTACTTATTTTTATATATTTTGTGTACACTAAATTGGTGTGTTGCTCACTCAACCTTGTGTTGACAAAACTACTTTATTTTCAACGCATATGTAGGTCATCATGTGATGTGAAGTTAGTTCAAGTTTGAAGATCACTTAAGGAATAAAGTTAGAGAAATTTAACGAGACTTATGATTTTATGATTTTTGTTTGTTTGATGCACTATTGTTTTTGTTTGGATATTGTATTGAATATTTATTTTATTTGAATTTATTAAATAGATATTGAAATTTATAATATTGCATGATAGTAACCTTGAGAGCTGTAAGTAAACAGTTCACGCCCCGACATTTCCGCCGTAGGTTGGGGTGTGACATTTGAATAGGAAATTGAAACCTGCATGTATTTATAATAAACTAACTATTATCCTCATATTACAAGATTGTTTTATATTATTCGTTTATAATATTTATATATTTTTTTGGATTTTAATTTTATTTATTGTAAGGAAGTTAATAACATACTTAGGATTTGACGATAAAAGGATTTAACAAATAAATGAGATGTTATAACCAGGTTTAAAAGTTATCTGGCTTGGTGAGACCCATGACCGACTTATTTTTTTTAACTATAAAATTGTTTCCGAATTATAAACAATATGTCTTTTTAAAAAAATCGGATATTTAGTATACCCCTTTTTTATAGGATTTTCTCATCAAGTATTTGGAATGAGATGTTACACACGTTTAAGGGCTATCTGGGTGTGGTGAGACTCATACCCGTGACTTTGGGTCAAATTCATGAGAAGCCTACATTTACAAATAAAACGATCTGGTGGTTTGAGAAAACGTAGAGAGCAACCAGATAGCTTTTAAATGTTTCGTTTATATATATATATATATATATATATATATATATATATATATATATATATATATATTAGTTTTACCCCCATATTATGGGGGTTGTTTTACATTATTCGTTTATAATATTTATATATTTTTTTGGATTTTGATTTTATTTATTATACACAAGTTAATAATATATTTAGTATTTGATTATAAAAGGGTTTCACAAATAAATGTGATGTTATAACCTGGTTTAAAAGTTATTTGGGGACCCATGACCCGCTTATTTTTTACTCTAAATTTTTTTTAATTATAAATAATATATATATATATATATATATATATATATATATCTTTAGAAATCATATATTAATTTCAAATATATTGATATTTTATAGGATTTTCATATTAAATATTTGATGAGATTAATTTTTAATTTAATGAAATGTATAATCCGTTTAAGGATTAATGGGTTTGGTGAGACCCATACCCGTGAATTCGGGTCAAATGCATGAGAAGTCTCCATTTACGAATAATGCAATCTGGTGACTTGAGAGAATGTAAAGAACAACCAGAGAGCTTTTAAAGATTTCGTTTATATATTATAGATATTTAAGATTTACAATTTAAGATAAGATTAAATATTATAAATTATTGATCTATAAAGTATAAGAGTCAAGTTATTCTACAAATGAGAGGACAAAAAAAAAGAATAAGAAAAATTTCTAGCCACAAAAAGAAAAAACTACTAAAAAAGTTGAAAAATTAAAAAAAAATCATATCTCAAAATTTAATTAAAAAAATGAAAAATAGAAACGCGAAAATGTTTCCACCGTCTTTCTCGTTCTAAAAATAAATAAATAAATAAATAACTCGAAAAAAGACACAATGTTGAGGATAAACATCATTGTGTCTTTTTATATATCATTATGTTTTGTGTTTATTTTCGTTATTGAATGTGTTTTTTCTCGTAGACATCGTGTCTTTTATTTTTATGATATTTTGTTATTATTATTCAACATTGTGTTATATTTTGTTCGACATTGTGTTATATTTTGCGCCCTATTGTGCATTTTTTTATTTATGATTGTGTTGTTTGTTCATTTTAGGCATTGTGTCTTTTTTCTCGACATTGCGTGTAACATCCCAAAAATTTCCATACCAATTTTGACAATTTAAGAAGTTGAGGGACCAGTTAGTCATTTAGCTCATATATATATATATACATATATATATATATATATATATATATATATATATATATATAACTCTCATGAAGTGAAACATGTCCGATGACTAATTGGATGGAATTGACATGTGTCCAATGACTAATCAGGTGAAACTGACACGTGGGAGCGACTAATCAAATGGATTGACATGTGTCGCCACATGTCAATATGAAATGACATATGTCATCACAAGAATGAATAGTGGTGAGAGACGGTCCGACTGGCGGTGTAAGAAACGACTATAAATAGGGGCCATGGGCTACTTATTTATGGCATTCCGAACACCAAACCACTCTCACTTTCACAAAGTCTGTGCCACTAGGTTGGAGTCTCGACGCCACTCTAGAGTTTCGACGTTTCATACCCTACGTATAGTCAAAGTACTCCTCGTTCGTCCCTAAGAGTTATACCCATTTTAAGGCAAGAGTTATGTTTCAAATATTTTAATTCATATCTTAGATCTTAGTCGAAGGTATAACATAAACCTCGAAAAGTTTATAGATGTATTAAAGCTTTTTATTAGTTTACAAAAGAAAACATTTCTTTATTATTAAGAAACATAAAGTTTTGCATACAAATGTTATTGTCAATTGACTTTCTTTTAAAGAAAGAAACATTAAATTTTTTTATATAAAAGGATATTTATAAATAATGACGGCCATGTAGTAACTGGAATGGTGCAATTACCGGTACTCGAGTCATTGTTCTAAGGAAAATAATTCGTATAAATCTCAGTCAACAGTGAGACCCGTTTACTTTCCCGAAGAGCTTGATGAGAGTGTTTGAACCTATTTGGCCAAAGCATACCACACCAAACGTCATACGAAATAAAGTAATCATTTTGAATAAAAATGACTTTTATATCAAAAGAAATGTTTTATTAAGGTTTAAAGCTATAAATTGGACTAAATGTCTGAAACTAGATCCTACGATCAAGATAAATTATTAAACTGTTATTCTCGAACTATAGGTCCGAGGTAATCATTCATCAAACACAAAGAAATTGTTAGTTGAGCAACTTATCAAAAGGTGAATACACCAAACTTTTTTTAATAGCGTGAATACGCATAACATTTTTAATATCATGAATATGTACAATTTTTTTAAAAGTATTTACTCTTTTAGATTATAGAGGGTTATCCTTATATAAAGAGTTGGAAAAGTATTTACATGAGGGTTGGTTCAAATCCTATAAAACGTATTGATACAAGGTAGTATTAGACACTCAGGCTAAAATACACATGTGTCTGGATCCGTGCATATATAATCTGTAGTGGGCACACTACAGACATACTGACCATGAGGCAAGTAACTGCCTCTAGGGCGCGTAACCGTCCATTAAAGTGGTATGTGCGTATGTTTAGTTTCGATGAGATGAGATTGAGACCCATTGAGTCGTTGAACATTATTGATAATTGTGTCATAACGAATTATGAAAACCTTTTATCGAGTCAGTGTTATTCACCAGTATGTAGCTGACGTATTTTTAAAAGTATTTTTCAAGTAACCAGGATTAAGATATAGAAGTGAATACAGCTGATGACTCAGCTAAATTTTGTAAACGAGGTATATGTAAAACTTGCTTTAAAGCAAGTAATTTTGCAAAATGAAAAAGGGAATTTAATTCCCTCTACTATGAAAGTAAATATTTTATTAAACATTTTCCGCTGCGTAATCAAACTTTACAAATTAACAGAAATGGTACCAACTATGGGTCACACGGCTAAGCCCTTGAGGCCGGGTGTGACATTGTGTCTTTTCGTCGCTTTTTTTGGAACAGGGATGACGGGGTAACCATTTTGGTTTTTTAAATTTTTTTCGCTTTTTATTTATATTTTGATTTGTGCTTTTTTTATTTTTTGGAAAATTAGATTTTAATAATCCCAACTTAATGCAGTTGGCCAATAATAATCTTAACTTTGAAAATAACTGTCACTGATCCCAACTTTCACACTATTTGTTTTCATTGGACATCCGTTAAAAAAAAAAACTTAACGACGTTAAGTTTTTTCCAAATTTCAAAATAGTATTTTAGGGCTTTTGATCGGAATGAGGATACGAGTTGATTGATGTAAAACTTGCCATCAAACGGTGGTCCAAACAACTAAAGGATGCTTCAGTTCCGATGTTTAAACTTTTAATTAACAAAAATCAAACTGTTTAAAGCGCCATTTCGTGTTAAGTTTACATTTGTCGATTCATATTCTCATTCCGATCAAAAGTCCTAAAATATTAATCTGAAATTTGAAAAAAACTTAACGTCGTTAATTTATTTTTAACGAAGGTTCAACAAAAACAAATAGTGTGAAAGTTGGGACTAGTGACAGCTACTTTTAAAGTTGGGATTATTATCGGCCAACTGGACTAAATTGGGATTATTAAAATCCAATTTTCCTTATTTTTTTTGAATTTTTTGTTGAGTGGTTTTTATATGATAACAAATCCTTCTCACACTTCTATTTTTATCTCTCTTTATATTTTAACTTAACCTAAAGTATAAAACTTGTTATAGATATAAAATTTGAATTTACTTAGTTGGCTATTTTAATAATATAAAATAAACAATGTGATTAAATATAGTAAAAAATAAAATAAAAGTGGATGATAAACAAACTCGTAAAGCTGCAAAAGAATATTTCTATATACTTTTTGAATATTCGTCCAAAAACATCCGGCAAATTCAAAGACCAAAAGAGCGTCCAAATGTCTTTATGCAAAGATGCATGTAGGAAATTCAAATGACAATACATTTAAAACCTTCAACCAAATTTTCAGAATTAATATTAAAACCTGTAAGAAATAAAATTACATAAATCTTTCTAGTTGATTGAATATTTTTTTTACATGTAGGCTGTAGCTTTTCATAACATCTTCAACCAAATTTTCAAACATAGTTTATGTTTACCTGCCGTCTAAACATGTCACGTAAATGGTATATCCTGAACGCGCTCATGTCATTGTTCTATAAATTGGTAAATTATTATATCGGTAACATCAATGTTTGCAACATGTACATAACGCGGTAAAAAATGTTTTAAAACCCCTTCAAATCAATTGATTAAACATAATATTATACACCAATTAGGAAAAGGCGAGGCACGCTTTGTAATCAACGTACGTTTGAAAAATGTGACTATCATCCCCACAAAATTTGAAATTACTTTAAAGTCATTAACACTTTTTGACAAAACAAGGTGATTAAACAAAAATGGGCTCCATTTGTCACGCCGATAATGACTTTGTATTAGCCAAATATATCGTATAAAATTTGTAAATGTAGTCGATATATATATATATATATATACACACAATTCAAGTATATCGTATAAAATTAAGATAGTAGTGATCAACCTTATATATGTTTCATTAAAATGATAATGATAATCCATAAACATGGAAGTGTATATAATGAAAGAACAATTTGAGAGTGTATGTTAATTTTTGTTAACTTGATACAGCGTGGGTACTATATGTTTGATTTCATAGATAAAAGGTGAATCTAAGACGAAAAGTTCCGGCCATCCAAATGCTCTGCCATGCATCGACCATGAAAATATGATCAATCTTATCCCAACCTTGAGAGCCCAATAACGCAACTTTCGAACTTTTTATATTGTTTGTTGTTTTGCTATAAAATCACACACAAAACTGCTTTTCATGTAAAATACTTAAATACGGAGCAATATATAATTCTTTGACTTATACTATTTGCGGTGTCTTTGAATTGTGTAAAAATTTGGTTAACCAAAAAGAAAAGTAACAAGATACAAAACTACAAACCACGCCTATGTTTTCGCTTATACCATACCAAGGTCATCCTTAGTGTGCTCGTGCCCACTCGCAACGTAACCAAGGTGGGTGTGGAACACCATTATGCACCAACATTTTGAAGGCGTGATGGACGGAGATGTGAAGCAAACCAAGAGTATGGGGCTCGAATACTTGTATATTAAACAAAATCAAACACATTACATTTTTGCATAATTTTTTTCTTTATTTAATTTTCATGTGAAGCTACTACACACTTTTTGTAGGACGTTTTCACTACGTGTCAGTGACGTGGCGAGACACGACGAGACGTGTGTGTTAATTATTTTCATTCTCAAGAAAACCTTAGAGAGAAACTGGTTTTTTAGAGAGAAAGTGCGGGTTCAAGAGAAAGAAGTCGGTTTTTGGCATACACCAAGCTTAATTCAGCTTCATGTAAGGATTGAAGGAAGGTATTGTTTCGGTCAAAAATTAACAAAGTAACTTTTGATCAAATTAGTACGTGAGGTAGAGTGCTTGAACGAAAACAGAGTGAACACAACGATTTTGTATCGAGGGAAAAAGCCTTTGATCGTAAGGATCTTCGGCACAAAAAACCCACGGACGGTGAAAACTATCACCGTCTATTTTATTAATAACAAAAAGGTGGTTACAAGTGGTGGAGCTGATAATGAATCGAATACTAAGTGTTACAATGAGTGATGATAGCTAGACTAGTGAAGTGTGTGTTCTAATCGATCTTATCAGCTCGTTTAAATAAGCAAAGAGTACAACTGAAATTCCGAGAAATCCGGAATAAACCCTAGACTAAGTCTCCCATGATCCGTTGCTGCCCACGTTTGAGTTGACGAAGCCTCAATAGTAGCCGTTGCAAACCCACGTTCTTATAATTACATTAAACACGCGATCTTATCCGCAAAGCAAAGAAAAATAATAAAGGACAATTGAATTAGTCAAACATCATCCTCAGCTTATTTGCAACGGCAGGATAGGTCGAAATCCTTGAATCATATTCAATCCGGAGGATAAAAAATCTGCTCCCAACAGGCATATAGCTTGTGATTCCGTCAAGATTCATCGATGGAATACGTTGGAATTGATAATTATCGCACTTGGTATGAGATTTAAAGCTTTGGGTTTGGTTGAGGTATGAAATCAAACAAAGTTTGTGCTTGTACATATAGGATTGCATAGAACCTTGATATATTGGTTATCGAATCGTATATATTCATAAAGTTAGGATCTTGAGTCGTTTTCAAGAATAACTTATGATTCGGCGCAAGAAGTTTAGATCTAGGGTTTCTCGACGAGCTGGGTAAGTTGTCGCCTAACTCGTAGTTATCGCCTTCAAGTCATCGCTTTGCTTAGTTACCACATTTTAGTTACCACTTAGCTTAGTTATCGCTAATCATAGTTATTGCCTAATGCAGTTATCGCATATATACAAGCAATCACATTGGGCATGCGATTACCCGGAATGCAATAACTTAGTAAAAATAGCTATAATATGCAAAAACTTGAAGTGTGCGATAATTAATGGCATACGAGATCTTGAGGGTGCGATATTCATGCAGGCAACAACTTAGTAAGGCGAGAACTTTGATGACTGATGATCAACTACCTTATGTTATAGCATAGCGTGTAAGTTGATAGTTACATACGTGAACCTTGTACAGTTGTTTATGAGCTGGATAGTAAGAAGACACTAAAATATGTCTTTAAAAGTAAAGTAACGTGTTATAGTAAAGTAAATTGAGCGGAAGCCTCCTAGTGTCGGCACATCCAATGCCGTTAAATGTCTTTTCTATGACGGTTTCTTACATTGACAACCATAGTTATTCCAACTCCAAGTTGGTATTTAAAACTTTGTTTCACTCGTAACAAAACATATTTAATATTTAAACTATGTTTCACTTGCATGTAATATTAAACTAGAACAATATACAAGTTGATATGTTTGTCACCTTGTCCCATTGTCCTACAAGTATTCGTTCCAAATGTACGGACATGCTTCCATACAAACATTACCAACAAACATATCCACAAGTACTTCGTACATACTACGTTTGACTTTTCCTCATTAGTCCAGGATAAACTGTTTCCAAACACGATATGGATATATATTATACAACCGTTTTCCACCTTTCATCCATGAAAGCAACAAGTAATCATCAATTAATACATTGATCACACCGGCACCCATTTTCTTGGACTTATTATTATTACAAGTTAACTCATATCTTCATATCATTTGAATTCATTAGTTTCTGATCCAACGATGGAGAAGGTTTATGTAGCAATTGGTAATGATGTGCAAGAGGGTTTTGCAACTCTTGAATGGACATTAAGAAAATGGTCTTCTTCTCAAATATCCATTGTTATCCTCCATGAGGATATTAATAAAGATTATTTATACACTTACTGTAAGTTTGTTTGTTTTTTTTTTAATTTGACTTTTGGTTTTGAGTTTGACTAACATGGTTTCTTGATTGAAGATGGAAAGCTTCCTGCAAGTTATGTTAATGATGAGAGTGTTGACTATCTCAACAGATTTGAGCAAGGGAAAGCCAACAAGATTTTGAATCAGTATATAGATTTTTGTGGCCAGGTTTTGTGTTCTTCATGACGATATTATTATTGTTAGAAACTTTGAATAATTCAGTTAAATATTTATTTTGTTTATAGGTGCAAACGGAAACTTTGAATATAGAGAAATACAATAAACCATTACCGAAGCGAATTATACAACTTATATCGGGACTTCAGATACACAAACTGGTGATGGGAATTACATTCTTGAAATCATCTTCACAGTATGTTGACTTTGACTCCTTTGACTTTGTTATATTATAAAGAATTGTTTACTTATCTATGCTCTTGATTATTTGTGAAGGAAAAATAATAATCTATTCAACGTGTTGAAGTATATTCAGAGAAAGAAGTCTGATTTCTGTGAATTATATTTGATAAGCGGAGGGAAATTGTTTCACTTGAAAGAGAGAAACAATGAGGAGGTTATTGAAGATGATCAAGGAGAAATGGTGGCTAAATTGGACAAAAAGAGGGGTAGTTTTAATGGTTGGATCGGCAAGTTATTTCCGGAAAATGGGAAAAGTAATCAAAGTTCGTGTTCTTTAACGAGCACGAATTCGGTTCCAACTTGGGAGGAATGTGTAGAAAAGGTTGAAGAGTATTTCGGTCAGTTGGATTTGTGTGTAGATGAAGAGCCAGAAACTGTGCAGGCTTCAAGTGATATTTTGATAGAACCGAATATACCTAAACATTTGGTAACTCGTCATTTATTTGAGCAATAATTATGTTTTCTTGATTAAAAGTTTAAAAATTAAAACACTTCTTTTTTGGATTTAACCAGAATTCCATTCAGAGAATTGAATTCTTGAGAATCAAATTAGGCGAAGCAAGAGACGTGCTTCATGTTAAGAGAAGAGAAGCTAGAGAAAGCGCGATAAGATATTCAAAAGCCGAATGGGCGATTAATATGTGTGAATCAAGGGTAATTCATCAATCTCGTCTTTGAATATGTATGAATGTATGATTCAAAAAATATAAAAAATTTTTGGTACATAGGCATTGGATCTTGAAGCTCGAAAGAATGAGGAAGCCGCGAAGCAAAGAGATTTCGAGAAGGATTTAGACACTCTAAAACAAGAAATTACTGAAAACCAAATTTGGCTTCAGCAAAACAGAAGTAAGCTCAACTCGACACTCGAAATCCAGAAAGAGTTGTCAAAGAAACTTAAATCAGTCACATTGGCGAAATCACATTCTGAAGAACAACTAAAGAAAATGATTGCTGAAAGGGGTTCCATGATTCTAGAGATTGAGAATTTGAGGAAACAAAAGGATGTTATGCGTAGAAGAATAGAGTTTTGCAGGGATAAAGATGCCATTGAAATGGTTACAAGATTGAATGATTTGCAGTTCTCTTACAAAGAGTTTACAGCCGACGAGATCAGAGCCGGCACGGAAAACTTCTCAGATCACCGGAGAATAAAATGCTCCGGTGATTTCACAAATGTGTATAGAGCTCAGATCAACCACACCACAGTAGTTGTAAAGTTGTATGATTCCAGGACTAAACAAGTTTCTGATGAAGAGTTCGATAATAAGGTAAATACTTTTAGCGTTTCAAGCATAAACGAGTCAATTGCTCGTGAGTAACTTGAGATTGACTCACTAAAAGCTCGATCCGACCTGGGCTTATAGAGCTCGAACCTAACAATAATAATGTTTAACAAAAGGGCCCGAGCCCAAGCTTCACTTGTCAAGCTTGAGCTGGCTTGCGAGCCTAAATGCACCTATTATTATAATTTTTATATAGTATATTAAATATATAGTTATACAATAACTACTATTATAAATAGATTTATGGTAAAAGTAACTAAGTAATATAAATAATGTTATATATAGAATTTTTAATTATAAATATATATAACAAATAACTATAAATATATATATAATTAAATACTAAATATCTAACGGGCCGAGTTCGTGCTTGAAAATTGTTAGTAGCCCAAAATCAACACGAATGTCACTCGAGATTGAGCAAACTGCTCGACTCTTTTATTTATTATGATAAAACCGAATACAAAACCACACAAAATACAATAAAACCTACCCACGAGTCGAGCTTTAAAAATAGAGCTCAAAACAAGCTGAGCATGGGCTCTCGTAAGCTAAATGAGCTGAGCTTGAGCTTAGCCGCTTGGCTCAGTTCGTTTACACCCGGAGTTACAAATGATCATAGCATGTTAAAGTCCAATGTTCTTCATTGCAGGTGAAGATATTAAGCCGTGTACAACACCCGCATTTAGTGGCCATGCACGGGTTCTGTAGAGAGCTAAAATGCGTCGTCTTCGAGTATATGCATCAAACCTGCCTACAAAATGTGTTTTTCTCTGGCACTAGGAAAAAACAAGCTCTAAACTGGCACGCTCGAGTCTGCATTGCAGCCGATGTCTGTTCGGGCCTAACCTATCTCCATCTAGCCAGGCCCACACTCAAGGTTCACGGGAACCTGAACCTATCCAACATCCTTCTGGACCATAACAATGTTGCAAAACTACACGGGTTCAGGCTAGATTCCTCATACAGTGAATCTGATATCCGGTCTGATATTCGGGATTTTGGGAGTTTGGTGCTGCAGCTTTTGACTGGAAGAAATTGGAGCGGGTCGGTTAATGAGGTGTTAGATCAGTTGGTTGCAGACTGGCCATTGGAAGTGGCAATGGAAATGGCGAGAATAGGAATAAGGTGTGGGCCCACATATGGCGAAGATGATATGTATACGGGTATGGCGACAGTGATAAAAGATATCGAAAATGTAAAGAAGATGGCAGATGATCGGTTAGCGGATGGTGGATGTTTGGAGATGCCATCTTTCTTCGCGTGTCCAATATTACGGGTTAGCATTTCATTCTGTTATGTTAGTGTAAAAGAGACTGAAATAATAATATATATCCCAAAGCTGTGATACTGATAACCAAACCGTATAACAGGCTATAGGCTAAAGAAAACTAAACCTTAATAGAAACTAATGACTAGTAATAATCTATATTATATAATTTGCATGTTGTGTTTGTCTAATGGGACTTTGGGTTGATTGCAGGATGTAATGAAGGATCCATACATTGCTTCAGATGGGTTTTCGTACGAGCTTAGTGCCATAAAGCAATGGCTTGTAATGGGAAACAATGCATCGCCAATGACAAAATTAGAGTTAGAACATAAGCGCCTTACGCCTAACCACAGCCTTCGTTCGTTAATTCAAGATTGGCACAAGAAAAGATCCATCCCATTCTAACACAAACCATATTTATAATGCATGTAACTATACAAATTACAATGTGTTCATTGTTTTATTTTTAATTTTTATTCATAAAATAGATAAACAAAGCTTCTTGATGTTCTATGTTTAAACTAACATGATGCAAAGTAGATTGGCGCCCACTTTACCGGAAGTAATATTGCGTTAATGAATCGATTTAGTTCATGAAACTATAAAAAATGATAAAAATGTTACTGAAAGATTAGACAAATGTGTATACCTACTAAAGAAAAGACGATTAAGATAACCACTCCCACTTTAACTACATTGAACTGAACTGTGTAAATGATACCCTGTTAACAAAAAATCATTTCAGTTATTGATAAAAGTATGAGTATTATGTTGACTCAAAAGATCAGTTTGTTTTATAACATCATGTTAACTACATCTGCAATAGCTAATGACTCTAAAGCAGAATAATTAAGTTTTGTGATTAATTGTTAAGTATTGTTGATAAAAAACCAAACTTGAGAGAACACCTGAACTGTAAAAGTCAAGGTGCAACAAAAATAATTAACTGTGACTAGCATATTTGGTCCTTTGGCTTGTTTAAATCGGTAAAGCTAGTGGTTTTTTGTTGGATCGAGCCAAACCTAGCTTACTCGCTTTTTAATCGAGCCAACCTCCAGCTCAAAGTTTAATCTCTCTCTAGAATTCGAGTCAAACCGAACCAACTCTAAACCGTGTAATTGATGAATTTCGGTTAGCAGTTTACAAATTGCTGAATTCGGTTTAACAGAATAGCTCGTTTACAACCTAATACTCGTATGCAGGAAACCCGAAAATACTTATCTATAACCAAAAAAGCAAACCGAAACAAGACCGATGGTTTGGTTTTGTGTTTTTGTAAGAACCGAACCTACGTTTCGGTTTCGGTTTTGCATGAAACAGAAATCGAAAAAACCCAACTGAACTGAATTTATAGATTTTCATTTAAAGTAAAATTTAAAAATATAATAAATATGTAACTCCACTATTTTAGTCCAAATGTACAATAATCAATTAGTTATCAATCAATAAAATGATTCATACCCAAATTCATTAGTCAATTTTCTTTTACCTAAAATTTTCAAGCTTAAATGGCAAAGCAGAAAAACCGAAACCGCATGGTTTTCAAAAATTAAAAAATCGAAGTTTCGGTTTTAGCCCAAACCACCTATTAATCCGTTTTAGATCAGGCTCATCTACTGTGGCCCACCACTCCAAGCCCAATATATAAATATAAAACAAATAGATACAAGACCAGAACCATCTGGCGCCTTCACCTTCTTGAACGCTGAAGTGGAATCCTTCTGCCCCGATAACCGCACATAGACCCGACCCGCTCAAATCACCTTAGTCTTCATATGATAAGCACCCAATATTGCCTCCAATTCTTGCGAAAAAGGTGATTAATTTCTTAATCTTTCGTGTTTATTATGCACCAATCAATAATATATCAACAAGTTTGTAAATTTAGCTTTTAAATGGGCTGCTAGTTTACATAGTTGTATATTGTATCTGTTTATGTGGACGCTATTGACTTACTAGTACTGATTATTGTTTTCTTCGTGTTTGTTAGTTGTTTCTGTTTGCAAGAAGATATTAATCTCTTAAAATATATTAAAAAAAAGAAGTTATTTTTAGGGTTTGGTTTGGATGGTTTCTTTGTGTTTATTGGTTATATTAGTCCTGTTTCCGAATTGATATCGAAATCATGCATGCCTTAATACAGATATTTTGAGTGTACTGCAAGTTCTTTATACTTGTTGCAAATGCTGAATCTTTATTGTGTGTGCTTGCAAGCTTATGTTTGCTTATTTTTTTCTAATCTGGTATATATGTATTGTTGCATAATGATTCAGTATTAGCATAGCTCCAAAATCTACTGGACGTTTTAACCATTTGTGAAATTAGGCTTTTGTATCTGGTTTCTGAATAAAGTTTTCTTCTTTACATATTCTTTGCTTAGAGTATTGCTTCTTTTCAAGAACGGGAACTTAAACTGATTCGAGTGCTGGTTACTGCGATCATAACGGTTAATAATAATGTCCCAAGCTAATTTTTCATCAATCTTCAACCACAAGAACTCAAGACTCCCTGAAGACACGGTCTTCTTCTCTGTATTCCCCGATTTCTCCCTTTCACCAGACCATAAACCCCAAAACCCTGAAACATTTTCACAACTTCAATCTCTTCATCTTCAAATCCTAAACGCACTCTCCTCTTACACCGCCAACTACATATGGCAACACGAACCCTTCACTCTCTCCGCTTCCACCCAATCAGCGTGCGCTACTTGTCCAACTTCTTCACATCACATCCCCCATCTTCATGGCAAACTCAGATACGGAGACAATCTTGAAGATGAATGGTTTGTTGTATTCCTTCTCTTTGAAACCTCACTCAAATTCCCAAATCTCTCAATCCGTGTATGGGATACAGATGGAGAGTTTTTATTAATTGAAGCGGCTTTTCATCTTCCAAAGTGGCTCAACCCTGAAACGAGTACCAACCGTATCTTCATCCGTGGTGGAAGTTTACATATAATCCCCAAAAATCACTTCCCTTCGGATCCCACTTTATTCGATTCGCTTTCGTATCTATCAACACACGAGGATAAAACCAAAGCTTCAAGCTCGGTTCAATCCGCCATCAAGAACCGAATCCAAGATTATCCTGATCGGGCGGTTAAGAATATGCATCGCGTTACGGTTAGGGTACCCATATCCGTGGCACAGATCTTGAAACACGAGCCGTGTTTAATTTCACTAGCGGTGGAAGGGTTTTACGACCGAGACATCGATTCGATGAAATATGCAGCGAGTATGGAACGGTTTTTGCCTAATAAAAGTAATGACGAGATAGTTGAAGTGTCGGTTTTGATGTCACGTGCGATGTATGCTCAGTTAATGCAACAAACGTTTCAAGCCCCGAAGGGGTACCCGATGCCGCCAAGGAGTGATGGGGGTTATGCTGCAGCCGAGTTGGGAATGAAGATTGCATGTGGGTTTGAAATGATTTATCAGATGAAGAAACGGAACGGGTTGGAAGGGAAAGGTGGGACATGGGAGGTTTATAAGGAGAGCTTGGAGAAAAACGGGTACTTTGACGGGTTGCTTCCCGGATCAAAGGAGTATAAAAGATTAATGGAGAATGCGGAAGATTATTATCGAAAAAGCTCGTTACATCATAGAGAAAGGTATGATTAAAAGTATATTAATTTTGTTTTAATATCATTATTTTTGTTGATGAGACTTGTTTTTTATTTGTTTTATGCAGTGAAATACTGAGTGCTCCCGTTAGGCGTATAGATGATATACTTTCTCAACCTTTTTCTGTTGATGAATTTAATGGTCGAGATTTACCGCCCTCGGATGATGATTCGTGGCTTTATAATGGCGAGGATGAATTAAACGCTGCTCTTTCCGAGAGACAACACGAGATGGAATATTATGACATGAATCATAAAAAGAATAAGTCAAAAGAGGAGGGTGTGGGGCCATCTTCTTCAAATTTTGACGATTATGACCTTGGCGATATAGCAAAATCGATGAAAGAATTTGTTGATAAGATGTCAAGCTTTGAGGGAGCAGAAGTTCCTGCAGACGGGTAAGTTTATTATTTGGCTTGTTAAATTTTTACAAAAGTTTTAATCTTTACTTTTGGTTTTTTTATCAGGAGTTCAAAAAATGTGGACTTTGATGTGGACCACTTTATGAAAGAGATTGAGTCGGTTATGAAGCCTTCAAATGCAGCTAGTGGCGATGGTGATTATGATGTTGATGAAGAACTTTCATCTGACATGGATTTGGGTAAGGTTTTCATGGGTCAGCATTAATCTTAATGTTAACCTTAGTTGCTCAACATTCAAAATGCATAAAACATGTTTAGATTGAATCATTGAAACCTGCCATCGATGTCAAATGTTAATAAATCGGTTTATTAAAAAAAATTGGATTAGTATATTTGTAATTTTGCTTTTATAATCATAATTGACACATTAATTAGCATAAATATGTAGGCCTCTAAACGGACTGAATGTTCTTCATGAACTGTTTGTCAGGAAGCTCGTTTATGTTTGTTTGTTTACATTTGTTAATATATTCTAATTTAAATATTTTGGCTCTTTACAACTTAGGCTACTTTTATCAAATTTTTAGGCCCACCACATTTTAACTAGTTTTAGCTCAATTGTATTCCTTAATTTATTATGTTTGTGAACCGTTTCTTTATACTGTTATCAAACGAACATGGACCTGTTTATTTTCTTAACGAACGAACTCGGACATGAAAACCTTGTTCGTTTAATTGTCAATCTCTAATCGTTTGTTCGGTTAAAGTTAAACGAGCGAACACAAACGTGCTTTGTTCGTGTTCGTTCGGTTCATTTACAGGCCTATATATACGGGTTAGGATAAAATGCCTTAAATGCTCAGATATGATTAAGATATATTGATGATAGGAAAAACAGTTGACTTGAATCAGTAAAACCTTAATTTCTTTGTTTCTATAATTTCATTTGATGGCAGATGATCCAGAAGATAGTGATATTGAAGAGGATGAAGATGAACAAAAAGAATTCATGAGCTCTTATTCTGATGCTCTGAGTCATGAACTCAAGAGCACGACACTTGACAAAAGTTTTGTTCGGGCAGATGAAACACAAGTTAAGAAGGACGAGGTTAGTTTAATTTCCAGCAACGTTTTAAGGATTTCATAACTTTTGTATAATTTCTTACATTAAATTCTATTTATGTAAACTCAGGGAACATCTAGAGAGTTGGATGATGATGAATTTACTCCGGTAGATGTTGATTTGAACCTCGTGAAGAGTTTTCTTGGCTCCTTTTCTTCTCAAGAGGGACTGCCGGGACCTGCGTCTAATATGCTTGGTGTCATGGGCCTTCAACTCCCACAAGATGATAACAAGGATAAATGATTAGATATCTGTTTGTTTAAATTATTTGATCTTGTGAGAGGTTAGCCTTTTGATCTAACCTCCTGCAGCCTTTGATCATATAACTTTATAACAGACATTACAATCGAAATGTAAGGATAAATAATTATGCGTTTGTCTGTATACCGAATAACAAGACCATAATCTGCTCCACTAAACTCTTTTGGGATTGCTAATCTCATTGAATTTAATGAAAGAAGCAAAACAATCCAACAAGCGAAGAATTAATGAGGGACAGAGATGTATTACTTGCATTAATGAAACAAGCAAAAAGTTGTGATTTATAGTTCTGGACAGAATTAATGAGCACTAAAAGGTCCAAAACCATTATTTTACTTTCATTTCTAATTCAAAGTTGAAACCATCATGTCCGTGAAAACAAAAGAGAAAGCAAGTTCATGACAAGTACAACATGCGCAGCTGTGCTTGCCATCTGTCATACACAGTGGTGAAAGTTTAGCAAGCGGATGTAGGAGCTAGAATGATTTTGAAAACAACATATGACCCTGAAAGTTTAGCAAGTGAATTAGCAGCTGGAATTATTTAGAAAACAACATATCACCCTGAAAGTTTAGCAAGCGAATCAGCAACTAGAAGCCTAGAATGATTAAGAAAACAGCGTATCACCCTGAAAGTTTAGCAAGCGGATTAGCAGCTAGAATGATTTAGAAATTTGTGCTACTTGTTCGTATGCTTATTGTTTACTAAACAAATCCTTCAGTAACTCAATGATATATACGTTGAAAATATAAACAATAGGCTTTAGTATAATTATCGAGATTAAAGTATCTAGCAGAAAATTTGATGGTGCCTGCTACTAATATCAAGCATTTTACACTAATTAGTAGTTAGACTGAGTGAGGGCTTGCCCTCTAGCTCCTACATCCATCCATACCCATAATCATGTAATTAAACAAAATAAGTGCAAGGCATGGTGCATCGAGAAAAACTTGACAACAAATACTTCAAATACATACATAAATGATGATACTTATTTATATGTTATTTAATTTAAATAACAATAGAAATATTTTTAGTATATCATTTTAAGTAAATACCAATAACAATATTTGTAAGTTAAAATCAATAACTGATGTTATAATATTTTTGTAAAGAGGTACTTTGCATATTAAGAATATCTTAACTAGCGAAAGTTAGCATTTCTTGCTAAGTGAACACCTTGAACTTTTACAATGTGCAACCCTTCTCCCAGTCACGCCTTAATTGTATGCGGGTGTATAACCATTAGCGTTCCCTCGCATACGAGGTTCCTTGTATACGAACGTGTAGCCCTAGGAGATTCATCGTATAGGAGCAATGCAATACTTAATGATACACCGATGGTATAACTCCAAAATTAATCAGTAAATATAGGTTATTTAGCCCACCCCAAATTATACTATGTATTACTTTTGTAGTTTTTTTAAAAACTGTGCCTGCTAAAGTTGTTTTGGTTTAAGAGGCATGAAGATTGAATCCTTTCCATATTTTGTTACAACTCATCTAGCAAACTAAAAGAATTGTTTTACAAATATGTATTTTGAGTGAAACTAATCATTGAACTACCTACTTTTTTTCACGTTAAAACGTCAGTTTAGGAATAGAATCTTATCTTATCTTCACCAAAAAGAGGCTTTACTCTCTCCATGCAGTAAGTGCGCACATATTTTTTTCACTCAAAATATCAACCCTTGAAGGGTTATTCAATCATTTCTTAAAAGTTTGTTTACAATCAGATAATACAAATTTCTCCAGTGATCCTTAAAGAATACACTTAATTAATGGCTTCTACTTCATCTTCATCCGTTCAAAAGAACTTCAAGTATGATGTTTTCTTGAGCTTTCGAGGTGAAGACACCCGAAAGAATTTTGTTGATCATCTCTACCATGCTCTTCAGCATAAAGGCATTAACACATATAAAGATGATGAAAGAATCGAGAAAGGGGAAATGATCTGTGACCAACTCATTAGATCCATTGAGGACTCCAGATTTTACATCATTGTTTTCTCTAAGAACTATGCATCTTCGTCATGGTGCTTAGCGAGCTCGTAAAGATCATGGAGTGCCAGAAGATGGCCGAGCATACTGCTTACCCCGTCTTCTATGATGTGGAACCCACTGAAGTCCGCCACCAAAGTGGGGCGGTTGGAGAAGCCTTTGCAAAACTTGTTGCTGGAAATGGAAAGAGGACATTGGAAGATGTAGATCTGGTAACCGCACGCATTTGTATTTCTTCACTAAAAAGATTTGTATTTTTGAGTAGAAGAAGTTTCTCCATTTGTTGATACTAAGAAAGTTTTGCACTTTGACAAGCAGGAAAACGAAAGATGGAGAAATGCTTTGAAAGATGCAGCGGGCCTGGCTGGGATGGAGTTAAAGACCACTTTTAATGGGTATTCTTCACTTGTTTCTTTCTAGTATGTGTTTAATATGGGCATTCATATAATATAATTGAATCTTCTTTAATACATAGGCATGAATCTAAATTTATCCAACAAATTGTTCAAGACATTTCACTAAAGCTACGTTTCATTAATTTGAACGTTGATCGAAAGTTAGTAGGCATGGAGGCCCGGGTAAAGAATGTAGTTTCGTCTTTAGAAAATGGTTCCGATGATGTTCGCATGATAGGGATCAAGGGTATAGGAGGTGGTGGAAAGACCACTTTAGCAAGAGCAGTTTTTGATCATTTATCCATTTGGTTTGAAGGTAAAAGCATTGTTGAGAATGTTCGAGAAGTTTCAAAAGGCTCTTCAGCTGGTTTGATAAAATTGCAAAAACAGATCCTTAAAGGTGTGTTAAATGATCAAACCATTGATGTAGAAAGTGTTTCTGATGGGAAAATTTTGATGGAAAAATTAATGTGTGGTCAAAAGGTTCTTGTTGTTCTAGATGACGTGGATGATACAGAGCAACTTGAGGCGTTAGCTGGTGAGCTTACATGGTTTTAAGCCAGGAAGCAGAATCATCATAACAACTAGAGATCAGCAAGTGTTGGTAGCACATGGGGTGAACTTTATTCATGATGTTAATTTGTTATCATATGAGGAAGCAATATGCCTATTCAGGAAGTATGCATTTAAGAGGGAGATTCCAAATCGTGGGTATGAGGAGCTATCAAGAGACGTTGTACATTATGCTGCCGGTCTTCCCTTAACAATCAAAGTTTTGGGTTCACATGTTTGTGGTAGAAGTGAGCGTGAATGGGTAGATTCCATAGAAAGACTAAAAACAATTTCGTTAGATAAAACTTTAAAAAGATTGGAAATAAGCTATAATGCTCTAGAGAATGACCAGAAAGAAATATTCCTAGATGCTGTATGCATACTGAAAGATGAAAAGAAAGATGACGCAATCAGAATACTTGAAAGTTGTGGATTTAATGCTGAAATTGGTTTAAGAGTTCTTGAGCAGAAATCTTTGATAACCTTTTCTTATCAACGTTTGGGTTTCCATGACCATATAGAAGAAATGGGCAAGGATATTATTCGGCGTTTGCACCCTAACGAGCCCAACAAACATAGTCGATTATGGATTAATGAGGAAATTAAAGATATATTCGTTAATGAATCAGTAAATTTCAAGTAGGCTTGTAAAATGAATTGAACGACCATGAACAAAGGCATTTTCGTGTTCGTTCATTTAACTTTAAACGGACACGAACACGTACACTTACACTTAATTGAATAAGTATGCATGTTCATGTTCGTTCTTTTAAAAAATGAACATGCTCGTATTCGTTTATTTAAAATCTAAACGAACAATTCAGAAACATCAATGAACATAATGGGACATAGATATACGAACATATATGAACATCTGTGAACAAATGTAAATGAACACAAACATAATGAACATAAGTGAACACAAACGAACACATATAAAACTTTAAATAGATGATTCATCCAAAGCTTTATACAAAGATGAACATTAACTAACATAAATGAATGCACATAAACGAACGTTCACGAACATAAATAAACAAACGAAAAATGTGTTAATGTTCGTACATTTATTAAATAAATGAGCATAAAAGAACTTCCTGTTGAACGTCACAAACATTTCACTAAATGTTTAGTTCTAGTTTCAAGTTTAAAAGAATGGTGGAAAACGAGAACATTTTAATTTGCTTCGACAAATTTTGATATTAGTGTTTTCTATTTACAGGGTACAGAAGCAACAAAATGTATAAATTTGAAAAATACATATCTCCATCCAGCAATTATTATGAAAGGTCTTAAAAAGATGAGGGACTTAGATTACTTTATATGCTTTACCTTATGCTGAAGTTAGCCAATACGTACCTTATGCTTTACGAACTTTGTGTTTGCCTAAATACACATCTATGTCTTTACCTGAAACATTTAGAGCAAATAAGCTTGGATTTTGGGAATGGAGAGAAAGAAAGGTATAACAAGATTAATGGTTTTTCTTATTGTTTTGCATGATGCTTTATTATGCTATATATATTATATATATATATATATGTCATTACACTGATATTCATCTTTCTTGTGATAGGTTTTTGATAAGCTCAGATACTGTAGGTGCAAGGTACGTCAGACCCAGTATGACATTTTATTTATTACATAATATATTATGTTTATTACATTATTATTATTGTCAACTAATTAGGCCCGTTGGGCTGGGGGTTTGTGGAGATAATCCCTAACCGGGCCTGGCCCAATAAAGGTTAGGGTTCATGATGGTAGCCATGGAGTCCTATATAAGGAGCCTATTCATTGAAAGCACCTTCTTTTGGACCCTTGGCTCCCACATATTTTTGTGTCTGTAAACAAGAGTTCATTCTCTTAGCAGTCACCCCCACTCCCCCACTTTTCTATGACAGATCTGAGCAACCGGAGAAGAAGATCAAGGCGTATCATATCAGAAGTTAACCGTATCCTACCCTGTTGACTCATCGGATCCAGGAACCATACCCGGGGAGAGGATCCGTGTTTCTTCATTGGCGTCATCCGTATTTTTGTTAGAACAGCAAGGAATTACTCTTTGTTTTTCGTCTCGGTTCCCAGATCTGTTCATCAATATCTCAGATCTACGATTTCTTCTTTCAGATCTGTTCTATGGGAGTCCAAAAAATTCGTAGGTCTAAATATGTTTCCAGATCTATTTGATTGAAACCCAGAAATTTCATAGATCTGAAAATTACTTTCAGATCTGTTTGATTTGGCTTTAAAAATTCATAAATATAAAAAAGGTCATTCTAGATCTAGAGCTATCTGCTCGATTTATTTCCTGATTTCTTCATGATTGGGTGTCATCATAACAAACTTATGATTGGGGGTCCACCATCACTTTGGATCTCGGAGAAAATGTCTCTAAAATTATTATAAAAGAAAGAGGTACAAGTCAAGTAACGTATGGTACAACTCCATAAGGCTGAGGGGTGTGGGGCGCTAACCTAGGCGCGTGAGCCCCTCCGCTCGCGCCCCCAGGCGCTAACCCCACACCACCGGGGCGCGAACCTGGGCGCGAACGGGGCGCGAGCGCGAGCCCCCAGGCAGGCGTGAGTGTGGTCGCGGGAGAAGAGAGAGGAAAAGCTGGTGGGCCCGCCCAAAAGAGCCGTTGAGCTCCGTTTTTTTTTTAAAAAAAACCTTTAAAAACTCCTATATAATACCCCAAAATCAACCCATTTCAACCATATCAAAACACAACTTCAATCTCCAAACTCATATATAATATCCCAAACTCCTATATAATACCCAAAAATGTCTGGAAATTGGTACCCAAACCTAGATTCAGTACTTTAATTTTTATTTTATTTTGATCGAAGAAGACCAAGCCGAAGAATAAGAATAATGTTTTTTTTAGTACTTTAATTTTTATTTTATTTTTAGATATTAATGTGTTTTTTTTTAATGTGTGTTTTTTTTAATAATTTATGAGTTTTTTTAATAATACGTTTTTTGAATATATTTATAAAAAAATAAAAAAAAAATCCGCTGGAGCCCCTGCTGGAGCCCCTCCACACCAGGGCCAGGGGCTCCAGCGGGGGCTCCAACACCCACCTTATCCAGTTTCTCTCTCTGCCACACGTCACAATATTATTGGCTGGAGCCCCCACTCGCGCCCCCATTAAAGCCCCCCACACCCCTCAGCCTAATACCTTGTACTCATTGGTGAGACACTCTAAAAAGATGTCGTAACCGGTTGTCAGCTTCTGCCATTTTCAAACTACAAAAATCATCCAATGAGGGTTGGAAATAATAATAAGGGAAAACTAGTTTACAACGTCATACGCATGATAACACCCTGGCGTCCGCCGCGACCCGCGAGTCATCCGCATGCAACACTCCGGCGTCCGCACCGCGACCCGCGAGTCATCTGCATGTCAACACTCCAGCGTCCGCAGCGCGACCCGCGAGTCATCTGCAAGTCAACACTCCGGCGTCCGCACTGCGACCCGCGAGTCAGAACTGCGATCCGCATGCACACCAAACTTTGGAGAAAACCCTTAGATCTGTGTTTTTTCGGGAGTGACGGAGGCCAGATCCGGTTTCAATTACATCAGATCTGATTTAGTTGAAGCAATAGTCATTTAAGTTGGATTTGCATTTTAAATCTCAGATCTGATCCTTGAAGGTACAGATCTGATCCCTTGGGGCTCAAAAAGATCAACAAATTCCCAGATCTGATTCTATTTCTAAACGTCTCGGCTGATTTCGAAGGTTAAGAATCCAAGATATGAAACATTTACCAACTTTTGGAGTCCTACACCTCGAGATCTACGGGTAGTTGTAAATAGAATAATGTTTTAATTCCAAAGGGATGGTAATTACTTTTCTCAATAGAAAACATTCCGACAAAAGCACGTGATGGGGTCACATCCACACCCAGTTTTAAAAATGACAACTAGTGGGCCTTATGATGAAAGCTTCAAGTAGTCATCTACCATACAAATCCACTGTAGACTGTATAAAAGCTTCAAGCATCAATGGCAGATCAATACTCCTTCACTTCGAGCCATTAAGCGCTACAGCGGATAAACCCTGCCATTGCACGGGTTTCTTGCGAGTCATGGCTGTATGATCTTTTACATCATCCACGACCGCAACCGCAAACATGCTTCCGCAAAGTTCCCGCAATGCGTTATCAAAGCCTTGAGAGTCAACTTCAGCTTCCGCAGATCACGAAAAAGTCATTAGCAAAACAATGGCGGGTCGATTCGAGCTTTCCTTAGACAGCGAGAAAAGCTGTGACTAGTCAGCCGCGGCTTTTGCGAAACTCCGTGCGGGTCACGTACAAATCATAACCGCGCGCCATATGTGAACCATGCGGGCCCCATCCGCGTCTAAGCAAAGTAATATCTACCACTGCATGTCGTTTGATTATATTCGATGCGGCCAACAGCGATTATCGCGAGCTATATGAGAACTCCTGCGCATGCCGGTGGACTAAACGCCCGTCATCGCGGGTCGTTACTGTACTCCGCGCTCTGACGAAATTATATTTCTTCAATTAAAGCGACGACCATGGATGCTCTGTTTCAAGTTAACAAAATGAAAATGGCAGTATAGATACATGAAGATAACAAGTGAAAGGGGTGCAGATCTTGGTTGTTGGGAATGAATTAATTTCCAAAATTTTAAAATAACCCCCTCAACTTTGAGATTATATTTATTATGATCTTAAATAAGGGTTTAAATTGTTGACAATTTATCCCCTCGAGTTACTGCAAGTATAACAAAGTTGAGGTCAATTATTGAGGAAGTCTTGCGTCAGAGATGCGAAATGTTCACGTCAAAGGCTTGGAATCCTCTCAGCAAGGTAAGTGAATTTCTTCACAGATTTTAAAACACGCGGATACTCAAGTCATGTCTTGACACAATTTCCATTTTTATTAATAAACTAATATTACATATTTGTTTATGAAATGAAATGGACGATGTCTTAGACTTTACTAATAAACGTAAGTATTACCAAATCTTTGGAACGATTATTAGTAAAATGACTATGAGTAATTATTTTATTTCGTATGACATCTTAAAACAACAAATATCATTTTTTGTCAATGATATAAAAAGTTGTTTATACTCGTCTGCGCATGTGATTAAAACTTTATTAACAAGTTTATTATTACAAGTTCAATGCTACTAACATTATATAGCAGCAATGAACTGGGGGACTATCATGGTATATCACCACTACATTAGTGCAATGAAAGACATTCGAGTATAAGGTTGGGCACACCTCATAATTCGCCCGAGGATGGAAGACATCCTATTATACCCGGTGTATGCGCAGAAAGTGACATGCGTGTCATCTTTGGATGGAGGACGTCCAAAGTACAGGCTAATGCCAACGCCAGAGCCAGAGGATCATTCCTATGCCACGGCTACAGGCTAATGACAACGCCAGAGCCACAGGATCATTCCTATGCCACGGCTACAGGCTAATGCCAACGCCAGAGCCACAGGATCATTCCTATGCCACGGCTACAGGCTAATGCCAACGCCAGAGCCACAGGATAATTCCTATGCCACGGCTACAGGCTAATGCCAACGCCAATGCTAAATTAAAGGTTGGGATTCCTTATAAACCCATATGGCCACGCGCCGAATCAATGACTTGCGGGTCATCTTATGATTAAAAGGCCAGCGCGCCAAAATCGCCATCATGATTTAAAACCTCTTACCACCCGAAACAAAGTAGACGCACGTGCAAAAAGGTCCACAAAGAAATCATTGGGTCAAAAAAGCACTACTCCTCGCCCCTGAGCATTCCTTATAAGTCCAGCACTTCACCAAACCGCTTGCACGCCCAGGAGAAGCACTGGACTGGGGGACTTGTAGGTGCAGGGTACGTCAAACCCGGTATGACCTTTTATTTATTACATAATATATTATGTTTATTACATTATTATTATTGTCTACTAATTAGGCCCGTTGGGCTGGGGGTTTGTGAAGGTAACCCCTAACCGGGCCTGGCCCAATAAAGGTTAGGGTTCATGATGGTAGCCATGGAGTCCTATATAAGGAGCCTTTATCATTCATTGAAAGCACCTTCTCTTGGACCCTTGGCTCCCACATATTTTTGTGTCTGTAAACAAGAGTTCATTCTCTTAGCAGTCACCTCCACCCCCCCCCCCACTTTTCTATGACAGATCTGAGCAACCAGAGATGAAGATCAAGGCGTATCATATCAGCAGTTAACCGTATCCTACCCTGTTGACTCATCGAATCCAGGACCCATACCCGGGAAGAGGATCCGTGTTTCTTCAGATACCTTGACTTCAGTGGGTCAAGGCTGAAGACCTTTGACCTCAGTATGACCCCACATCTAGAAACATTAGATTTTGCAGGATGTTTTGACTTCGTAGAACTTTACATGCCTTTTGAGTGTCCAAAGCTCAAATTCCTCAACCTTAGTCATTCTAAAGTGAGTAACTTTAATCTCGGGATGACTCCACATCTCGAGGAGTTAAATCTTCAAGAATGTTGTTATCTTCAAGAAATTCATGCTCTAGTGGGATGTCTAAAAAAGCTTGTCTATTTAAACTTTAACAGTCGTGACAACTTACGGTTTAGCGGTTGCTCAAGGTTTGATAACTTTTTGATTGATACACGGGAAGTTTTACATGGTCTTGATTCTTTAGCCAAGTTAGAGTTGAATGCATTGCCTTTAGATATATGCCCATTGCACCCCAAAAGTAATCTACCAAAGTTTAATTTTAAATGTGATTATGATGAACCTCTACCCTCATCGAGTGGAAATTTTGAGAAGCTTCTTTCGTTTGGTATATGTGCTTGCACAAACCTTAAGTCATTTTCAACAAGCATATATGGATTACAAAATTTAAGAGAGCTTACACTTAAAGGCAGCATTCCGGAGGTGCCAAAGGATTTGGGCCAAATACAAAGCCTAGAGAAGCTATGTTTTTTGTGGATGGAAAAGATTAAACATCTTCTGGGTAGCATTTGTATGTTAAAGCATTTGAAATATCTTGAACTTAAATCTTGTTGGCTAATGGAGCAATTACCCCGTGATCTTCATAGATTAGAGTGTTTGGAAGAGTTTCACCTAACAAATTGTCGATCCTTACGAGATATCCCGAATAGTATCTATAAGGTGAAAAGTTTAACATATTTAAATCTTAGTCAGTGTGATCAAATTGCCAGAGGAAATTGGATATTTAGAATGTTTAGAGAAGTTAGACTTAAGGCATTGCAGATCCTTATGAGAAATCCCAAACAACATCTGTAAGATGAAAAGTTTAGCATATTTAAATCTCTTTGGTTGTCACAAGATCGAGAAATTACCAGAGGAACTTGGATGTTTAGAACGTATAGAGGAGTTACATCTAACAGGGTGTGAAGCATTACGAGATATCCCAGATAATATCTGTAAGATGAAAAGTTTAACAAATTTAGAACTCTATGGTTGTTATCAAGTTGAGAAATTGCCAGAGGAACTTGGATGTTTAGAGAAGTTAAACCTAACAAGTTGTGAATCCTTACGAGGCATCCCGAATAGTATTTGTATGATTAAAAGTTTAACATATTTAAATGTTTCTTGTTGTCATCGAGTTGAGAAATTGCCAACGGAACTTGGGCGTTTAGAATGTTTAGAGGAGTTAGACCTAAAGGAATGTAAATCCTTACAAGATTTACCAAATAGTATATGTAAGATGAAAAGTTTAACATCTTTATGTCTCTCCTATTGTCATAAAGTTGAGAAGTTGCCAGAGGAAATTGGGAGTTTAGAATGTTTAGAGAGTTGTTCATAACAGATTGTATATCCTTGCGAGATATCCCAAACAGTATATGCAAGATGAAACGTTTAACACATTTAGATCTCTCTGGTTGTAATCAAGTTGAGAAATTGCCAGATGAACTTGGGCGTTTAGAATGTTTAGAGAAGTTGCATCTTATGGGTTGTAGATCCTTACAAGATATCCCGAACGATATATGTAAGTTGAAAAAATTAACATATTTAAATCTCCGCTATTGTCATAAAGTTAAGAAGTTACCAGAGGAACTTGGGTGCTTAAAACGTTTGAAAGAGTTGGATCTAACTGGTACGAGCATAAGTCATCTCCCGCAGAGCCTTTATCATTTGAAAAGTCTTATTTATTGGGTACTAGGAATCCTAAGGGATGATTTGTGAATATTGATTAGATTTATAAAAAAGTATTAAAAAGTCTAGCTTTTAATATAAGATTTGTGATTTATACGATGTAACAGGGACTTTCTATGTAATCTTTTACATCAATTTGAAATTTTTAGTTGTCTTTTAGCAAAATATTTGGTAATTGGTATAACCATGGTTTATATGGAGCCTCGTTTGCCATGACTTTGATGTTGTATTCTGATCTATTGATAGTAGTGCATATTAAAAAGTACAGTTTAATAAACCATGTCTTTTTTTTCTAGCATTAACAAATAACTAATTGTAGGACTTGATTTCCTTGTCAACTCAAGCACTCTTTATTTATTCCGATGGCGGTCTTATTTTCGGGTTTACTTTGACTCTCGATTCCTCTCTTGATAGCTTATTTGAAAATTTCAGCCCCCTAAATTTAGTAGTTTGATTAAAGCACTCACAGAGTTGAATGTGTATTTAATTACAATAATAATTAACTTTGACCCTTAAATGAATTAACAACTTATTTCAATAAGAATAAGAATAAGAATGATTGTAATGAACCGACACTGATCGAATTCTCACACTACCTCATCCGCAATCAGGGCTGACATATCATGTATATCCGTACACGGTAAGACACGAACACGAAATATGTAAACCTGTACACGACACAAAAACTTATCGTGTACTATTTCCCAAACATGAACACGAACCCGTTAATACCATGTATACACGATAAGTCATGATAAGAGCAATTAAACACTAACAAATGTGAGCAATTAATCAAAACTAATTGATAAACTAAAGTAGTACACACGTGAGCAATCTTATATCTCATAACAAACAAATTATTAATTAAAGTTAACAAGATGCGTATAACTATACTCTAATTAGAAGACATTTCGATTTAGATATCTTAAGAGACAACTGGTTGTAGGCGACGACATCTAATGGGTCTAATGGGGAAACTGATTGATGGAAAGGCAATGGTGTTGCTGCAGAGTGTGCGAGGAGGGAGGCCGGAGACGTGGCAGTGGGTGAGCCGCTATAGCTGTCGATAGATGGACAATGGTATTGTAAGGGTGTAAAAGAATTAGGGTTAAGTAGTTATGGTACAATACTTATTATATGATTATAAATTTAATTATAAAAAAATTTAATCAAGTACTTAGTAGGTAAATGGGTATTTTACTTGTTTGGACACGAAAATTAACATGCCGATTCGTGTCTACTTATTTAGTACACGAACCTGTTAAGGCCATACACTAGAAGTGTGCAAGAAACCAAAAAAACTGACCCGAAACCAAAAAACCCGAAAATCCAAACGAAAAACCGAACCGAAACAAAAAACCGATGGTTTGGTTTTATGCTTTTGTAAAAACCGAACTAGCGGTTCGTTTTTGGTTTTGCATGTAATAAAAACCGAAAAAACCGAACCGAATTTCTAGATTTTTATTTTTTGTTTTAAGTAATTTATGAGAGTTTAATAAATATGTAACTCACATACTTTTAGCCAAATGTATAATAGTCTATTAGTTAACACTTAACAATTAACAAAACTATATATACCTAGATTCATTATTTTCAGCCTAAAATTTTAAGTTCAAATAGCAAAAACCAAACCTGAACCAAAACCAAAACCAAAACCAAAACCAAAACCAATAGAAAACCGACAAATCGGAACTAAACGATTTCAAAAGTTCAAAACCACGCCGAAGTGTCTCACACACACCCCTATCATACACAATACCTATTAAAAGGTCGTGTATGTTTGTGTGTAGCATAAATTATTAGTCCAGTCTGCTATACACGAGTTCAAATTACTAGTTATATGATATTTTAAAAAATGGTCACATCATAAACCCAAACTAATGATTTATTTTAGGCTAGCAAATAAAAGTTGGAGTGGGACCAAATCATAAAAAAGAAAGATCATCTTCTTCTTCTTCTTCTTCGTCAAAAACAACCAACCATCGTTCCTCTAGTTTTCCTCCAAATCTTACAGGTCATCAATTTCTTCTTTCATTTTATAATAGTCTTCCAGATTTTAGTTAGCGTTTGTAAGAAGCAAGTAATCGCCCAAAATCTAATAATAAGTTATTTCTAGGGTTTGCTTTGTGTTTATTGGTGATTTAATATCGAAGCATACCTTTTATAATATAGATAATTAGTTATTCTGTGTGTACTGCAAGCTGTTAATACCTAATTGTTGCAAATGATGATTCTATATTGCTTCTGCTGCAAGTTTATGCTTTTAGATTATGTTTACAAATAACTTGATATTTGTTTTTCGTCTGTAGCGTAGGCGAGGCGGTCGAACACAAACTACTGCTGCTGCTGATTTGGATGCGGATTCTATTCTGAATGTTGTAACTGCATTTTCATCATTTGATGGCGATGACTGGTTCTTTGAATTTCTCTCACAAAGGGGGAATTTACAAGAACCAGGGGTATTATAACAACCTTACGATGTATATGCGACATGGTTTGATTGGAAGCAACAGGTTGCATATGTTACCTGCCAGTCTGTCATCGCTGGCTTCGGTATGGTTCTTTTAAGGTTGAACATTCATATTGGGATATGACGTTGATACCCACCCCTTATATGTGTTGTCTCTTGCAGCGACAAGATTCTTTTGGTATCATGCTTTCGGTTCAGTTACACCAACCGTTAAGTACAGATCCTAATAGACTAAATCTAGTTAAGTGCAAGTGCGCGCTTAATTCAGTACAAGCCTTTTCAGCTTCTGCTGTCAAGAATGCTGCTCTTGCTTTATCAAGGTGATCTTTCACGTTTCAAAAACATTATTTAGTTAATCTGACTGAAAGTATATTAAGCGTGATGATTGTGTTAAAACTTTGTGCAGTGGTTTGCAAGGTAAACCAATAATATTGAAGCTACTTCCAGCAGTTGGTCTTGTTGTATTCGCTGTATGGGGCCTCGGGCCACTAATGCGTCAAATCAGAAAAACTTTTCTTAATGTTTGTACCTTTTTTCTCATCTTCACTCAAATTTTCTGGTTTTTCAGTTATTTTTTTGTTATTCTGTTTGAATTTAATTTCAAAATTTGCAGAAGAGTTATGGGAGTTGGGGAAAGAGTAATTCACATTATGTTATGACTTCATACCTTCAGCCATTGTTATTATGGACCGGAGCAATACTTATATGCAGGTTGTATCTAATTTATGCATGTTAACTAACTTTAATATGATATTAATTGTATTTAGTTTTTATGCAGAGCATTAGATCCAATTGTCCTGCCATCAGAGGCTAGCCAGGTTGTTAAAAGTCGGTTATTAACGTTTGTGAAATCATTATCAACTGTTCTTGCACTTGCTTACTGTTTATCCAGGTATATTGTCTATTTGTCTGTTTTGATTTGCTAATGATTTGGTTTCTTTGTTGTAATTAATCCTTTCCTTAAATCTTTAACACAGTGCAATCCAACAAACACAGAACTTTTTCATGCAGACAAGTGATGCTACTGATGCAAGAAATGTTTGTTCCTTGTCAATGCTCTTAATGAGATTAATAGCCTTTTGTTTAATAGTGTTGTAATTTTCTTTTGTTCTGTTGGCAGATGGGATTCCAGTTTGCTGGCAAAGCTGTATATACTGCAGTATGGGTTGCAGCTGTATCACTTTTCATGGAGCTGTTAGGTTTTTCTACACAGAAATGGTTAACTGCAGGTGGTCTCGGGACTGTTTTGCTCACACTTGCTGGTCGCGAGGTATACATATTATGAATTTGTTAGTTGATATATAAATATATTCATGAAAAGATATTCATTAAGTTACCTGTAAATGTAGATATTCACAAATTTTCTGTCAAGTGTTATGATTCATGCAACACGTCCGTTTGTTGCCAACGAGTGGATTAAAGCTAAGATTGAAGGCTATGAAGTATCTGGAACTGTAGAGGTTTGTTTTTTTACAAGACATTACAAGATGCAACTTGCGTATGTTCTTTTAATGTTCTTTTATTTTAATGTGTAGCATGTTGGGTGGTGGTCACCTACAATTATAAGAGGTGAAGATCGTGAAGCTATTCATATTCCAAATCACAAGTTTACCATGAATGTAGTGAGAAATATGACCCAGAAGACTCACTGGCGTATTAAAACTCATTTAGCTATAAGTCATTTAGATGTCAATAAGATCAATGTAAGTACATGATTTATCTTCTTTATTTACTTATTTCTTTCTTTAATTATCAAGATTATTTAGCTTCTTATTTTTGCAGATTATCGTAGCTGATATGCGAAAAGTATTAGCAAAGAACCCTCAAGTGGAACAACAAAGATTGCATCGGAGGGTTTTTCTTGAAAATGTTGATCCTGAAAATCAATCCCTTATGGTTGGTCTTATTATTCCGTGTGCTTTCTGATTAATTATCTTGATTATATAAATCTCCCTTGCTATAAACTTGTTATAATATCTGTTATGCAGATTCTGATCTCATGCTTTGTGAAAACTCCTCATCATGAAGAGTACTTGTGTGTGAAGGAAGCTATCTTGTTGGATCTTCTGAGGGTGATTAGTCATCATCGGGCCCGACTCGCAACTCCGATCCGTACGGTTCAGAAGGTGTATAACGACTCTGATTTGGACAGCTATCCGTTTGCAGCTTCAACTTTTACTCGTGGTCGAGCACCTCCACATCGCCCCTTGCTGTTAATAGAACCTAATTACAAAGTCAACTCAGAAGAAAAGTCAAAAGGTCAAAACAACAAATCTTCCACAAAGTCAAATAGCAAGCCAGAAGTGAAAGCTGCAAGTGCTTCATCAACTTCTGATGTAAAAACTCCTGATAAGAAAACAAGTTCTGATGCAAAAGACAAGAAGCCAAATCCAGATAAAAGTGTGGATGATGGAAAACCGAGCAATGAAGCGGTTGAAAGCGATAGTGTAACCGAACAAAAGGCGACACGACCGGCTGCAATGGAAGAAAACATAGTCCTAGGTGTTGCATTGGATGGTTCTAGGAGAACTCTTCCTATTGAAGAGGGAATGGATACTGCTTCACCTGAAGTCAAGGAGTTGACTAAAAGCGGTAGTGCCAAAGGATCCACGTCATCAGATAAGGATAAGAAAGACGGAAATAGCCTTAGCTCAAAAGGCGCCGATTAGTAAAGCAGTCTTAGGTATGCTGTTTGATTTTGCATAGTAGTGAACACATTGGATGATTCATTTTAAGCAATGATCCAGAGTTCAAAGCATTGGACCCGTGAGTTTATTTTAGTAACAAATTATGTCATGTGTGTTAACTACTGCAACAACGTAGGAGAGATCAGATATAATTCACATAACTTATTATAATCATAACTACCACAACCACCATATGATGTGTTGTTTAATTTGACAAACTAGTGTTCTCCAACTTAATCTTGTTGGCACACGCAATCGGGAACCGGATATGTGTATATCGATTGTTTATCTTCTCGCATCTTGATCTTGCCTGCGCGGTTTTTCTGCCCTTTAACCGCTGCTGCTTGAAAATCTGACCAATTTATGCTTCGGTTCATAAAAAGCTGCCCCAATAATGCCATGTTTGGTCTTATCGTCTTCAAATTCAGATATGTTCTGTGTCCCACCTGACATAATTCAAGATTTTCTGTTACTAGATAATTCAAACACCCATTAATGCGACACTAACCTGTTTTGACCCATTACACAATTTGGCCTGCCTGTTTTCAAGGCTTAAATGTATGCGTACGTACCATTGCGTTGTGCATATTGCCGGGTGAAGCAGAGATGAAGATGTCACTATGCATGCTGACATAATAATCAACAGCAGCAGATAAAGAAGCTTTCCCGTTTATTTGAGCCCGTTCAACTGCAGAAGCGAGACTCTTTTTATCTTCAATATTTGGAAAAAGTTTTCTTAAAGCTGAGATCCTAGCTTCACCACCGTACACCTGTATGCTCAAAGTCAAATCATTGACTTTTTTCAGGATGGAATTTGGTTAAAATATAGATTTACCTTGTGTGAAGCGAGGTACAAGCGAGTATTATTTTCAAATCCCAAAGCAGTCAACAGTAAACCAATCTCTTCGGGTGTCAATGGGCAACGACCCTGGTTTCTTAATTCTTCATTGGTGAACCGTGAGTTCAAGACCCGCCCTTGCCATATTGCTTTACGGTATCTAGCCAGAGCCTTCTTCTCTGCTTTACCTCCACCAAAGTCACATGCTGAATGTGCAGCCATATCCTGAAAGTTCGTATTTGACTTTTATGGTCAAAGGTATTGTTTCCAATCCATAGTTGATATTGATATTTACTGATCCAGATTATTAGTCCATTTGACCTTGAAAGTCAAGTATGGTGTACCTTGTCGAACCGTAGGTGCAGGGCAACAAACTTTCCTCGACCCTTTATGCCTTTTGTGTCAACGACTTGTTTAAGATACTCGGTGCCAGTTACATCATCACTTTGAACAACAGGAAACCTGAGACGATTGACCAGCAAATCTCCAAGATTTCTAATATGGGGAACGAAAGTCAAAGCTTCAAAGTTGACTTTGCATCGTAACCGTTGGATGTCCACCGACATGTTGTTAAAAGCTAGCCGATGAGAAAATGGGGAAATTGCAGCTATCCCGTAACTAACCAAGTGCGATTAAAGTTTAGATGATATATAATTAAATGCTTTATAAGACGGTGTAGTTAAAAGTCAAACATATATTCTGACCTCTCGAGAACCGGAGAAACATGTTCAAGATACCAATTTTCTGAAGCATGAAGAGGAGCGTTTTTAACTCGAGTGGATCTAATAGCAGAGGCGTAATATTCTCTCGTGCTCCACGCGTATTCATCGGGTAATTCCCTCACTATAGATATGTCATCCTTCAAAACATTCATAAAGTGATCCGCATCAAAAATATCCTCGAAATAGCTGCAAATGCAAGATAAAGTTGTGTTAGTATTCGTATGATTAATATACTTTTCGTAAGTACAAGTTTGACATTCAAAAGTCAAAGGGACAACCTTGTGTCTTTCCAAACGGGATTCACTTCAAGATAAGGGATGACAAAAGTCGCATTGAGTATTTTAGCCACAGCAACTGCATCACATATCTAATCAAAGAAAAAAGAACATTAGAAAACTGAAATATTAAGACTAAATTAGCATGTGTAAACATAATCTTTGTATAGTTTCTAATTTAAAATGTATATGACGTACCCCCATCCTTTGTTGGTTCAATCCTCCATCGAGGAACACTTGAATGTATCCCGAAGAATCCGGCAACGGTACTTTAGAGTAGTGATAACCGTTAGAATACTTAAAAAAATCAAACCGAAAAAACCACGAAAACAAAGCTATGCTGGAATTTGTAAAAAAAAAGAAAAAAACTTATTGCTCTATGAGAGTAGAGGTAAACATGCACTTACAAGAAGTTGAAGTAGAGTCAATGCAGGGTTTCCATCCTTGGTTGACCAAAGGTGTCCAAAGATCTGACTGCTGTTTATTTAACTGAACATAAAGATTAAAGTTAGTCAGCATAGAACAATAACTAACACCCAAATGAAACCATATGTCACTATACTAGGTGGATGTTAGTGATCAAGGTCAACTGCAACTCACATTTTCTTGCTCTAACGCGCTTTTAAATAGACGCGAGTGCCTTGGCTTTGTAACAATTGGTTCCTGCCAAACAAACCGCACGTTTCAGCCATGAGATGATTGTAAACATCAACACCGACATGTTTTAAACTACTATAAAGGGATGTGAATTTTACCATACAACATTCTACTAGACGCCTCAAAAGGATTATTCATTTGCTCTCGCGTTTATTTATCGATGATATTTTACAGAGCAAATGAATCTACGAGTATAAAGTTGCATGATAATATTAGAAAAAAAATTGTTACAATGTCCCATGTGGTTAGAATTGGAAATTTACTTCCTTTGCCACAAAAGACTCCTTTGTTTTAAGAGATTCAAACTTCCCTTCACCCATGCATCCCTTAGATTTTCGTCTACAAAATCTTATGCTACTAATATTTGTCAAACTTGAAGGTAAACGTAACTCTTTTGACTTTCAAAAGTCAAATCCGGACTTCTTTTATGATGGCAATAAATGCAATTCACTTACACATCCGCCACCAGAAATTTGTCCAAAATTAAAATGTTTTTATCAACATATATAACAAAAAAAAACTTTGGTTATATGAATCACCAATGCATATACATATAGTCACAAATGGGGCCTATTTGTTAAATTACGACAAAAAAAAATATACAAGATTATTACTTAGGACCACATTAATCTAGGATCATTTTAATATGCACCAAGATCATCCCAACATTCTTTACTTGAGAACATGACACAATTATGTTATTTCAAGAAAGGAAGAACACTTGAAGTTAAAGCAATACCACAAAAGATATCATTCTTTTTATTCTACAATCCATGAAAATTCTCCACCAACACCAGCTAAACTTTAATCCCAGAAAAGGGTGTAACATAAATAACTAACATAACTTCAAATTTCATATAAAAAACTTAATTCATAGCAAGATTTTGATTTTTTATTATATTATGAAAAAAGAATCTCACCGACAAAAATGAAGGAGAAGCATAACTCAATGGTACCAAAAGAGTAGTAATGATCATTAACATGTCACAAAGTGACACTCCGCCGTGTTTGCAGTGGCGAAGCTTCATCATACCACCGTAAAAAGCCGAGAAAGAGACGATGGTGGTGCACTGGTGCTTTGTATCAAGCTATATATCAAGAATGTTGAAGAAGAAGAAGAAGATGAAGATAGTAAATGAAGTATATATCATAAATGAAATGTTATTGGGGCTATATATGATGTTAAATCATGTCACATGGCTAAAACATATGGCATTCACATGGCACAAATCACAAACGAGCAGGTGGAATTGCAATGAATTGATTTGGTAGGAAGGTAAGGTATATAGATAAGTAGAGAGTGTGCATGTCGTTTTCTAAAGAGGGACAAGATGAGTTAAAGGCAATAAAAAGGCACCGTTTGGTATAATTACGTGTCATTAATAAAAAACTATTTATATATATAGGTATTTACTATGGAATTTATTACCATGCTTCTATTTTAATTTAGTCCCGCATTTATAAGATTGATGATATTCTTTATGTCAGCTTTTAATGAATTCTGTGGTTAGATGGTTTAATACGTTACTAGTTTTAGTCTCTATGCATGATTTATGGTGTCTCTCCTTAAATGGTAGAATTCAAGTTTTATAATAAACAAAGATGTAAATTTAAAAAATTGGTTTTTTTTTAATAATCAACTAAAAGTTTTATTTTACATACATATGTATAAACACAGGCAAGACCAATTCCACCATCGCTTACAACCATCAAACACGAGAAGTAACAGACCCAAAACACCCAATTACAACAAGAGATCACCTCTCATTCCTCCCACGTTAAAACAACTCTATTTGGATCGATTTTCCACCCATAAGAAGCTAAGCGACTTAATTTCCCCACCATGTTAGACGAAACAACTGGTTTGCTGTTAAAAACCAAATCATTCGGCGTATTCCATGGTTACCAAAATGTGATAAGGCAGATAGCATGAAACGCCTTGACTTTTTTCTTTGAAAATTTGATAAACTTGTGCAGTTCCAACAAATTCATAGAAAGAGGATTGGTGGTTAAGTGCATTTATCTATATAAAATAAAGATAACAATATAAAAAAATGCCTCAGAATTAAAGATTTATTTTAAGTTACCGTACCATGTAATTAAAGGACAAGATTGATTATATTCTATAGAACAAAATTCCAAAAGATTATTCTTTACAACAATTTTCAAAGTTTGGGTTCTAAAGTCTTGTGATTAAAAAAAAAGTTAAACACGTATGCAAACGAATCAATGGGTTTAATCTTGAATCACACATAATACAACCTTATTAATTCATTTATTAAAGGAAAAATATATAATTAAAAAGATTAGATAGGTTCCCTCTATAATTATTTTTTTTCTATCATATCATTTTCTTATAAAGGCATGTGTACTGGAGGCACACACTATTTCACGTAAGTGAAAAATGATTGGAACACCAAAACGTCGGGACGTTTTTGGAGAGTCGAGGGCATGGGCTTGAGCAGAGGCACAATGTGGGCAAGATGTTTTTCACTTTCTGGGAACCATTACGGGTACACTAACAAGTTTCCTACGAGTGGGTACATCGGAAGACTATAATAATCTATATGTGTATAGATGTTTATAATACATATTAAAATAAACCTTTTTTTTGTACGTATATCAAAATACACAAACAATATGTTCTTGTAAAAATATAAAAACTCAATAAAAGATAATTCATTACCAAAGAGCAACAAGTTAAAAATCATATTGTTGTACTTGTGTATGTTGATGTTCATTTTTGGATAGGTATAATTTGGTTGGTGTTGGCATTTATGTGCAATAAATGAAGTGGGTGCGCAGTAGTACGAGGAGTGGTACCAAAATAATAGAGGAACCGAGTCACCGGGTCAAGGTGGTAACTTTTTAAACGATGGGAAGCCACTGGGTGTTGTCGGCCATCAGGTCTATGCATGCCTTTTAACGTTAGAGTGGCCGAATAGTGGCTTAATCATTGATTACCGACTCGGTGACCCGTCGCCATCACCGCCTATCATGTCTTGTCGTCCTACCTTGTACTCTCCTTATCCCATACAAAACAAAACGAAACAAATTATTAACTCATCTTATTATTCTATCAAGATTTTTGCTTCAAATAATACATTTAGAAACATATTAGTATATAGACTTCAAAAGTAGAGGAATATTCAAATACCATTTTAGAAGTTTAAGCACCATTTAGAAATATTAGTTTTGCAATTCATTTTTATTCGTTGTTTGTTTGAATCATTTGATTCAATTCAATAAATATGTTAATCTTTAAGCGGATTATGCATGATGTGTTAGATTTACACCAAGAGCATGGTCCAGTATAGGAGGAGTTCGTGAAGACGTATAATTAGGGTTAGTGATCTATAGGGGAGGGTACGCGTTAGGTCGACTTTGCTTGTTCTGTTTTCCTGTGATTGTGTCTATATGTTGTTTTATGCTATGACACGTAACAGTTATTATATCTACGCTTACTTGACACTCTATGTTGGTGGTAGCTTTCTAGTTATGTAGTGATGAATCTATAGCACGTTATTACTATATATTATTGGTTTTATGCTTTACATGCATGCAGATTTTTCCTAGAGCCGAGAGTCTCACTGGAAGCAACATCTTTATTTTTTTAGGATAGAGGTATGGTTTGTCTATATCTCATCCTCTCCAGACCCTATCAATAGTTACTGAGAATGGATGATGATGATGATGATGATGATGATGCTTAATCTATGTTCAAATCAAGTTTTAATTCTTTCATTTAGTTGTTAGAAATGATACAATTATGTTACTCACTTCCAGCAAAATATCATATAGTTTTTAATTGTCTTTGTTTTCTCTCTAACACACCACACGCGACTATTTTTCATACACTATGTACAAATGTTTACGAGTTTTTCACAATTATCTATTTAGATTAAACATTATTTTTCGAACGACTGAATCAATATCACTAAAAAACATATATAGCAAGAAGCTCGAAAGTGACAAACCACCAACATTTAATACAAGTGTAGATCAACAATTTGAATTCAAATATCAACTATTTTATGACAGTAAATTTTCCATAGTCATGTATTGAACAAATCATTAACTTGATTGTGAAAGATAGACTCTCCATTGTCACACCCCAACCTACAGCGAAATGTCGGGCGTGATTTGATTGTCACAGCTCACAAGGTTACTATCATGCAATTGTAAAGACAATATCTAATTAATTTATTAATTGTCAACGAACATTTAAGTACAACAAAAATAGAGAAAATTACAATACAAAACCAACTATTCTTGTTTATGTTAACATCCTAAGGTCATCTCCACGTGAGCTTCAGTTCGATAAGCAATCCAATCTATAACCTGCAAATGCGTACAAAATATATATATTTGTCAACAACACATGTTGAGTGAGTAGATTCACCAGTTTTGACGCGAACAAAATGATAATATATAATGATATAAATAATAGAGTAAAATAAGCAAAACTGTTATCTGTGAGTATAAACAATGAAAATGTTAAGCAAGTAATGAGTGTCGGTGAAACCATTGCCAATGCGATCGGGCTCCGGCCACTACGACGGTTGTATGATCATACTATAATGAGATTATGTTGGACCTCTCTGAATGCGATTCAAGTAAGCAAGTCAGCAAATAGCAAGTAACAAACAGTCATTCAATTGATACACAACACAAAGATCAAAGTTTGCGTTTGAGAAATAATAAGATAAATAATTTGATAAATGGTACGCAAGTGTCCCCAAAACGTGAGAAAATGAGTAAAATAGGGAAGTGATTACTCACATTGATAAAATGAACGAATTAAGGAATGATTAGGAAAGTAAACCCTTCGGGATATACCGTCAATGATTCCTAGTTAGATATAATAATATAAATTAATTATAAAAGTTATACACGATTTAATGAATTAAGATTTCAATGTGATTGAAGTTAAGTAGTGTGATTAGAATGTTTATTCGATTTGAATGATAGATCTCTATTATTATTATTATTATTATTATTATTGTAAAACGATTATTATTGTTGTTATTTATACGGAATGTTGTCATTATTAATGAAATTTCATTGCTCACACTTGATAGATATATAAATGAAATAAATTAAAATAAATAGATTTGATATAAAAATACTTATTATATTAATATTTGGATAAATAACTAAATATACAAACTAAATAAAATGATCCGATTACTATAAATTGAGATATAATATTAAAGTAAATATGATATAAATACATAATACTTTAAATAAATAATTATAAAATAAACGTTTTTAAATAAGTAATTTTAATAAGAATATTTCAACAAATTTGAATTTTAAATCGTTAACGAAGTCAATATATATATACACACGCACACATACATGGCGAGTTTGCAAAACATTCCGCGACGAGGAAACGCGAATTAAAAGTGTCGGTTAAATAAAATAGTGTTTATATTTAATATTAATGTTAATGATATTTGATTTATAAATTATTAAACCTAAAGAAAATAGTAAAACATAAAAGGCTGGGCTGGGGGTTAGAACTAGAGGTGCACAAATCGGTTTTTTTAAATAAACCGGTTCGGTTAATAACCGGACCGGTTTTTCTTGGCCTGGAAAAAAACCGGTTTTTAAATAACCGGACCGGTTTATTAACCGGTTTTTTTGGTGCAAAACTCGGACCGGTCTAACCGGTTAGGACCGGTTTAGAAACCGGTTAGAACCGGTTAATAACCGGTTTTTTTAATTAACCGGTTTTTTTTTTTTAAAATAACCGGTTAATAACCGGTTTTTTTTCATAATAACCGGTTTTGAAATTAACCGGTTTTTTCCATAACCGGTTCAGTAACCGGTTTTTTCTCTAGAACTTGTAACCGATATACGAACCGGCGGTTACTAAACCAGTCAAACCGGTTTTTAAATAACCGGTTTTTGTAAAAACCGGTTTTCGGTTTAAACCATTGAACCGGTTCACCAACCGGTTTTTTTGCCCATCTCTAGTTAGAACCCATGACACCAGCCGGCCCTAACCTTAGAACACACTCACACCACCAGCTGAGCTGGGGTGTTAGATGTTTAAAGAACGAAAACAATACTTTACATACAAACACAAACAGAAAACCCCCAAACTCAAGAACCCTAATTCTGCAATCCGCCATTATACATGATGTTCAAGCAATTGATGTTAGGGTTAATGATTATAGGTTAGAAGCGACTCTAATACGTATAACAATTACCTTATATACTGGTACACGACGGGTTAAACGAGACACCAAATAGCCGGCCATCGCAGATCACTAACACGCTCAAACCAAGAAAATAATGTAATTAAGTTTGTGGGATATGACAGCGAGGGTTAGGAGGGTATATCCGGAGGTTTAATTGATTTATGAAATTCGTTTTCTTGTATAATGGTTAACGAGTTGCTGTCGGTTGTTATAATAAGAAATATGAATCGCAAATTGATCAATTAGCATATTAACGAGTGTTGGCAGATCATATAAGGCAAGATTAGCAGATCTTTTTATTCACTTTCCATGATACCGACGAGAATTAAGGCCCAAGCTACATCACACGGGTCTCGGATACAAGATTTGGTTGCGGGTTTGGATATATTCACGGGTCGGGTATGAGTTGAATCCGGATAATGAAGTTTATATATAATATTTGCAGTTTAGCCCTTAAAGAATGAAGGTGGAAACATAATGGGATTATAGTTCTTGTTTGGGTTAAATTTGCCATCTATTCTAAGTTTTAAATATATAATATATAAATAATTAAGAATCCTATTAAAATTAACTTGATAAGCTCGATAAAATTTCTCAAACATTGAAATGGGTCGGGTAACCTAAAATGGAAAAACCGAGTTGTTACATCCGTTTCTCAAATAAATAAATTAATCAAAGATTTTAGAAAGTTGCAATAGGAGAAAGCGAGCTCCTCGTGAAAGAAATCTTACATGAAGATGAAATTGCAATAGGAGAAGCGTTTTCATATCATATGAGATTATATGTTTGGTTAATTAGAAAATATCAATATAAAATAAAATTATGCGTGCATGTCTTTTTTCTTTCTTTTTTTGTAATGAGATTATGTTTGGTTGATTCGAAAATATCAAAAGCAAATAAATAGAGAATACTATTGACTTTATATTTTAGTATTTAAGTTATTTATGATTTACAATAAACCGGTTTTCTGTTGACCGATTTGGTTGTTGGAATTAATTGAATCTAGCAACACAAATAATGGTAACTCATCACGACCCTTTCAATATTATTATAAACAAAAACCACATTTTACAATTACCTTAGAATTTTTTTTATACTAGAAAATATGTAGTCCTAGTCAAATTCTGCTCTCAATTACTCAACTATAAGGGGGGTAACTTTATAGTAACTAAGTTTTAAACGTGTTCTGGTTATATCACTCAAACTTAAAAGTGTTCTGATTAACCCACTCAACTTTCATATTCTATTAAATTAAATGTTTTAACATGTTTTATAGCATGTTTTGTTTTGGTTTCTATGAATACTTTTTTTTCCTTTTTTTAGTATTGATGTGGAGTGTGACATGGATTTTATTTTATAATATAATTAACGTTTATTTATGTTTTTAAATATAAGTACATATATTGCAAATCCCGACCCTCACATCTTCTCCTTCATTCTTGACACAAAAAAAATCCGGTGAGACTCGATTTAAAGGTTAGTGACCCGATTTAGGAAAAAAAATGCATAAGTGACTTAACTACACTTTTGAATCAATTAAAACTAAACTTGCACTTAACCCCTTCAATTTTCTTTTAACTCGTTTCAAGAGTAACTTTCAACATTCTCCCTTAATCTTGAAATTGACTCGTATTCTCTAACCGATTCATTTTTGGTTTAACCATAGCCATTTCATTTGGGAACTATTAGGATAAATGGTTATTAACCAAATCAGTTCATAAGTTAGGTTATTGCACATGTTAAAACTGGTTATTGGATTAACCGGTTTTGACGATGTTGGTTAATTACCAGTTCAGTTATTAATTGATAACTTACAAAATTATTAACGGGTTTACACCACTATTTGGTATTTGGTAATATGATAGCCCAACCGCATGGGCTGTAAAAGCCTGAGTTACCAAAGCCCAATACCTAGTATCAAACAATCAACCATCTAACAAAGATAAAATTGAAACTTTTAGCGTACCCAATGGCCAAGACTAATTAAGTTTCCAGACTCCAGTGTTACACTGTAAATCCATTCAAGATTTTTGTTTTTATAAAGTTACTCGATCTTTATTAGGTCTTTCAATCTTATATATTTTGTTTAGAATTTAGGCTTTTTTTAATATTTAAAGAGACAATTGAAACATATATTAAATATAAATGTCGATTACTAATAAATAAATAAATGATCATTTTTTTCTTTTTTTTTTTACAATTAACTTGCAGTAGCAGATATTTGAATGATAAAATTCATTGGATATTGGCTAAGTTTCATAATTGTAAATTCACTAGTACAAAAACAAGCTTTAGATGCGGTGAAAATGAGCTTTAGATGCGGTTTTTAACCGCGTCAAAATATAGGGCCTCAAAAGCTATACTTACTTTTAGATGCGGTTTTGGAAACCGCGTCAAATGCTTCAAAACCGCATCAAATGCTCCACTCTAGTTTTCAAAGAATCATTTTTAGCCACCCTTTTCAACCGCGTCAAATATCATCTAACCGCGGCAAATAAACAACTCAACTTTCTAAAAAAACATTTTTAGCCACTCGCAAACCGCGTCAAATGAACATTTATAAATTGCTATTATGGCGCCAAATCCAGAATTTAACCTCCCAAATCTATTTAAACCGCTCAATTTTAACAATCAAGTTAATCCACCGAAATAACAAAATTAACCAAGATGCATTAAATCCAGAATTTTACAATATAAACTTCAACATATAGCTAGACCAAAATGCATAAATCCATAAGTTTACAACACAGACTGTTAATCTATTAAACAAAATACAATTAAATCTAAACGAAAAATACTTCTAATCAAGTATACCAAACTTCGTAAAAAAGCCCGGCATCAAGTTCTCAAGTAAGTTGTCGATCTCTGTTTCGATAATAAACGTCATGTCGTGCACCATCTTAAAAAGAGATAAAATAGAATAAGTTAGCATTTAATAATATCAAACAATTATAAGATATAAAATACTTACAAGGTCCAAAAATTTGTTTTGATAAGTATACACAAAATCAAACATATATTTGAGCACCATGAAACCACATTCCCAATTGGATGATTGTTGTTGACACTACAATAAATTATTTAAAACTTAAATAAATAAATCAACTAAGAAATATAAATCATACCAAAACCATTGTCATGTAATATTGACTTCACTCTAGGGTCTCGTCCACCCTTTCCAACAATCTTTAAAATACCCTCCTTGAACTTGTGATTTCCCTATAAACTTAACAAAAAAAAGTACAAATATTAATAAATACAGTTACTTATAAAAAAACTTATTTTCATATAATGTCATTACCTATACAATATGAAACCGCCCGTGCTCGGCCCCATGCTCAGGTCCAAGATTTTCAATTAATGGATCAGATTGCATGTTACCATAAGTTTCATCACGTTTCATATTATTCCTCAGAAGCAATCTATATATATAAGTAAGCATATATGTAAAATATAAATGTTTAAGCATTCGACAGATTTAATATATAGAAATAAATATATATTTTTACTTACCTTCTAGCCACGACCCACAGTTGACAACAGATGTCACTTATTTCAGCAAGTTTTGGACAACTTTTCACGAGTGAAGGCCATATTGTGTCCATTTTTTTCCCCAAACCCTTATATCTCATGCGTCCTAAACTTGTAAGTGTTTGTTTGCTTGTGCATTTGAACTTGCCTTTTCATTTTTTGCCTACAAATTAATCAACAAATTATATATTGCATTAATATTTTTGACACTATTACAATAATAATATATATAATATACAATATCAACATATACCTTAGCTTCTTCGGCTAACCTTAACTTAAGAAAGTCTTCCCACTTTGTTTCGTCAAGATAATTATACTTTAGAATATGATTTTTCTTTTCTGGATCTTTTTTCCATTCTGTAAATCTCTTACTAAAAAAACCGGTACGCATATTTCTGGCTCTTCTAATTGTAACTTTCTGTGCATCATCGTTTGGAATATGCCAAGCAACCTAATTATTTAACACACAACATGTAAACATGTATATTTATTAACGCATATTTCGTATCTTTAAAAAGTTACAAAAAATAAAACACAATACCTTAATTTCCAACTAAAACTTTCTCCATTCTTCGTTTGGAATCCAATACTAAAAATGTTTTCTAGATGACACTCCAAGCTCAGAATCAAAGTAATTTGTGGTTGGTCCGATCGTTATCTGATTTTTATCGAATTCAACAACCATTTCATCCTCACTCAATTTCTTTAGACCCTTAGCAACACTATGTTGTCCTGGTTTTCATTTTCGTTTTTGTTTACGCGTAAACGTAGTTTCCTCCTCAAACATGCTACCAATTAGCTAGATAATTAGAAAACACATGGTTAACTAGGGAAATCATCCATCAAAATTAAGTCAAACATAAAATAATATAATGGAAGCTAAAAAAACAGGATACAAAGGGACCACATGTCCATATGAGATAACAGGGACTAGAAATATACGAAAGCAAAGTTTAATGACTTCATATCTATTTAAACAAAATATTAATTGAATATAAAAGCTAAAAGTGTACTTGCACGCTTGATAAAAAAAACTGGTTTATAAATCAATAACTCAGAAATCGTTTCTGAATCGATAAAAAGAAGAACCCCGTCAACAATTTTGAACAAAAATTGGAAACGAATTAAAAATCAGAATAAAATTGATATGAAGCAGAATATAATACCAGATGATTGATCTTCAAAATTGCTGCAAAATTTAGCTCCAAATATGGTGATTTGGTGTGGGTTTTTTATGGCTTGAACAGATGTAATCAAACTTGTAAAATTAACTGCATGAAATTAACTTTTGTTAGTGAAGAGGTAGGTCCCAGCAGAGCCCAGTTGGACCCGCAAGACTCACCTTGAAGAGGGACGTCTGCGCAGAAACCAACTGGATCCGCAGGACCCACCATGCTCAGAGACGTGACGTCCTTACGCGCAGTACGCAAGCTGTTCCCGCAGGAAATGCCTCCCAATGGTGAAGTACTCTGCCTGTTCCCGCAGCTGCGGATACAAGCCATCAGGGAAGGCCACCCGCGCAGCAAGGCTACACGCACAAGGCACTTAGCTCTCAATCACTCAGTTGTCACCTGAAGGAATGAGCAAAGCCGGGAACAATCCCGCACAAAGGCGGGAGGGGGAATACTCCCGCCCAAATAAGCCAGTCCGTACGATACGGGAAGATCTTCTGTACTGTACCTGACGAGGTATGGGCAAAAGATCTGACTAAAGATACGACAGCTTATTGCAACAGTATGACGAGCAGCATGCTCTTGTACTGTATGTCACTATTAGCCGCTGCCTACTCACCAACTCCTGTCATACCACGTGCATAGCCGGCAGTTGGTGGAAAAGGAATAGTACACAGCAGGCCTGGTCACTATCAGCCGCTGCCTACCCACCAACTACCAGCAGGGCACGTGCGTAGGCCACAGTTGGTAGAACAGGAATACTATTCAGCCGGCCACACCTCCTTGGAAACCTACCTACGGCTATAAATACCCCAAATGGTATGATCATCTTATCTTATCACATTATCATCATATTATACCTGATAACTGCTCTAGCAATCTCTTAATATACATTTATATTCAAGAGCAATCTAGTCTGATTCTCACGCCGGAGGGTGGTCACAAGGAGGAACCCCCCCTTCTCAGTGACGAGCTCACGGTGTCTGTTTTGCAGGTTATCAGAAGAACCATCTTTGCCGGGTCTAACCCCTCGTGGGAAGCATCTATCTAACCCCCAGATTATCCGTAATCTGCCCGGGGTCCGGTTAGTGTTTCTTCATTGGCGCCATCCGTGGGTAAAAGCTAGAACTTCATTTCTTTTCAGTTTTTTCAAACTTCTGGAAAGATGGTTAAAGAAATCCGGTAACCACAACCCCAGCTACTGGGGGGAATACCGGCTACACAGTCTTTACAAACACTACCCCGGTTACCCAAGCCGAGGCAAGTGAAGTAAATTTTACGAACACTACCCCAGTTACCCAAGCTGGGGCAAGTGCAGTAAATAATCGCTCACTGGGATTCACCGATACCCAGTTAGAGGAACGAACAAGGCTCCCCCGCCAAGCACTCGATGAAGTTAAGGCATGGGCGGAGGCACGTCAGAAGGAATTTCAAGCTGAGTTGGACGAACGCTTGCGTTCCGTCCAACAGGCTGACGAATTCGAAGAATACTTGGACGATGATTCGGAGGAATCCGATAGAGACGCAAACCCTCGTCATAAGGCGAAAGGGAAGCGTAAAGAAACGGACTCCCAACCGAGAAAGCGTTTTGGGGAAGCCTTCAAACCAAAAAACCCAGGTGGAAGCCCACGTGACTTCTCCAAAACATTTAGACCAACTGTGGCAAATACGGGAACGTCCAAATTTGCAAGGGACATTGCGGAAGCAATCGCCCCGAAAAGTGCCAAACAGATGTCCAACATCGGCACTTACGATGGTATATCTGATCCAGACGATCATTTGAACAGGTTCATAGCGGGGGCAACCGTCAGTAGTTGGACGGAACCTACGTGGTGTTACGTGTTCCAAATGACGCTTGTTGGGGCTGCTAGAGCGTGGTTCGATCGTCTACCGATCAACCACATCTACGACTGGGCAGACTTCCAACAGAAGTTTAGCCAACACTTCAGCCAACAAAGAAAGTATACCGAAGAGCAATGGACAATCCTCAAATGCATTCGAGAGGAAGATGAATCTTTGCTAGACTTCATCACTCGCTTCAACTCAAAGAAGCTAAGTCTGGGTAATATCAGCGAAGATCTTGTTCGCGATGCTTTCATCCAGGGCGCGAACGACCCAGAGCTCATCCGCACCTTAACGGGTAAAGATGGCATGCCATCCACATGGGATGCCATCATGACAGCAGCAAAACGCTTTGCGGAAACGGAGAAGCAACTGGGTAGAGATCTCCCCCAGAGCACAAACCTCTACACCCAGAAAACAAGAGAAGACAACATCCTTACCGCCCGACTAAACAAAAAGCGGAAGCCAGGAATTTGGCAGTCAAGGGTAAACTTTGACACCTCATCCGGCTTGCAACATCGGTTAGGCGGAAGGGATAACGTACGGTCAAACCAGAACTCCAGATGGACGCCACTCACCAAAAGCGTCACCGAGATATTCGCCACTGAGGAGCTCCCATGGCCAAAGGCTCCAATAATCCGACATCGTCACAATGCTGATCGGAGCAAATACTGTGACTTTCACAGGACAAAAGGCCACAGCACTGAAGAATGCACAGACGTTAAGGACATGGTCGAAGCATTTGTCGGAGATGGGACGCTCGCGCACCTCGTGGCGCAATGAACGCTGAGCAGGCTGATGCGTGTAGAACCCCAGCTGGGGAAAACACGAATAAAATTGCAGCTTCAATGTGGAGACTACATGCTGCGTAAAGAACGAGATCCCGAACCAGGTGCATATCGGCTCGATGGCACTCCCATCCCAACAACAGGGAAGGGAGCTCAATTACACAGTTTGCATGTAGATCAATTCCAAATTTGTAAAGAAAAGGCCCAGAGCCACTTCTAATGGAAATGATTCTCCTTAGAACATCGACGCTGATGATTTTACATTTATACTTTATGAACTTTCAACACGGATATGCCGGTTTTCACCGCATAATTACGTGGAAAGTCGTTGCGTGGGGAAGGCGGCAAAACCCGCATAAACCCAAAAAAACGGCAAACCTTCACGCAGGTCAGTTGAAGGGTAAAGTTCAGTCATCCCACTAAATAAAAGTGCCGGTCTATCCGCATGAATCATGATAGAGGAAACTGAACACTAACCTATTAACAATCGCGCGTCGAACGGTTAATTTATTCAACACGGATATGCCGGTTTTCATCGCATAATTACGTGGAAAGTCGTTGCGTGGGGAAGGCGGCAAAACCCGCATAAACCCAAAAAACGGCAAACCTTCACGCAGGTCAGTTGAAGGGTAAAGTTCAGTCATCCCACTAAATGAAAGTGCCGGTCTATCCGCATGAATCATGATAGAGGAAACTGAACACTAACCTATTAACAACCGCGCGTCGAACGGTTAATTTATTCAACACTAATATGCCGGTTTTCACCGCATAATTACGTGGAAAGTCGTTGCGTGGGGAAGGCGGCAAAACCCGCATAAACCCAAAAAACGGCAAACCTTCACGCAGGTCAGTCATAGGTAAACTTTGGTCAACTAAATGAAAGTGCCGGTCCTAACCGCACAAATCATGAGAGGAAACCGAACCTATTGACAACCGCGCGACGAACGGAAAACTTATTCAAAACAGAGAATTTCTAACAAAAGGATGAGGAAAACCTACACGCAGGTTAGATGTAGGTAAAGTTTAGCCATCCTAAGTGCAACTGACGGTCCTACCCGCACAATCACGAAAGAGGAAGCAGAACTTCAACCTATTATCTGCCACGTTCAAAGGTTAACTTATCCTAAACACTTAGAAATTTCAAAAAAGATGAGGAAAACCTCCACGCAGGTCAGATGTAGGTAAAGTTTAGCCATCCTACTAAGTGCAAGTGACGGTCCTACCCGCACAATCACGAAAGAGGAAGCAAAACTTCAACCTATTATCTACCACGTTCAAAGGTTAACTTATTCTAAACACTTGGAAAATTGCTAATTTAAACTAAAGTATGCAAGTCATATAACGTTTATAAAGCAAGGAATCCAGTGAAAGTAGCGGTCTTACCCGCACAAAGATTTATATTTCATAATATTCATTACAAGAATGACCGGGTAACTACCCGCCTACAAGAATATAAATCTATACAAGCTAAATCTATCCTAGCAGTGGGAAGGGATCTTCAGGATCAAGCTTCAGGGGCAATTCCCCTTGGACCAGCACCATCAGTAGAGCGTGGCAGTTCAAGGAAAGCTTTAAGGATAGCTAGCCCATCATCAGCAGCAGCAACTTCGTTTACCTTCTCCACCACCGGATGCGGGAAGGCGGCATACTGATTCACTGCTTGGTTGTATACAGCTTCAGTATCTACATCAAATAAAGGGAAGTTGGAAGGCGGGATGCCTTTCTCAACGAACCCTAGACCAAGCAGGAAACCGGCCTTTTCCCCATCCTCATGAGAAGCGTTGAGGGCTGCGCTCATAGCATCGTCATAAGACGTCTCCGTGAAGACTCGATGCACAACCTACAAAAAAGAAAATATACAAGTATCAGAACCTTTTCTATTTACAAAGAAAAGCGTAAAGACATGAAAAGCATACCAGAGACAACGCTTCTCGAAGAAGCCATTCCTTGGCAACCAGAGCCTCCTGGAGGTCAGCTTGAGCTTCGTTACGGGCGCGTTCGGCTTCACTCTTGTTGAGGTTGGCAAGCAACACTTCTTTAGCCGCAGCCTCTTCGACGCCCTTTAGCTTCCGCTCAGTGTGGTCAAGCACCCCCCTCTGGTCCAAGATCTCTTGGAGCTTTTTGGCGTCTTCCATCGCCAAGGCATCATGAGCCTGCTGGAGAGCCTCTAATTTGGCTTTAAGCTCCTCATTCTCCACGCGTAGAGGCTCAGCAACAGCTTCAGCCTTGGTGGCCCTCTCGGTTGCGTTCCTTGCAGTTTCATTAGCCAGCCGAAGCTGTTCGTTAACAGCTTGGGCAGCCTAGGAACGGGCCTCGAGCCGGGCCTGAACTTCAACCTCGAGGGCCTTGAATGTAACACCCCGACCAAAGGCGGATTATACATCGGGGCGCCACATATTGTTTCATTACTCGTGACACTATTGGGTGTCAATATTTAATAAATACATTCATTCGCGCACGCGCAAAGTAAACAAGGTAACATAAATCATCATAAATCAATATATTATAAATCATAATATTCGAACAGCAAAAACTTGTCTTGATACATTTTAATCTAGGTCCAAAATAAAGAAAACTTCCTACGTGTCCACAAGCTCCAAAACAGCTACTGCAAACCTGAACATGTGTTAAAATAAAACGTCAAACACTTGCGCGTTGGTGAGAAATCAAGTTTAATACAATACATAGATAACAATAAATCTGCGCGCAACATGTGTATGTCTGGTTTTCAACAAGGGTGTAATCTGATCGGGACCAACTCTAAGATTCATAGACTGCCAGTGCTCACAAACAAGAAAGACTGTGCAAGTGTAAACAAAAGAGAAAATCAAAAACGATAGTTCTCCCGTGTTCATCTAATGGTACCATGAGAACTGCGGAATAGACCGACAAGACGGTTAATGATCCACACATACAAATAAACAGCCAAGTCTACGTCCTCAACACATGGGATACTGCACGACTAAAGTTCATAAACAGATTAAGACTCTAAGTTTGTACGAACACATGAACATCCCAAAACATTAAAATAAAAAGGGATTAGGTACGAGATTACTCACTTGATAAACGATGCGGTGTAAGATAAAGCAAGAACCAACTTTAAACAAGCACAAGTTAACCTATAAATAAGATTATTGTTTTAATGATTTGTTTTAAGTCTTGATTATAAGTTAGCATAATTAATAAGTAAATTATTATATATAATATATATTACCGGAAAAGCAGTGCAGAACAGGGAGGAAGACGGAGGCAGAGAGGAAGACGGCAGAGAGAGCAAGGAGGAGGTTAAATTAAGTGTTTGTGTGTGATGTGTTAGGAAAATAATATTATTATTTATAGAGAAACCCTAGGGAACACAATCCCTAGAAAAGAGGAAAAGATCTCCAAAAAGTAAAAGATTCCAAAAGCAAAAGATATCAAAAGATATGGCAGCTGCAGGGGACAAGAGAAAGCTGACAGGGAACAGTAAACAGGCATGGGCGGGTCAGATAAAGGTACTGGTCAAGCATGGAAAAGCAGATCTCAAAAGATACCGTTAGTCACTTTTTCTGTCAACCAATGGGGTTGGTGCGCATGCTGCGCCAAAAGTGGCTTTTCAGACATAAGATAGGTCAGGTCAACAGCACAGAAGATAAGACAACACAAAAGTAAACGGCTAGATTAAACAGAAGAAAACTCAAAGGGTTTAGCGCGAGAAGGCTTGAGCGCACGCGCGAGGGCGAAGGCAGACAGAACGATCCTTAGCGCGCCGCGGGAAGGACTATTATCCTTAGCGCGCCGCGGGAAGAACTACCATTCTTAGCGCGCTGCGAGAAGAACTACAATTCTTAGCGCGTCGCGGGAAGAACTACCATTCTTAGCGCGCTGCGAGAAGAACTACAATTCTTAGCGCGTCGCGGGAAGAACTACCGTTCTTAGCGCGCTGCGAGAAGAACTACAATTCTTAGCGCGCTGCGAGAAGAACTACAATTCTTAGCGCGTCGCGGGAAGAACTACCGTTCTTAGCGCGCTGCGAGAAGAACTACAATTCTTAGCGCGCTGCGAGAACAGTTCGCCTCGCGTATCGCAGGAACAACTGGTCTTCACGCAGGCTTCCTTGTAAGGAGTCTGGCGCGTGGAGCTGCGCAGACAACCTTAGGCGGGAAGAACCAAAGGACAAGCAACGAGTTAAGAAAAAAAGAGGGAAACAAGGCTTAAGGGCGGGACGGCGACAAGAGGGAAAAGAAGGCGGAAAGAGAGAAGAAGAGGGACGGGACGGCGGAAAGAAAGAGAGAGAAAGAGGCGGGAAGGAAAAATATATTATTATTATTAAAAGTAAAATATAAGTATAAATAAATGTTAAATCATAAAAGAAAGAGATCGGATCAGAGAAACGGGTACCTGGGTCTGGTCGGATCGGGGCAGATGTCACAGTCTCCCCTACTTTAGGAAATTTCGTCCCGAAATTTATCTCGAAGTAGGTTGCGCAGAGAACAGGTGCGGGTACTTGATCTTCATTTGATCTTCCCTTTCCCATGTAGACTCGGCTCCGCGCTTGGACTCCCAGCGAACTTTCACGATGGGGATGCGACTGCGCTTGGTTTGCTTAACCTCGCGATCCATAATCTCAACAGGCTTCTCAACGAAATGCATAGATTCATCAACTTGAACTTCATCAAGTGGAATGTGAAGGCTCTCGTCAGCTAAACACTTCTTGAGATTGGATACATGGAACGTTGGATGCACATTACTGAGCGCGGGCGGCAGGTCAAGTCTGTAGGCAACTTTTCCTACACGCGCGAGAATCTTAAATGGTCCAACATATCGAGGAGCAAGCTTACCTTTCTTCCCAAAGCGGACAACACCCTTCCAGGGCGACACTTTGAGGAGAAATAGATCACCAACTTGAAATTCGAGAGGCTTCCGCCTACGATCTGCGTAACTATTCTGTCGGCTTCTGGCAGTCAGCAGATGATCACGGATCTTGGCGATTTTATCGGTTGTCTCTTGAACAAGTTCGGGTCCTGTTATTTGAGTTTCACCCACTTCGCTCCAACAAATCGGGGAGCGGCACTTACGACCGTAAAGTGCTTCAAATGGGGCCATACCGATACTGGAATGATAGCTGTTATTATAAGAGAACTCAATCAAAGGCAGGTGTGAATCCCAATTACCTCCAAAATCAAGAACACAAGATCGGAGCATATCCTCAAGAGTTTGAATAGTTCGCTCAGACTGACCGTCAGTCTGAGGATGATATGCCGTACTCATGTCCAAGCGAGTTCCTAGCGCAGATTGGAGAGATTTCCAAAAGCGAGATATAAAACGGCCATCGCGATCGGATATGATGCTCAAAGGAGTACCATGGCGGCAGACAATTTCCTTGACATAAAGCTGCGCGAGTTGCTCAACACGGTAGTTTTCACGAATGGGCAGGAAGTGAGCAGACTTAGTCAAACGATCCACTATTACCCAAATGCTATCATGTTTGCTTGTTGTCAAAGGTAACTTGGTAATGAAGTCCATCGCTATACCTTCCCATTTCCACGTAGGAATTTCTGGTTGTTCGAGCAAACCAGATGGGCGTTGGTGTTCAGCTTTTACCTTAGAACAAGTCAGGCATTTAGCTACGAACATAGCAATATCCTTTTTCATACCGGGCCACCAATAAGTAATGCGCAAATCCTTGTACATCTTATCAGCGCCAGGATGAATAGAATACCGAGATTTGTGCGCTTCACTCAGGATATCAGCGCGAAGATTCTCATCAAAGGGAATCCAGATGCGATTGAGATAGCAGAGAATCCCACTCAGATTGGGCACAAAATGTGCTTCCGCGCCACACGCTAACTCGGCGCGAAGGTTACCATTACTGATGAATGCGCGCTGGGCGTCACGAATGCGCGATTCAAGGTTGCTTTGGATCGGCGCGAAGTGAAGCTGCGTGCGCGGCAAGATACAGTTAAGCTGGCAGGGTTTGCGGCTGAGCGCATCGGCTACCACATTAGCCTTACCAGGATGATACCGGATCTCACAATCGTAATCGCTGATGAGTTCGTTCCATCGGCGTTGCCTCATGTTAAGTTCCTTCTGATCAAAGATATGCTGAAGGCTTTTATGGTCAGTGTAGAGGATACACTTAGTACCATAAAGGTAGTGTCTCCAGATCTTCAAGGCAAAAACAACTGCGCCTAGTTCGAGGTCGTGAGTTGTATAATTCTTCTCGTGAACCTTGAGTTGCCTCGATGCGTAAGCGATAACCTTGCCTCGTTGCATAAGAACACAACCGAGACCTTGGTTGGAGGCATCGCAGTACACGACAAAATCATCATTACCCTCAGGTAGCGCAAGGACAGGAGCTTCACACAACAAACGCTTGAGCGTTAGAAAGGCTTCTTCTTGCTTCGAGCCCCAAATATACGGTTTACCTTTGTGCGTTAGAGCTGTTAAAGGCAAAGCGATCTTTGAGAAGTTCGAAATAAAGCGCCGGTAGTAACCAGCTAAGCCCAGAAAGGAACGGATCTCAGAAGGAGTGGTCGGCGTAATCCAGTTCTTGATTGCTTCAATTTTGGATGGGTCGACATGAATACCCATCTTGTTCACAACATGGCCAAGAAACTGTACTTCATCAGACCAGAATTCACACTTGGAGAGCTTGGCAAAGAGCTGCTCGGCTCTAAGCTTTTGCAATACCAATCGGAGATGTTGCTCATGCTCGGCCTTGGTCTTAGAATAAATCAGAACGTCATCGATAAACACAATCACGAATTTATCCAAGAAAGGCCTACACACCCGATTCATTAGATCCATGAAAACGGCGGGTGCGTTGGTTAAACCGAAGGACATGACCAAGAATTCAAAATGGCCATAACGAGTTCGAAAAGCAGTCTTCGGAACATCTTCATCGCGGATGCGCAACTGGTGATAGCCAGAGCGGAGATCAATCTTGGAAAAACAAGAGGCACCTTGGAGTTGATCAAAGAGGTCGTCAATGCGCGGTAAGGGATACCGGTTCTTAATGGTGAGTTTGTTCAACTCGCGGTAATCAATACACATGCGAAACGATCCATCTTTCTTTTTAACGAACAACACCGGGGCACCCCAGGGCGAAGAGCTAGGGCGGATGAATCCTTTAGCAGTCAACTCTTGAAGTTGGCTTGCCAATTCTTGCATCTCGGCGGGCGCAAGACGGTAAGGAGATTTAGCTACGGGGGAAGCACCAGGGACAAGATCAATACGGAACTCGACTTCACGAGCGGGAGGGATACCAGGAAGATCATCAGGAAAAACTTCAGGGAAATCACGCACAACAGGGATATCGCGAAGCTTCTTTTCTTCAGCAGGTTTAACCACATGGGCTAAGAATGCAATACACCTTTTCCGCATGAGCCTTCGGGCTTCGGCGCAAGACATAAGTTTAAGACCGCGGGAGGGTTTCTCGCCGTAGATATGAAGATCACCATTTTCTCGAGGTATGCGAATCATCTTCTTGGCGCAAATAACTTCGGCGCGATTATGCGTAAGCCAGTCCATACCAATGATAACATCAAAGCTTCCAAGAGGCATGGGGATGAGGTCGATCAGAAAATCGTTTTCGTTAAGGTTAAGCGTGCAATCTTTAATCACTGAGTTAATTAAAACAGTTTCGCCATTAGCCAATTCAACTGAAAAATTTTCTTTTAAATCGTTGCGCGGTCGCGCAAGCTTCTGCTCAAACGCGTGAGAAATAAAACTTCGATCGGCGCCAGTATCAAAAAGTACAGAAGCATAAAATCCGTTGAGCAAAAATGTACCATTAACTACGTCATTATTCGCTTGCGCTTGGTGCGCGGTTATGTTAAAAGCTCGTCCGCGTGTCACTTGGTTCGAAATCTGGTTCACCGGATTCGCTTGCGTAATCTGAACTTGTAGTCTCGGGCATGCGTTCCGGAAATGACTGGGATCACCGCAGTTGAAGCACGATCTGGGTCGTGGGTTTTGGTAGGTTGGTTGTGGGTTCTGCGGGTAGACTGGTGGTGTTGGCGCAATTGGATTGGCGGGAAGGACTCTACAGTTTTCTGCAAGGTGACCAGCGCGGCCACATCGGTTACAAAGTCGACATGGGACTTGAGGTGGGTGGTGGAGTCTACAGGTTGGGCAAAAGGGGTGGTTTCCTGTGTAAGGTTTCTTAGTTGGCGGGGCAGGGAGTGCTGGATTGGTTAGGGTATAGTTGTGGACTACAGGAGGTGTTGGGTAGGCTGACAGGGGTTGAGGGGCGTATGCTAGAGGTTGGTAAGCGGGTTGCTGGACTATGGGCGGGCTGGTAAGCGCGTAAGCTTGTCTGCGCCTACGTTTCGGGTTGTGGTTTGAGGGTTCTGGTTTGGTTTCTGCGGGTTCAGAGACAGTTTTGGTGGGTTTGGTCTTCTCAGTTCCCCGCAGGAACAGGGTTCCTGCTCTGACATGGTTGTCGCTGAGCACAGCGGCCAACTCGATGGCGTCAGAGAGGGTTAGTGGGTTCCTGGCCCATACAGAATCTTGAATTTCCATTGGGAGACCCCCAAGGAATTTCTCTATGGCTCGGCGGGAAGGGGTAACAAGGTGAGGGACAAGCAGGCTTAGTTCATGGAAGCGCGTCGCGTACTCGCGCGCTTCACCGCTGTATTGCTTAAGATTCCAAAATTCCTCCTCGAGGCGCTTAACTTCGTTGGGAGGGCAGAATTCTCGCGTCAAGAGATCCTTAAATTCCTCCCAGAGCATGCTGGAAGCAGCTTCTGCGCCACGCGCATGAGCTACTCCATTCCACCATGTAAGCGCTCTAGATTCCAGGACACTGGAAGCATATAGGGTTCGTCTGTCTGAGGGGCATTGGGTGTGGAGGAAAGTGTTTTCTATTTTCTCAAGCCACTGGAGCATCACGGTGGCTCCTTCAAGGCCTGTGAACTTTGGAGGGTTACCCGCGTTAAAGGACTTAATGTTGTAACCATAGGTGTTAGCATTGTTTTGGTTTAAGGCTTGGGCTATTGCGGCGGCCATTTCCTGGGAACGTTGCTGCGAACGTCTGCGCGCGGCTTCCTTCTTCCTAAGATGGCGAGCTGATAGCGGAGGCATTCTATAAAAGTTTTAATTTTAGTTAATATCTTGGTTTTAGCGCAAAGTATAACCTCGAAAAGCTTGGTTTCACGGAGTCAGTTACTGTCAAAAGTTAAAGTAAAATAAATGACCCTAAATGCAGACTTAATAAAGGTAACGAATTCGAATCAAGAATCGACAATTCATGTATCACCATGACTTTCCGAATTCCCAATTTAAAATATACGAGCAACGAGTATTGGAGATTGACGATTCATGTATCACCATGACTTTTCAATCCTCAATATAAAATATACAAGAAAATGAGTATTGGAGGTTGACAATTCATGTATCACCATGACTTTTCAAGTCTCCAACCTCAGAACATAATCGTAAATGGAAATTGAAAATCAACTATTCATGTATCACCATGACTTTTCGGATTTTCAAATCCAACAAACGAATATGTAAGTAAAATCAATAAAAGTCGAAATTCAACAAAAATCGAAATATCGCGGAGTAAAACATAAAATCATACACTGCGCAGGCGCGAGCATATTCATAAATAACGAGTAATTAACAATAAGCGCGCAAACATGAGATTTCTCTCATGCGCGAGAAGGGACTCTTAGGTATTCTAGGCCGTTACGTCTAACCACCTATCCTAATGTCAACGAGCTCTGATACCAATCTGTAACACCCCGACCAAAGGCGGATTATACATCGGGGCGCCACATATTGTTTCATTACTCGTGACACTATTGGGTGTCAATATTTAATAAATACATTCATTCGCGCACGTGCAAAGTAAACAAGGTAACATAAATCATCATAAATCAATATATTATAAATCATAATATTCGAACAGCAAAAACTTGTCTTGATACATTTTAATCTAGGTCCAAAATAAAGAAAACTTCCTACGTGTCCACAAGCTCCAAAACAGCTACTGCAAACCTGAACATGTGTTAAAATAAAACGTCAAACACTTGCGCGTTGGTGAGAAATCAAGTTTAATACAATACATAGATAACAATAAATCTGCGCGCAACATGTGTATGTCTGGTTTTCAACAAGGGTGTAATCTGATCGGGACCAACTCTAAGATTCATAGACTGCCAGTGCTCACAATTGAGCTCACAAACAAGAAAGACTGTGCAAGTGTAAACAAAAGAGAAAATCATAAACGATAGTTCTCCCGTGTTCATCTAATGGTACCATGAGAACTGCGGAATAGACTGACAAGACGGTTAATGATCCACACATACAAATAAACAGCCAAGTCTACGTCCTCAACACATGGGATACTGCGCGACTAAAGTTCATAAACAGATTAAGACTCTAAGTTTGTACGAACACATGAACATCCCAAAACATTAAAATAAAAAGGGATTAGGTACGAGATTACTCACTTGATAAACGATGCGGTGTAAGATAAAGCAAGAACCAACTTTAAACAAGCACAAGTTAACCTATAAATAAGATTATTGTTTTAATGATTTGTTTTAAGTCTTGATTATAAGTTAGCATAATTAATAAGTAAATTATTATATATAATATATATTACCGGAAAAGCAGGGCAGAACAGGGAGGAAGACGGAGGCAGAGAGGAAGACGGCAGAGAGAGCAAGGAGGAGGTTAAATTAAGTGTTTGTGTGTGATGTGTTAGGAAAATAATATTATTATTTATAGAGAAACCCTAGGGAACACAATCCCTAGAAAAGAGGAAAAGATCTCCAAAAAGTAAAAGATTCCAAAAGCAAAAGATATCAAAAGATATGGCAGCTGCAGGGGACAAGAGAAAGCTGACAGGGAACAGTAAACAGGCATGGGCGGGTCAGATAAAGGTACTGGTCAAGCATGGAAAAGCAGATCTCAAAAGATACTGTCAGTCACTTTTTCTGTCAACCAATGGGGTTGGTGCGCATGCTGCGCCAAAAGTGGCTTTTCAGACATAAGATAGGTCAGGTCAACAGCACAGAAGATAAGACAACACAAAAGTAAACGGCTAGATTAAACAGAAGAAAACTCAAAGGGTTTAGCGCGAGAAGGCTTGAGCGCACGCGCGAGGGCGAAGGCAGACAGAACGATCCTTAGCGCGCCGCGGGAAGGACTATTATCCTTAGCGCGCCGCGGGAAGAACTACCATTCTTAGCGCGCTGCGAGAAGAACTACAATTCTTAGCGCGTCGCGGGAAGAACTACCATTCTTAGCGCGCTGCGAGAAGAACTACAATTCTTAGCGCGTCGCGGGAAGAACTACCGTTCTTAGCGCGCTGCGAGAAGAACTACAATTCTTAGCGCGCTGCGAGAAGAACTACAAATCTTAGCGCGTCGCGGGAAGAACTACCGTTCTTAGCGCGCTGCGAGAAGAACTACAATTCTTAGCGCGCTGCGAGAACAGTTCGCCTCGCGTATCGCAGGAACAACTGGTCTTCACGCAGGCTTCCTTGTAAGGAGTCTGGCGCGTGGAGCTGCGCAGACAACCTTAGGCGGGAAGAACCAAAGGACAAGCAACGAGTTAATAAAAAAAGAGGGAAACAAGGCTTAAGGGCGGGACGGCGACAAGAGGGAAAAGAAGGCGGAAAGAGAGAAGAAGAGGGACGGGACGGCGGAAAGAAAGAGAGAGAAAGATGCGGGAAGGAAAAATATATTATTATTATTAAAAGTAAAATATAAGTATAAATAAATGTTAAATCATAAAAGAAAGAGATCGGATCAGAGAAACGGGTACCTGGGTCGGGTCGGATCGGGGCAGATGTCACATTGAAGGCCTTCTCCTTTTCCGCAGCCACTGCGGTAAGCTTTACGTTCTCCTCCCGGACAGCCCGCACCCGAGCTACTTCTTGAAGGCGAGCTGCTTTTAACTTGTCGTTTTCACGACAAAGCAGCTCGACGCGCGGCTGCATCCGGGCCAGGAGAACCCGAAGCTCATTGGTTAGCCTACCCTCCTGGTAGCTAGCCATGGCTTCCCCCAACGCACCACTGGGAGCTGCGTGACGAGCCCACTCCACGCACTCCACAGGTGTGCGAAGGGTTGTTCCTCGGCGGATGTTCCATCGTGGAACATACACTTCATTGGAATCCGACACTGCAAAAAACATAAAGCAGTTAGGAAAAGATGATAAAAATATGAAAAGGGCCAAAAGAACCCTACGCACCTGTAGGGTCAACAACAGGCCGATAGCCGCCGAACCCATCACCTGAATCCAAGGGAAATCCATCCAAGAGGTCAGGCAGATGGGAAGGAGGCAGAGGTTGGCGATAAGCCCCATGCATACCTGAAGGATCGGCCGTCGTTGCCGATGACGGAGGCATGGTAAAAGCCGCCGCGGTCGCCGCTGCGGAATCCGCAGCAAAAGTAACCGCCGGCTCAGTGAAAGATGCGGTAAAAATGGCACTGACAGCCGGCGGTGATGTCATCACAGCTGGAACAGTCGGCTCAACGGAGTGAGCAACTGAACCAGCAGAAGCAGGCGCAGGCGCAGCCGCCTGGGTCGTCGCCTCAGGTAGGCTGACCAAGCCTACCGTCATGGGCGGAGGGGTACTCCTCTGCGCTCCACCCTGGAATGCGTCAACATCCACGCCTGCACAAAGAAGAAGTATTAATGATGGAAAGCTATGAAGTTAAAAATAAAGTTTGTACTTACGGGTTTTCTTGAGCCTAAAAGTGCGGACAGGCGGGGATGAACCCGATGGAGCCAGCCTCTTCACGCCACTCACCATTGTCATCCTGGGCTCTCCGGAGGTGACAGTCGTCGCAGCCTCCGGAGCGGTGGTCTTATCACCACCGGGGTTCCCCGCCACCTCCTCGCTCTCGGCCTCTGAGTCAGACCGAGGCACCGGATCGGCAGTGGAGGCCACCTTCTCCTTCCCCTTCCCGCCGGCAGCCTTCTTCTTCCGCACCAACGGAGGACCATCTGCGGATTCCTCATCAGAACATAAGATTAGAGGAATTCCAGCAGAGGTTTCAACATTGAGGGGTCGATGGTTGAATAGCGCCTTACCTGGCCGCCTGGCGCTCAGGATCTCGTGGCCTAGCGGGTAGACCTCCACGAACCGATCCGCCGTCTGTTCAAGGATGGGCAACTCGTTCTCGTCTAGAGCGCGAGTACCCATCCGAGCGGGACTGTCAGCCTCCCGCGGATACAGGAGCGACTGTAAGTCGTTCCCCTCTGAAATAAACAGGAAAGAAGTTAGAAGAGATTCTAAATCAACAAAAAGAAACAGAGCATACCGTAAGGAACAGAGTTCGAATCGTATTCAAGGACGATTGGGATCTTTTGCGCATCCGCATCCTTCCACACCCGGCTCATCCCGAGCATCACCATCCCGGACTCCGCAAACCGGTAAACCGGAGATTGGACTCGGGATATCTTCGAGAACCATTCCGCCTCCTGGTAGTTGGAGGCGTGAAGGCTGGGAAGTGCTTGCCCATTCTTGAATTTCATGGCAAGGGGGATGGCGCGAGCGGAGATGTAGAAGAACTCCCGCTTCCACGAGCGAAGACTGCGCTCGGTTGCGCAAATCTTCAAACCCTTAATCCGGGTTATCAGCGTATACCACCCCTGGATGCACCACCAAGAGTAGGAGGTCATCAGGCGGTCGACATAGGGCTCAATGCCCAGAATCCGGCACACCCACTCGAAGTGGCGAATCTTGGCGATCGCCATCGGGTGCACCTCGGTCAGGTGTACACCGTGCCTCTCCAGGACACGGTACACAAACTTTGTCAACGGAAACCTAAGATTCCCATAGACAAAGAATGCAGCATATACCCCGATCTTGCCTCTAGGGGCATCATACACCGTCTGATGGGGTTCAGGAAACTCAGGCTCGAGAGACTCGAGCATGAACTTCCTGACGATGTACTGATACAGATCGACAGGCAGAGCACACTGGCACTCGCCAGCAGTACTCTTGTCATCGGCGAACACTCCAGCCTCCTGGGCTGTAGCTTCGAGATCGTGAGAAGACATCTTGCAGATGAAAGAAGAAAACGATTTCAAGAGAATGCTCGACTGAAAAGGTGAGTATTCGCCGGAAATCGTTTTGAAGATGAAGAGAAAAGTGAAAGTGTGGATTACAAAGAACCCCCTCCCCCTTTATATACTAATCGCAATTAATGCGATGAATTTAATGCGGAAGAGAGAGAAATCGAAGGTGCAATGAAACTATGACACGTGGCAAAAAGCAAGCTGGCAACAGCTGTTGAAAGGACGCGTACCATTAATTTCGCGGCCACGCGCCCGAAAAATCGCGCCCACGCGCCTGAAAAGGCGTCTGGAATGACCATGTACTGTCACGTCACCATAACTTCCTGCACGTCCTGACACAGTCAGAAGAAACCGTCGCACGACGTTTCAGAGGTTTGGACTGTTCTTATCCTTTCACCAACTCTTCGAATTTCAAAAAAAATTCAAAAAGATTCAAAAGTAAGCGGGAAAATACCCCTTACCTTGGCAACCAAGTAACCATAAGACGGGTGCGGGTACAGTGTTAAGGCAAAACCCTTCACATACTTAGCACCTGCAGGGAATTGAAGCCAAGAATACCTCGGCAACCAAGTAACTATAAGACGGGTGCGGGTACAGTGTTAAGGCAAAACCCTTCACATACCTAGCACCCGCAGGGAATTGACGCCAGGAATACCTTGGCAACCAAGTAACCATAAGACGGGTGCGGGTACAGTGTTAAGGCAAAACCCTTCACATACCTAGCACCCGCAGGGAATTGACGCCAGGAATACCTTGGAAGTAAAGTAACCGTAAGACGAGCGCGGGTACAGTGTCAAGGCAAAACCCTTAACATACCTAGCGCTCCGCAGGGAATTGAAACCAAGAAGGATCTTCTGGGCAATGCTTGCGGAAACGGAAATAACATCCCCACATAGCGGGAACGTCGAGAACTACATTGTTTGAAGCTCCAGGATGGAATTGGTGGTTTTAACATAATTGATCACTATGTTCAAAACTACCAAAACCTCATGGAGAATCCACACAAGTGGGACTCAACGCTCCTGACTTGCGAGGAGGTTACAGACCTACCCGCATCATACCCAAAGATCAAGCAGGAAAGTCGGGAATTTCTGCAAGTGACAAGGACTTCCGCGGGAAGAATCCCCATGGAAAACCTTAAAACTAAACCCTTTTCAAAACCCTTTGCTTAAGTCCAAAAGTTCACCTCACTTTATTAAACATTCATGAGAAGAACATTGGACTGGGGGGACTTGAAGAGGTAGGTCCCAGCAGAGCCCAGTTGGACCCGCAAGACTCACCTTGAAGAGGGACGTCTGCGCAGAAACCAACTGGATCCGCAGGACCCACCATGCTCAGAGACGTGACGTCCTTACGCGCAGTACGCAAGCTGTTCCCGCAGGAAATGCCTCCCAATGGTGAAGTACACTGCCTGTTCCCGCAGCTTCGGATACAAGCCATCACCCGCGCAGCAAGGCTACACGCACAAGGCACTTAGCTCTCAATCACTCAGTTGTCACCTGAAGGAATGAGCAAAGCCGGGAACAATCCCGCACAAAGGCGGGAGGGGGAATACTCCCGCCCAAATAAGCCAGTCCGTACGATACGGGAAGATCTTCTGTACTGTACCTGACGAGGTATGGGCAAAAGATCTGACTAAAGATACGACAGCTTATTGACAACAGTATGACGAGCAGCATGCTCTTGTACTGTATGTCACTATTAGCCGCTGCCTACTCACCAACTCCTGTCATACCACGTGCATAGCCGGCAGTTGGTGGAAAAAGGAATAGTACACAGCAGGCCTGGTCACTATCAGCCGCTGCCTACCCACCAACTACCAGCAGGGCACGTGCGTAGGCCACAGTTGGTAGAACAGGAATACTATTCAGCCGGCCACACCTCCTTGGAAACCTACCTTCGGCTATAAATACCCCAAATGGTATGATCATCTTATCTTATCACATTATCATCATATTATACCTGATATCTGCTCTAGCAATCTCTTAATATACATTTATATTCAAGAGTAATCTAGTCTGATTCTCACGCCGGAGGGTGGTCACAAGGAGGAACCCCCCCTTCTCAGTGACGAGCTCACGGTGTCTGTTTTGCAGGTTATCAGAAGAACCATCTTTGCCGGGACTAACCCCTCGTAGGAAACATCTATCTAACCCCCAGATTATCCGTAATCTGCCCGGGGTCCGGTTAGTGTTTCTTCAGTTAGGGTTTTGGAATTTGGTAGGATAATGTTAGCGCCACTTTAATTTTTAATTTTTTTGGGAACTAGCCACCCTTTATTTCACACAGTACTTATATTTTATTTTTTCTTTTATAAATACAATGCAAATCAAGAATGAATACATGGTTTATTATTTTGAAATCAAGCAGGGCTTATCTTTTTATTTTTTTAAATATCTTGCTACATATAGCACCAAACTTTAAGATTTTTGGAATGTATAATCCAAATTTGTACGTTTAAAATCATATTAATATGTATAAATCATATTTCTTTTTAAAATATCTTGCTTATTTATTACTAATATCATATCTAATATAACATAAATAAAATTTTCAATTTTTAAAATCATTAAAACTCTATCCATAATTATGAATTTTAAACACGAATATCTCAAGAAAGTTTAAATTAAAAAATACGTTACTAGAAACTCGGGTAATTAGGGATGAGCATAAATCGGGTAAAACTCGCGAGACCAGAACCGATTAAATCCAATTATTTACAATAAGGCCGGTTTTTGGATCCTGAGAATAACACTAAACGAGTTCGGCTCGGGCGTCTAACATGTTTGCTCACCCCAAGTCATAGAGTTTATATAGTTAGATAATGTGGGTCAAATCCAAAAACGGGTGTCCGTGTCTTGCACCATTTTTTTTAGAATTCTCAATTTATTTATTTTTTAAAAGAAAATGTATATTATTATTATGGTTGTTGTTGCTATAATACCAACAATATAAATATCATGTATATTGTCAGAAAGGTAGTGATTACATCGAAACAGAAGGTAATCGAGCAGCAAGTTGCTTCGCTACCCATTTTGAATTGCCAAACCCCCCCCCCCCTATCGCTTGTGGGGCGGTGTTATAGCCCAATATCGTCCAAAAAACCCCAATGTCACCCACTACACACAACCTTATGTAGTTTGTTATTTTGTAGTAGTAAATCCAATTCGGGCCCATTTCGTGCATTCTCATGATTCGATAATCAGTCCTATTGTAAATAATTAACCAGGTCTAATTGGTTTAGGTCACGCCCGACCCTATAATGGCATTCGTATTGCAAGTAACCAGGTCTGATATCTTTAATCTATTTACGTCTTAGATTGTTTACGGCATCTTTACATATTTTCTAATTGTCCACCGCCTCTTTTTTTCACATAGTATTTCTATTATCTATTTTTTTATAAAACATATCTTTCTACATGATAAAGCATCAAATGTTAAGATTTCATTTTTATTAAATTTGGAATGTATAATCCAAACTTTATGTATTTAAAAGCATTAAAAGCCTATCCATAATTTTGAATTTTGAACATGGAAATATAAGTATATGAATTTTTAAACCCTTTAAAATTTTTTAAATTCCCTTAATTTTATAGTTTTATTTGTTTCTTCAAGTTTACAGAATACCAGATGTTTGTTACATGTTTATTATATATCAGTTCAAATTTATTTATTAGAAAAAATTACTACAAATTACAAGTGTATTATGGTTAACTAAAACCTAGAGCTTTAGACGCGGTTTATACCAAAAACGCGGCTAAAAAATGAGCCCCATATCATTTGACTCGGTTTTGTAGCTTTAGACGCGGTTTTTTTACAAAGTAGATTTTTGTGATATCATGAAACCTTTTTTTGATGCGGTTTTGGGTGTCAACCACGTCAAAAAAGAAAACACAGCCGTGTCTAAAGCTCGTTTTTCTACTAGTGATTGTAAGTCAAACTAAAAAAACAATCACTAAATATTAACAAACTTTCATATATTTGTAAAACTTTAATCAAACTAAAATAATTATCAACAAATAGTAATTAATATTCAAATATGTTTTATTTGCATCACTTAATTTTAAAAACATTTAAAAATTAATAAAAGAAAAGTCATATAAGATTGTAAGATATAATGATTGGGGAAAAACTTTAGACAAAAAAATAAGTGACTTTAGTAATGTACTCGGAAAACTTGGTTACAGTTATATAAATTGCCTTATAAACATATTCAGTTTTGTTTAATAAAGTTTGATCTTCATTGTTTCTAATTATCTCAATGATTGACAATCAAACATACTAGTTTCATTGGGTTATATACTTCAAGTTATATATACATGGTCATGATCATGTACAAAGTGAATTTAACATGTAAATTTACGAAGCAAAGGAGAAAACAAGCAATGCTATCGATTGTGTTCCTCTTTCGATACGCACAATAATTCTCATAAGTATTTGATCTCTCACCGGCACACAATAATTCTCATCGGTATCGACTATACTAAAACCATTTAGTAATAAATAAAAACTTTTAATGTACAAGAAAATTAATTATACTTTGTTATAACTTTAATTGTGTAGCTAACAATGAGTTAACATGATTTATATTATGTACGACTGTATGCATGTAAATTGTTGTTTGTTTTATGTTAAGATTTTAATAACCCAGTCAACCAATAAAAAGAATATGAATGATAATTCGGTAGAGCAAGAAGACAGGCTGAAAATGAGAATTTTGATTTATTGTGTTTTTATTAATTTTATTTAGCTCATAACTAAATTTTACAAGTGTTGGTTGGAATTGAAGATGTTGCTACAAACTAGAAATTTAGAAGCAAGATGGCCAATGAAACATTTTGGACTTTTGGTTGCAACTAGCCAACTACTTTTCAACGAAAAAATCATATGTCGGCAATAACAACTATAGTAGATACTTTGGGCCACCTCAATTTCCCTTTTCATAATAATATGACAATTTGATGTTGAAAGTTCGACACCTATATCACCTTTGTTTAAAATCAGAAAAATGTTAGCGTCACCTATTTCGCTGCCACTATTAATTAATATCTCATAAAGTAACTCTTTGCATTTCTATATTTCGAGGCTACTAAGTAGGATGCAAACCTTGACCCTTACATTCTATTAATCAAAATTATAATTTAGATTATTGGAATATTAACATTCAACTTTTGTTAACAAAATAATATTTCAATCCGTTAACTATTATGCTATATATTTCTCGTTCAAAAACAATTAATATAACCTAATTATGAAGAAAAGTTACTATAACATAAAACTAATTATCATTTTCATGCTTGGAGTTGTGATGGGGATCCTTCGGGTCAATCCTCAATACGGTTTGTTATAAGAAATTTTGAAAAAGATATGTTGTTTTGGATGCATACCTTCATGATTGGATAAAGTGGTTTCTGATAAAAGTTAATTCTTTTGTTGGAGCAACTCTTAACAAAATTCCTACAAAAGTTGCACTAATCAAAAGAAACGTTTTGATAGGAAATTTGAATCGTTTTATATGCGACGTTGGGAGGGAGTCTTTGGAACGAATTCTTATATCGGGTAGCACTGCAAATGCAGTTTGAAGTGTTATAAATTCGTGGTGCATAAGAGATAACTTATTGACTTGTTGGCGTGTTTAATAAAAGATCTATTGTAATGAATAAAGCTCGGTCACCCGGGCTAACTCAATAACAAAATAAATGTTATATTCCTTTTTCTATTATCAGGAATGGAGCATAGAGAGAACCGTTAATCAGGGCATCATCTCGGCTACGTTTTAGGTCTTATAAAAGGCTAGAGAAAAAAATTTCAACAAACTTTTCAGCAACATGATATCGAGTATGGATAAAAGGCTAGAGAAAAACAATTTCTTATGTTTACGCAATGGTTGTACTAGGTTGATTGATGTAACTTCTTAAATTCATTTTCATCATGAGTTTGTAATTTGTATCTTTTGCCATTATATCTATGTAGGTCTTGAAGAGTGAACCTAATATCTACCGGGGATAGGCCTTAAAAGTCGGGTTTTTTTTTTCTTTTTTTTGTTTTTTATTTTAATTCTTTTTGTTGTCGTTTTATTTTATTTTATATATATTTAGTTTTTGTTTTGCTTTTGTATTCGGAATTTAAAAATAATAATTTTTTTTTATTTTTTTTATTTTAAACCTAGTTTCGGGTAAAAACCGTGTAAAATTCGAACTTCTCTTTTTAACGAGCTAGTCACTGTTCAAATCACTAAAAATATTTTCTAACCTTTTTAACTTATGTTTTATTTTATATTATTTAAATTTATAAGTTTATGGTGCGTTGGAACCAAACTTGGTTTAATACCAAGATCGGGCCGATTTACACTCGCTTAAACCGGAGTTTGGGACTTTAATTAATAAAAATTATCAAACTTGTTTAAGCTACTGATTTTATTAAAGTAATTCATATATTAAAATATTAAGGTAAGTTAGGTTTGGATTTGGTACTTTATCAAGTCCCAAACCACCTAAACCGAACAAATATTTAAAAGTCAGATCTTGATGCTTACATTAGCGGGATCGTGCACACTTTTTGAAGACCTATCCCAGCGAGTCAAAGGACTTTGAAGCACCAAAGTCAAACCGGAAGTTGAAGATCTTGAAAGAAATCACTAATAGAACACTAATTCACGAAATTTTGGGATGAAGACTGAGTTTGCAGTAGGGTTTATGTTTTTTTTTTGATAATTTAGTTTAAATAATATAGTCCAGAAATTCGTTTATTGGTTGCAACAATCATTATAATAAAAATAAGTTATTATAGTACAAAATTAGATTGATTTCTTGTTCCAATAAACGAATACAAAAACGGTAGAACGAATACAAATCTAAATTAAAATCCCGAGTCGGGTAAACATAAACGAATACAAATACGAAAAATCTGAGATGTTACAACGACGGTAGAACGACGACGAAGATGATGCTGGGGATAGGCCGACCACACGCAGACGAGACGACGACACAAGTGGTGCTACAATTTAGATTGATTTTTACAATTGTGGGTTTTTTTCTACCAATTGGGGCTCTCCCTTCACCACCCCCATGTAGATGGTCTACATGGTTCATAACTACTCCTCTTACTACAGGGCGCTTACCTAGCCAACGCTTAGATCCGGCTCTACCCAAACTTTTCTGGTTCATCCCGACATTCCCCACTTGTTTGTTTTTGTACGAACTCGTTTCAATGGGTTTAATATGTATATATACATATACTTTTATTTATGTTGTTTCGTTGCAATTTTAAAATCAAGCCAATTAAGTATAACCGATTATTGAAAACAAAAATATTAAAAAAATTTATTTTTTTAAATTACTAATACAAAAGCAAATACAAACAAAATAAAACAAAAAGCAACAAAAAGACAAAAAAAAAAACAACAAAAGAAAAACAAGAAACAGACAAAAAAATAACAACTCTTGAGGCATATCCCCAGTGAATAGACCTATCCCTGACGGTCGACGAACAGGTTGTTGAACGTTTTTAATTTTCTTGGTGTCCCAGGACCCCATATAAAAGACTCATTTTTCTAAAAGATTTGGTAATTGTGTCCTAACGCACAAAACATGAAAATAACAACTATTTTGATTGTCATTTTTAACTTGACTAATATTGGGCTCTCATGTTGATCCGAATTCCGAACGACTTCCGTACCTTTTTATTTTGGCGGATCACATCCGGGATAAAGAAAGAGTAAAAGTTAAAATGAAAAATGTCAAATCTCATCAAGTTTCTTCTAAATTATAATAAAAAAAATAAATAATTTTTGATCAAAACTAGAATAAAAAGAAATGAATATCTTTTTAAAGTCGACCCACAACCCACCTACAACCCATTTAACCCATTAATGCAACTTTCCAGCCCATTTATGACCCGTTTACAACTTAATTGCAAACTATTTACAAACCGTCCATTTGACTTGTTTAGTTAAATGGGTTATAGTGTTATACGTAGGGATTGCAAATGAACTTGAACCCGGTTGGCAAACCCAAAACTCGAAACCTTTGGGACTGAAAATGGTAACGGGTCAAAAGTCATCCATGGAACAATCATAACTTTATACACATGAACTATAAGTATATGAAATAAACTCAAGTAACGAGATATATATTTGTGTATGAGACTAAGTATGAGATTTGTTTTAAAAATGTTAATGGTATGAGATTAGACAATATAGTTGTTAAACATAAAATTATATAAAAACTAGAAAGGTAAGAAAATGGGTATTAAAAATCCTAACAAATATTTTTTAACAAACAAATAGGCATACCCGATATAACCCGGAACCGGTATTTTTTAACCCGAGTTTTTAATACCCAAACCCGTACCTATCCGTAGGGTACAAATAAGGTATGCATTTCGGCACTAAAACATTAACCGAACCCGAACCGGCTCCATACCCGGAACCGGGTTTCGAATACCCGAAATCGGGTATTTCAAATACCCGATCTGTGCTCGAAAAATACCTTAAAAATACTCCAAAAAAATGCAGCATGTTAAAAAAATCCAATCTATACCCGACCCTTTTTTCAGGGATAGATTGAATTTTTTAAAACGTTGCACATTTTTAGGGTATTCTAAAATTGGGTATGTTGAGAATAGGATATTCAAAATACATGATTTTAAAATCGGGTATTTGCTTAACTTTGCATTGAAAATAGAGTATTCAAATACCCGATTTTAGAATACCCGGTTTTATATTCGATCCGAACCCAATACATAGGGTATGGTTTTTAGAGGCAATACCTGGACCCGACCCGAATATTACCAATACCCAATTTTCTGATATCCGGTCATACCTGAAACCGGGTATTTGAATAACCCGATTTGTGCACCTCTAGATACCCAATCCTGATGTGATGAGTAACTTACCCTACATTTATGTATTAAACCGGTATGATATACTTTTTACAACCATCCCCACCCAATCTATATTAATAGAAAATCATAATCATAATCATAATCATAATCATAATCATAATCATAATCATAATCATAATAAATAAAATATATGTAGGACTACTGGACTTAAAACCCAATGTTGGGTGCATCTACTCACCTAAATCAATTTAATGACATTTCATTTCGTTTCAATTTCCACATACATCTTCTCACCATTTAATACCCATTTGCTTCATTGTGCATCTGGATCTCACTTCCGGCTAAACAATGGCAGGGTTTTTATCTCTTCTCCGGCGAGTCTATCTCACCACTTACAACTGGGTTGTCTTCGCCGGATGGTAACTTCAAATTCCCATTAATAACCCTTCTTTCACTTCATATCTAATCTTAATCTTTCACTCTGTTTTCTGTTGTTTCAGGTTTCAAGTATTGTTCTTGACCTTCAAAACGCTAAAGGAATCTGGGTATGAACATGTTTACAGTAACGTTGAGAAACCCCTTTTATTTGCTCAATCTGCTGCCTTTTTAGAGGTACTGCAATACCCTTGTTTGATTCAAGATTTATCTTTTTTTAAATTGTTTCTATTGTGGGAAATCTTGAAATTTGAAAGATGGGAAAGTATGTGTTTTTGCTTTCCAGTTACAGAACAGTTATAAAAAAGTATTGGTTAATTGTTATTTGATTTGATTTAGGGTTAGAGTTTATTTCATATACTTGCTAGGCGCTAGTCGGGCGGTGGGGTAGGGACTAACAATTAATCGGATTGGAATCTATATGTAGTTTTTGAAATATGCCAAATTTTGTATATAGTTTTTTCAATTTGGACCAAATAGCGATTAGTCGGCAACTAATCGGTGGGTAGGACTAGCGATTAATTGGAGCCTAGGTGGGATTTACAACCATGCATATGCTTATGGTTCATGTGTGCATAAAGTTATAATTTTTCCAAGGATGAATTTGACCCGTTATCGTTTTCGTTCTGTGTCTTTTGCTTACCCTTGGAACAGATTCTACATGGTATCATAGGTGAGTTTCTATACCGTTGATAACCGTATTTTTTATTTGTTTTTCATGAACGCGTGTTTCTTATTTGATATTGTTTTTGTCATCAAAAGGTTTGGTTAGATCGCCCGTTTCAGCAACACTACCGCAAATAAGTTCAAGATTGTATCTGGTGTGGGGAATTCTGTATAGTTTTCCTGAGGTTGGTATTCTTACATTGTTATTTTTTATTTATTGTTTCGGTTCTAAATACGGTTATTGACGATAAAGATGGACGGTTACAGGTTCAAAAACATCCTCTTATCAGCTCTTTGGTCATCAGCTGGGGTATCACTGAGGTAAGTCTTGGATAGTTGTTAATTATTTAATTTATTAATGCGAATTAAACGTTTTTTAAAGATATGTTTTTGGGTTTGATGATTAGACTATCCGGTACTCTTTCTTTGGAACAAAGGAGGCATTCGGTTATACTCCATACTGGCTGTTATGGCTCAGGTTTGACCTTGATGCATTGACCGTTCGAGATATATTATATATTTATGATGGTCATATTATTTTTAATCTGTTTCTGTTACATATGCAGGTATAGCACTTTCTTGGTGTTGTATCCAACTGGTATTTCTAGTGAAATTGGTATGATTTATAGCGCGTTACCTTATATGAAGGTAACAAGTCTACATCCCTACTTTTATGAACCTATATATGCATATATATTTGGTGTTTCCTCTTAAATAAAGATTTTTGTTTGTTCAGGAATCCGGATTGTATTCTGTAAGGATGCCAAACAAATGGAACTTTTCATTTGATTATTTTTATTGCGCGATCGTTGTGCTTGCAATTTATTTACCAGGTAAGGTTATTAGTTATGACATGTATGATCAATGTATAAGTTTGTTAACGGACTAACGGTATCTTTTATAAATTAAATGAACAATTTTTTTACAGGGATTCCGCACTTGTATGGATACATGCTTGGACAAAGAAAGAAGGCTCTGAAGAAACCGAAAAAGGGGTAATGTTTGAAGTTTGTCGCCGATAAATTAAAATTTTGTATGGCTACATGTTGTTTGTTGGTGTATCTTTGTGTTTTAGTATGTTTTTGTGTTTTAAAGTTTGAAGCCTAAATTATTTTGTTACACACAGCCCATAGATGGAATGCTATCAATGCTTGGGAAAAGAAATATTGGTTTGGTGATAAAGTGTACCTTTATGGCTTTACCAATAAAATCATTTACTTCATCATCTTCTTGTTCGTGTTTGGATGAGATTCATATAAAGCAAATATGTAATTGATATATCTGTTTACCAAAGATAAAGAAGAGTGTAAATGTGATAAATAAACGGGTTAGGACTCAGGGTTGATAAATTGGTTCTGTTCAGTGTTAAGTTGTGAATAAATAAATCAAGTCTTCAATTAGAAAATAAAAGCTTTGTAAGTGCCTACCTTATTAACATCAAATCAGTAAAACGTTGTGTACAATTGTTAAATGAACAAAACATTGTGTAAAGCAAACATGTCACTTTCGACCTGAGAAAACGTGAACTCGAACTATAGTAATCCGGGTCTGTTCATGGTTCTGTATTTTGGGTTTCGGACCATCCGAATATTATTAACGCTTTAAAACATAAAAACATGTTCATTGTATATGTAACATTAAATAAATTTTTTTAATATAGCATTAGAAATGAAGGAACAAACAAAGGACTGATGAAGACGTATATCGGTATATGTTGGAATAATTTATTTTTCTTTTTAATTTTATTTATGTTGATTTATTATTTGGTTGAAGATAATTTATTTGTTGTTTTACCTAGTAACATTTTACATTTTTTTTAATCAAATAATCGAACCTAGTGACAGATGATGTAAAGTAAGTTTCTTCCGTCACTCTGCTTTACCAACAAAAAGTTGAGTCCGTTACCTTATTTTGTTATTTCTATGGCGAATCCTAGTCAGCAACAAAAAGCCATGGATCCTTGAACTCGTTCCCTTTGTTGTAGTTGTTCTCATAGCCGCTCATGTACTCGCTTTGGTACGTATCTTCTCTTTCACTTATAAGTATAACCATCACGCCTTACTAATCGTTTTGTGTTGATAGGATATACAGATTAGCCACAGAGAAGCTTCCAGGACGAAGAAAGAAGCACTAGAGTAATACAATCTTTATGTTGGATGCACAGTAGGTGTTCGTCAAAGAACTCTTGTCCATTTCACAGTTGCTATTTTTGCTGGTCAAATGAATGGTGTTAAATATATATTTATTGTTTGACAATGATGGTTATTAGCTTACTTATCATGTATAGAGATGTTTAATAGCATATAATAGTCTTGATTATGGTTTTATTTAATATTTATAAGTATATCTGGTAAATAGATCTAAGTAGGCCGATCCTGGGGTAACGGGTTTAGACTAAAATTAGTCTCATTTATAAGTCGTTGTTAAATCAACTGATTAACTGATATCTAAGAGAGCCTGTTCAACTTACATGTGAAGCATTTAAACACTATGCCTAATTGTAATAGTTTGAAGTAGCTTTGTGTATAGCTTTAATTCGGGTACCATCTGGATCTGGGTGAGTTTATCAGCTCTATTTAATTCAGCATCAAAATGCATACAGACTTGGGAGCCATAATGATTTGGATACAGACTCAAGTCAAATGAGTTGACTTAAAGGCAAAGGGGACATTTATATGGTTTTGAGAAGCTCTTCATAATATGAAAAGACTGCTTAATTTGCTAACTAAATCTCCAGATTTGAAAGGTTTATTACTCTTTACTTAGATAGTTGGATGGTCTTTGTTCCAGAGTGGATAAGTTTGTTGGGGGCATTTTTACTTTGGTGTGCGTGTTGTGGGGTTGTACCATTCTCCGCATTGGGTGGGGATTCAAACCGTGTGTGTTTGGTGTGCGTTGGGGTAGTGGATGGGTGTATGGGAGGTAGAAAGCGATTATAATATTATATGGTGATTTGGGACTGACTTGATCAAACAAATTAAAACACTAGCGGATTTGGAGGGTGGTTTTATATTGATGCGGTCGAATCATCACATATTTTTTACTAAAAACAAGGGAGAATGGTTGGTGCATGATACAAAGTCAGTCTGGTTGTCCAAGGGTGACTACAAAAGAACATGGTTTTATATCTATTTGTGAGATGGCTCTAGTGGTTGAAGGTCTTTACGATTTGAAAGTTGCAGAAGGTTTTTTGAGCTCCATTTATTTGTGCTTGACAGGGGTTGTTTCTTTGGTTCTATTGTTGGGTGTATGTGCGTGCACTGGTTTCTTCATTAGATGTTGTCTTGTTTGTACTCTGTTGTCTGACTAGACTCCTTAGTTTTATGGTATTTCCTTTGACCTTTCAAAGGGAAAAGGTTAATGATTTTGATAAACAGACACCTGAAAATTGAAGACGGTAAAATCTTTTAAATCGCAAACACATACACGACTGATACTGTTCAAAAGCTGGCAAATGAGACAGAGACGCATGGGCTAGAAAATGACCCAACTTAAAAATGACATAACTTGGGTATAAGCAACGAACTAATGCTTCTCAACAGGCCGAATCATGTGACAAGCAGACATAGTCGGGTTTCCCAACTGTAGAGACAAAATCCCATCATCTGATCATCTTGATCCCTTTTTTAGACTCTTAAAATTGAGAAAAATTGGATAAGAGTCTAAGAAAGGAATCAATATGATCAAATACAAGGCACTAAATCAGGAACACCAACGATGCAAAGCATCTCGATTGACCTTTTGAGTTTTGATACATGATCCACCTTTTTGGAGGTAAGGAAGAGTCAAGGAGTATGATCAACGTCGGGCACCAATTATTGAGTCGGGTCAGATGAAGATCAGCTGATCAGACCACCTACCCGTTCACATCAGAGCTAAATCTTAGCAAGTTGCATTACCGTTCCCAATCACAACCATACTGCTCACATGGTTCCACCACTGTGGACCATACACATTCAGTTATCAACAACTACAAGCATGGGAGTGCAATTTAATCACCCATCAAAGAAAGATTCTAGCCGAAACCTAAATGAAGGGTTACTAGCCAATTATACAATAACATTTAATAAAATTTGTAAGTTGTAACCATTTATTAAACATTCATGGGGACCAAAGAATTCATTTTGTAAACATTCATGGCTTACGTTTACATACTTGATGATGGTTGTAGAAATCCTATAAAGTGCTCACCAGCCTGAGTATGGTAACCTGGGCAACAACCCCATATGATGTAACTAATAATCTCATAAACACCTTCTATCAAGCATGAAGCTCAATAACATATGATAAACTTAGTAACCTCACATGCATACTCAAGTATTACTTTTTCCCTTAAATTTTAACAAACATAAGTTAGTTTCCGACAAAACTATTAAGTCTAATGTCAAAAAAAGTCCCTTAACTTGATATCAAAAGCAGATTCTTTTATTGGAGACAAGTTTGCATTATTGCATACAAATCAAATAAACATATTTTCAATTAACTTATACAATGGTTAAAAAATTGTTCAAACAGGAGATGTACTCAGCCAATTTTAAGGATGTACCGGAGCTTTCATAATCTTCTGGAAAACCAGCAGAGTTGCAGATATTAGTAGATTCCGAAGAGGCGAAGAATCACCATCGTCACACGAATCATCAATTGTTCATTTCTGAGCATTAGACATCTGCATAAGCTTCATTCCAAAATGCAAGTTAGCAACACATTCATGCGGCCTAAAAAGTGAAAAATAGTTTGTTTAACCTGCCTAGAACAAGTACAATAACTGACAAGGTCATATCACTCTTTAATGTGAACGGAAAATTTAGCAAATGGTTGTTAAGAAATTATTCTTTGTTTTCTTAATAAGAGAGAGTTGAAACAGGAGAAAGAACACTAGCTATACCTTAGAGCACACGACTTGCACTTCTTGTCTAAATTTGTCATTCTCCTCTATGACTGTCTGCGTATGTGTTATCAATCTTACGCGAGTAGTTAAATAGCTACAAAATGATCATTTGCAACAATAAAAGGTGGCAAGAATGCCGCTTTTGCATCATAAAATTGCAAACACATTTCATCATCATCATCGTACTCAGTATATCCCACCAATAGCAAAGCTATGGTAGGGTCTGAGGAGGGTAAGATGTAGACAGCCTTACCTCTATCCCATAGAGATAGAGAGGCTGCTTCCGGTGAGACCCCCCGGCTCGATAGTAGTTTTGCATCAAGCCTTGGACATAAGGCACATAGCACTCAATCATCGGAACACCGGCTGATTGGTGTATGTACCCTTGTATTTCGGCTATCAACGCCACCACATGATGCCTGATTAACCTTCAGTCACTTTTAACGTTATTTTCACGAGATTAGTAAAATAACGTAAAAATTAGTGCAATTTCACTTTTGCCCACCCAAGGGTTTACACATATATACATTATATGTGTGCACCGCAAGCAGGGTGTAAAATTTGCAAACATTTCATGATTTAAATATCTTTTAAAAAGGTATAAGCCTGTGGTATGTTTTATAAGTAGCATATAAGCAGAATCATATCGTTAAGTTCAAGCTCTAACCTGCTCTTAAACATAATAAATCTCGTTCATAATCACCTCACGCTGAAACAGTTGAAGGATAAATAAGTTTTAAATTTTATGTATTTACAAATCCAAAAATGCGCTTCAGATGGTATTGTTGTAACTCCGTTAAAAAGTTAACATATACCTATGAAATTGCAATAATTGAAAAGATACAATCTCTTACAAAACTATTAGACAATTAGTGGGATGTAAAACATATATATACCCTTCCATAAACAACAACAACAACAATCGTAACCAGTAAATCCCACAAATAGCAATAAATAAATAACTTTAGTTAACTTGAAAGCTTTTGGAAAACCAGAAAATTTACACCTTTTGGGCCCCCACACGGCTCAATCCAGCTTCAAGCGACTTCTCCAGCTGGTGCAACTCTTCAATACTTAAAACACTGCAGCTCTTCATGAAGAATGACGCTCAACATACAGTAAAACATACATGCATATACACAGAGTATAGATAAAGACACACATATAAAGTATAGACAGATATTTACACATATGCATTCTCTATAATATATTGGTGACATTCGTCAAGTAGCTCAACACATAAACAACCTATATAGCTAGATAGTTAGGGTATGTAGAGTATTGTATCCATAAGAAAAAGGTTGTATGGTTCATGAGATGCTTTGTTTGATCAAAAAAGAAAGTGGAAAATATTTGATTGATAATTGAATTACATGCAGACTGAACTAACTTGTAGTGAAGTTAAGAATTATGAAAGATACGATGAACAAAAAGTGCTGAGTTCGGCTTTGTGGATGAGAAACACAACTATTTATGGTTTTAGGCTTTATAATGAAGCATCTTATCATCTTTTGTTAGAATTCGCTATTCCGTTAAAAAATATAATTACAACTTGTAAAATCATTATGCGTATTTTTTTGTGATTATGTGATCCCGAGAAATAACAAAGCTCCTCGAACTGCTGCTACAGTGCTACACTCGTTCTTTTTTTTTTTTCAAATCAAGATCCAGTGGGCTTTTGTTAGTGGGCTGCTCAGCCATAAGCCCAACCACCTATGTTAGATTAAAACCAAAAGTGATTTAAAGTTTAAAAGTAACCCATTTATATTTTAGCTCAAGTGAATTTTATTAATTTTTACTTTTGATCATCCATTTGTTTTGTTTTCTCTAAATGTATCAAAATAGCTAACAAATACAAAAACAATGGGAGGTTATTGTATAAAGTGTTTTAAATCTGCTAGCTCTAAGAAGCCATAAACTCCACACATGTCTTTGTAGGTATGTGGCGAAGGTATACGTGTCAATATGAACTTGCACCATAATCACGTACAATATCGTGTCCATGTGTAACTGATTACATATAAAATATCAAGTTATATAAATATTTGCGAATCATATAAACATAATGCGTAATTGTGAATTAATTACGCAACACGCAACATAAACTACATAAGTACAAACGTTATCGAACAATAAATCAACGCGTTAAAAAAAGTGTTATTATATTTTTACAACGGTATTATGCTCAAATAAAAAGTAGTAAAATTATCAAATTTGTGGTATTTAAATAATAATAGTAATAATAATAGTAATAACAATAATAATAAAAGTATATGAAAGTAATGAGTAAAAAAAATTGTTAATAACACATATGATTGTGGCATGGCTGATGTAACACCTTCGGGGTTTAACACTAAGTTACATTAATTTTTGCGTTATCTTGGGTTAAAATAATCAAAAATACTCATAAAAAAAAAGAATCAAACATTAAAAAAGAAAGAAAAAAAAAGAACCCATAAATCACCTATGTTGTTCATCTTCCCGATAGGTTATGCTTGATTGTTGGGTCAGATCGATTCTAGCTTTTCCTGCTTGGAATGAGGACACAACAAGTGCACAACCCTTTAAAGGTGATCCGAGATTAAAGCCTCCTGGATGTAATATAATCTGAAAAAGCAAGTCAATTTAATGTATAGAAAACTATGATTTGCCTCCCTGTGTAATATAATCTATAACCCTATTGTGTTCACCTGCATCAACAAAACTAACTAAATTTGCTTTGACGGGTTAGTAAAATGTAATCACATATCTTTCATAACCGAAATATATGTTTTAACTAATTCTTAAGTCCTCTAGATGAACACTTGTCGATAAATATAAATAAAAGAAATAATAATAATTTCTAATTAGCAACATGCATTAATACACCTCTGGTTAGGGAAATCCTTTCATTTCTTTCTACATGTCTATCTCTTATTATTTTGTTATTAGGCTAGTTCCACGACACTCGTAGTTTCGAATCCAACTACCACTAGTTCTTAACCTATAAATCTCTTTAAGGTCACACACAAATAATTAAAATATTTATATGTTGTTTCCTTGTGTACTTTTTTTCTTGGCCAAAAAAGCATAATATATATTGAAAGGAATCAATCTTTAACGAATTAAGTTGAAAATTATTAATGATTACATCATAATAGCATAATAGAACCAATTAGTCAAAAACCAGCTTTCAAAATTTAATTAAAGAGTCCTGGAACAGATCATCGTGTCGAGAGACTGAAGATGTGAAAACCCAGCAGAAACCTAGTTTGAACCAACGACCCATTTGATTGTAAGTTTGTATATGAAATGAAAGGAGAAAGTATTTTGGTTGGTTGGTCAATGACAAAAGGTTACATCAATGGGGAACATATAATGAACCTTTATTCCTTTTTACATGTTTCCTTTCTGCCATTTTGGATTTGTCTAGGCCTCTTGATGTTGACAATAAATGGTGAACAAGGAACACTTAAATCCCTTTTGTCATGCTTTTCTTTTGTACTTTAGACATAATATTCAACTTTGTCTTTGTTTTGAATTTCTTATTACTACATACTTGAAATCTTTTACCCAAAAACATAGTAGTGTGTGATTTCATAGTAATGTCACCCTTATGAAACTCGTTGCTTATTAACAAAATAAATAAATATATTATGAACAAGTTAAGATGGTTGAGTTTAGAATCAATAATACATAGATAGACATACAACAGTTTACTTCACGATCAAGAAGTAATTTTATGCTTGTTTGTTAGCTCAATTGTTGTTTGGCACGAAAAAAAGGTCCAAGCGACGGTGAGTTAAGGGGTTGTAAGTCCAAGTAGCCTGCTTCAATAGGTTGACTTGGGCCTAAGTGGTGTTTAACTAGTTTTATGGGTTTTCTAAATGACCAAGTTAAGGTTATTAGTTTCTTTTGTTAACAAATTTGTGTTAGCATTATATATGAATGTCACCGAGTTTGGATTTCATAAGAGATATGGTAATCAACATTTTTAACTTGATAATAGTGTCAGAAGTTATCTAGTATAATCTTAGTTTCTTATCGTGTGTTTTTTGACTTGAATGTTTTCGTTATAGTTCTTAATAATTATTTTACTTATATATATACACGATTCTCATATTTATTGTATATTTTGTTTAGAAGGATAAGTTGAAATAGAGTGATGGTGTTTGACAACAAAAGAATTTGGATATCGAAAAAGGCAGCTTTATTCACATGAAAATGAGAATTATGTATGTAGAAAAAAGAAGACACAAATAATTATTGTCAGCCTAATCAAATGCGCCGGAAAATGATTGTGTTTGAGGTCGGTCACTCTTTGCCTCTCATTCATTTCTACTGTCCCTTATTTTTCTCTTAAATGGCCGAATTTTATAAAGAAAACGAAAGGAAAATTACAACAGGAAGATAAAAAAAACAAGCTACAAACTGGCAATGAACAACACTTATAAAGAAAATTGACAAAATTAACTTTACACCACGATTCCCGGTCAGTAGTCGCCCTTTTGCTTATATTCTTCACTCAAGGGAAGGCATAAGCTTTAACGTCACTCATCGTCTTTGTAATCAAACACCTTCTTTATTTAAAAATGTATCTATTCTTATTCCTTGTCTTCCACATTGACGAAAGTGTATAAGAATACTCGCCCTTTTCATTTGTGTATATTTACACACAAGCTTTTGAACCCGTGTATTACATTGGATTTGTCAAATAATAAAAATAAATTAGATCCTTTATTTCAATTGTGATTCTTAAAATACTCATAAATTATTTTAATATAGATTTAATGGAAAAACAAACAAACGGGTGGTTAACAAAAAGTACTAAAATAGCATGGCTTTAATGGAAACGTCAAGAAATTTTTAAACAAGTACTAAAATTGCGTAATTGGTCAAACCTTATGTATGAAAATGAAACTTAATTCAATAATGAATAAAATCCACACTATCTTATAACCCACTTGACAAAATGATTTTGCCACATGACCCATGAATAGCTAGAATAAATTAAATGAAAGATTATAAATTAAGAGAAATATAGGTTTAACACCTAAGCTTCAACATTTTTTCTATTAGTATTTTAAGATTTTAAGATTTTTAATAGTGATAGGCATGCCAGTGTAACACCCCGACCAAAGGCGGATTATACATCGGGGCGCCACATATTGCTTCATTACTCGCGACACTATTGGTGTCAATATTTATTAATACACATTTTATCGCGCACGCGCAGCGGGGAAAATAAAGAACATAAATCAAACATAAATCAATATATTATATATTATAACATTCAAACAACATTAACTTGTCTTGATACATTTTAATTCTAGGTCCAAAAGTAAAAACGTCCTACGTGTCCACAAGCTCCAAAACAGCTACTGCAAACCTGAACATGTGTTAAAATAAACGTCAAACACTTGCGTGTTGGTGAGAAATCAAGTTTAATAGATAATCATAGATAATCACAGTAAATCTGCGCGCAACACGTGTATGTCTAGAGTTTAACAAGGGTGTAATCAGATTGTGATCAAGCCTAAGATAGTTCATAGATCATAGTTCAATCCATGCTCCCAATTGAGCATAAAAACGAGAAAACATCTGTGCAAGTGTAAACAAAGAAAACCGTAAACGATAGGTCTCCCGTGTTCAACTAATGGTACCAACGGAACTGCGGAATAGGCCGAACAAAGCGGTTAATGATACACACATACAAATAAACAGCCAAGTAAACGTCCTCAACACATGGGATACTGCGCGACTAAAGTTCATAAACAAGTTTAAGACTCAAGTTTTGTATGAACACATGAACATCCCAAAGCATTTAAAATAAAAAGGGATTAGATACGAGATAACTCACTTGATAAACGATGCGGTGATAGATAAAGCAAGAACCAACTTTAAACAAGCACAAGTTAACCTATAAATAAGATTATTGTTTTAACGATTGGTTTTAAGTCTTGATTATAAGTTAGCATAATTAATAAGTAAACTATTATATATAATATATATTACCGGAAAAGCAGGAAGAACAAGGAGGAAGACGGAGGCAGAGAGGAAGACGGCAGAGAGAGCAAGGAGCAAGAGAACAGGAGAGATTAAGTGTTTTGTGTGTGATGTGTTAGGAAAAATAATGTTATTATTTATAGAGAAACCCTAGGGAACACAATCCCTAGAAAAAGGGGAAAAGATCTCAAAAAGTAAAAGATTCCAAAAGCAAAAGATATCAAAAGATATGGCAGCTGCAGGGGGCAAGATAAAGCTGTCAGGGAACAGTAAAAAAAAAGCATGGGCGGATCAGATAAAGGTACTGGTCAAGCATGGCAAAAGCAGATCTCAAAAGATAATGTCAGTCACTTTTTCTACCAACCAATGGGGGTTGGTACGCATGCTGCGCCGAAAGTAACTATTCAGACATTAGATAGGTTAGGTCAACAGCACAGAAGATAAGACAACACAAAAGCAAACGGCTAGATTTAAACAGAAGTTACAAGGGTTAAGCGCGGGAAGGCTGAGTGCGCGAGCGCGAAGGCTGGCACAACATTCCTTAGCGCACTGCGGGAAGAATCACAAATCCTTAGCGTGCTGCGTGAAGAACAAGCATTCTAAGCGCATCGCGGGAAGAACATACATTCTTAGCGCATTGCGGGAAGAACATGCATTCTTAGCGCGCTGCGAGAAGAGTTCTCTTCACGCATCGCAGGAACAAGATGTCTTCACGCAGGCTTCCATGTAAGGAGTCTGGCGCGTGGAGCTGCAGACATCCTTAGGCGGGAAGAACCAAAGGACAAGCAAAGAGAAGAGGGAAACAAAGCGGAAAGAGAGAAGGAAGAGGGACGGGACGGCGGAAAGAAAGAGAGAGAAAGAGGCGGGAAGGAAAATATATATTATTATTAAAAGTAAAATATAAGTATAAATATTAAATAATAAAAGAGAGATCGGGTCAGAGAAACGGGTACCTGGGTCGGGTCGGATCGGGGCAGATGTCACAGTCTCCCCTACTTTAAGAAATTTCGTCCCGAAATTTATCTCGAAGTAGGTTGCGCAGAGAACAGGTGCGGGTACTTGATCTTTATTTGATCTTCCCTTTCCCATGTAAACTCGGCTCCGCGCTTGGACTCCCAGCGAACTTTCACGATAGGGATACGACTGCGCTTGGTTTGCTTAACCTCGCGATCCATAATCTCAACAGGCTTCTCAACGAAATGCATAGTTTCATCAACTTGAACTTCATCAAGTGGAATGTGAAGGTTCTCGTCAGCTAAACACTTCTTGAGATTGGATACATGGAACGTTGGATGCACATTACTGAGCGCGGGCGGCAGGTCAAGTCTGTAGGCAACTTTTCCCACACGCGCGAGAATCTTGAATGGACCAACATAACGAGGAGCAAGCTTACCCTTCTTCCCAAAGCGGACAACACCTTTCCAAGGCGACACTTTGAGGAGAACAAGATCACCAACTTGAAATTCGAGGGGCTTTCGCCTACGATCTGCGTAACTCTTCTGTCGGCTTCTGGCAGTCAGCAAATGATCACGGATCTTGGCGATTTTATCGGTTGTCTCTTGAACAAGTTCGGGTCCTGTGATTTGAGTTTCACCCACTTCGCTCCAACAAATCGGGGAGCGGCATTTACGACCGTAAAGTGCTTCAAATGGGGCCATACCGATACTGGAATGATAGCTGTTGTTATAAGAAAACTCGATCAAAGGCAGGTGTGAATCCCAATTACCTCCAAAATCAAGAACACAAGATCGGAGCATATCCTCAAGAGTTTGAATAGTTCGCTCAGACTGACCGTCAGTCTGAGGATGATATGCCGTACTCATGTCCAAGCGAGTTCCTAGCGCAGATTGGAGAGATTTCCAAAAGCGAGATATAAAACGGCCATCGCGATCGGATATGATGCTCAAAGGAGTACCATGGCGGCAGACGATTTCCTTGACATAAAGCTGCGCGAGATGCTCAACACGGTAGTTTTCACGAATGGGCAGAAAGTGAGCAGACTTAGTCAATCGATCCACTATTACCCAAATGCTATCATGTTTGCTTGCTGTCAAAGGTAACTTGGTAATAAAGTCCATCGCTATACCTTCCCATTTCCACGTAGGAATTTCTGGTTGTTCGAGCAAACCAGATGGGCGTTGGTGTTCAGCTTTAACTTTAGAACAAGTCAGGCACTTAGCTACGAACACAGCAATATCCTTTTTCATGCCAGGCCACCAATAAGTAACGCGCAAATCCTTGTACATCTTATCAGCGCCAGGATGAATAGAATATCGAGATTTGTGCGCTTCACTCAGGATATCAGCGCGAAGATTCTCATCACAAGGGATCCAGATGCGATTGAGATAGCAGAGAATTCCACTCAGATTAGGGACAAAGAGTGCTTCCGCGCCACACGCTAACTCGGCGCGAAGGTTACCATTACTGATGGATGCGCGCTGCGCGTCACGAATACGCGATTCAAGGTTGCTTTGAATCGGCGCGAAGTGAAGCTGGGTGCGCGGCAAGATACAGTTAAGTTGGCAGGGTTTTCGGCTGAGCGCATCGGCTACCACATTAGCCTTACCAGGGTGATACCGGATCTCACAATCGTAATCGCTGATGAGTTCGTTCCATCGGCGTTGCCTCATGTTAAGTTCCTTTTGATCAAAGATATGCTGAAGGCTTTTATGGTCAGTGTAAAGGATACACTTAGTACCATAAAGGTAGTGTCTCCAGATCTTCAAGGCAAAAACAACTGCACCAAGCTCGAGGTCGTGAGTTGTATAATTCTTTTCATGAACCTTGAGTTGCCTTGATGCGTAAGCGATAACCTTGCCTCGTTGCATAAGAACACAACCGAGACCTTGGTTGGATGCATCGCAATACACGACAAAATCATCATTACCCTCAGGTAGCGCAAGAACAGGAGCTTCACACAACAAACGCTTGAGCGTTAGAAAGGCTTCTTCTTGCTTCGAGCCCCAAATATACGGTTTACCTTTGTGCGTCAGAGCTGTTAAAGGCAAAGCGATCTTCGAGAAGTTCGAAATGAAGCGCCGGTAATAACCAGCTAAGCCCAGAAAGGAACGGATCTCAGAAGGAGAGGATGGCGTAATCCAGTTCTTGATTGCTTCAATCTTGGATGGGTCGACATGAATACCCATCTTGTTTACAACATGACCAAGAAACTGTACTTCATCAGACCAGAATTCACACTTGGAAAGCTTAGCATAGAGTTGCTCGGCTCTAAGCTTTTGCAATACCAATCGGAGATGTTGCTCATGCTCGGCCTTGGTCTTAGAATACACCAGAACATCATCGATAAACACGATCACGAATTTATCCAAGAAAGGCCTACATACCCGATTCATAAGATCCATGAAAACGGCGGGTGCGTTGGTTAAACCGAAGGACATGACCAAGAATTCAAAATGGCCATAACGAGTACGAAAAGCAGTCTTCGGAACATCTTCATCGCGGATGCGCAACTGGTGATAGCCAGAGCGGAGATCAATCTTCGAGAAACAAGAGGCACCTTGGAGTTGATCAAAGAGGTCGTCAATACGCGGTAAGGGATACCGGTTTTTAATGGTGAGTTTGTTCAACTCGCGGTAATCAATACACATGCGAAACGATCCATCTTTCTTTTTAACGAACAACACCGGAGCACCCCAGGGCGAAGAGCTAGGGCGAATGAATCCTTTAGCAGTCAACTCTTGAAGTTGGCTGGCCAATTCTTGCATCTCAGCGGGTGCAAGACGGTAAGGAGATTTAGCAACGGGGGAAGCACCAGGGACAAGATCAACACGAAACTCGACTTCACGAGCGGGAGGGATACCAGGAAGATCATCAGGAAAAACTTCAGGAAAATCACGCACAACAGGGATATCGCGAAGCTTCTTTCCTTCATCGGGTTTAACCACATGGGCTAGAAATGCAATACACTTCTTCCGCATGAGTCTTTGGGCTTCGGCGCAAGACATAAGTTTAAGACCACTGGAGGGTTTTTCGCCGTAAATATGAAGATCACCATTTTCTCGAGGTATGCGAATCAATTTCTTGGCGCAAATAACTTCGGCGCGATTCTTCGAGAGCCAGTCCATACCAATGATAACATCAAACCTTCCAAGAGGCATAGGGATGAGGTCGATCAGAAAATCGTTTTCGTTAAGGTTAAGCGTGCAATCTTTAATTACCGAGTTTATTAAAACAGTTTCGCCATTAGCCAATTCAACTGAAAAATCTTCTTTTAAGTTATCGCGCGGTCGCGCAAGCTTCCGCTCAAAGGCGCGAGAGATAAAACTTCTATCGGCGCCAGTATCAAAAAGCATAGATGCATAAAATCCGTTAAGCAAAAATGTACCATTAACTACGTCGTTATTCGCTTGCGCTTGGTGCGCGGTTATGTTAAAAGCTCGGCCACGCGTCACTTGGTTCGAAATTTGGTTCACCGGATTCGCTTGAGTAATCTGAACTTGTAGCCTTGGGCACGCGTTCCGGAAATGACTTGGATCACCGCAGTTAAAGCACGATCTGGGTCGTGGGTTTTGGTAAGTTGGCTGTGGGTTCTGCGGGTAGGCTGGTGGTGTTGGCGCAATCGGATTGGAGGGAGGGGTTCTACAGTACTCAACGGAGTGACCTACGCGGCCACATCGGTTACATTGTCGACACGGGACTTGAGGTGGGTGATGAAGTCTACAGGTTGGGCAAAAGGGTTGGTTTCCTGTGTAAGGTTTCTTAGTTGGCGGGGCAGGAAGTGCTGGATTGGTTAAGGCATAGTTGTGGACTACAGGAGGTGCTGGGTAGGTTGACAGAGGGTTAGGCGCGTAAACTGGAGGTTGATAAATGGGTTGTTGGACAATGGGCGGGTTGGTAAGCGCATAGGCTTGTCTGCGCCTACGTTTCTGGTTATGGTTTGAGGGTTCTGGTTTGGTTTCTGTTGGTTCAGGGACAGTCTTGGGTTTGGTCTTCTCAGTTCCCCGCAGGAACAGGGTTCCTGCTCTGACATGGTTGTCGCTGAGCACAGCGGCCAACTCAATGGCGTCAGAGAGGGTAACTGGGTTTCTGGCCCATACAGAATCTTGAATTTCCATGGGGAGACCCCCAAGGAATTTCTCTATGGCTCGGCGGGAAGGGGTAACAAGGTGAGGGACCAGTAAGCTTAGCTCGTGGAAGCGCGTCGCGTACTCGCGCGCTTCACCGCTGTATTGCTTCAAGTTCCAGAATTCTTCCTCCAGGCGCTTAACTTCGTTGGGAGGGCAGAATTCTCTCGTAAGAATTTCCTTGAATTCCTCCCATGTCATGCTAGAAGCAGCCTCTGCGCCACGCGCATGAGCTACTCCATTCCACCATGTAAGCGCTCTGGATTCCAGGACACTGGAAGCATATAGGGTTCGTCTTTCCGAGGGGCATTGGGTATGGAGGAAAGCGTTTTCAATCTTCTCAAGCCATTGAAGCATCACGGTGGCTCCTTCAAGACCTGTGAACTTCGGAGGGTTACCCGCATTAAAGGACTTAATGTTATAACTGGAGGTATTAGCATTATTTTGGCTCAAAGCTTGGGCTATTGCGGCGGCTATTTCCTGGGAACGTTGCTGTCTACGCATGCACGAGGCTTCTCTTCTCTGAAATCGGCGAGATAGCGGAGGCATTTTATAAAAGTTTTAATTTTAGTTAATATCTTGGTTTTAGCGCAAAGTTTTAATCTTATAAAGCTTGGTTTCACGGAGTTAGATACTATCAAAAGTTAAAGTAAAATAAATGATCCTAAATGCAGACTTAATAGAGGTAACAAATTCGAATCAAGAATCGACAATTCATGTATCACCATGACTTTCCGAATTCCCAATTTAAAATATACGAGTAAACGAGTATTGGAGATTGACGATTCATGTATCACCATGACTTTTCAATCCTCAATATAAAACATACAAGAAAATGAGTATTGGAGGTTGACAATTCATGTATCACCATGACTTTTCAAGTCTCCAACCTCAGAACATAATCGTAAATGGAAATTGAAAATCAACTATTCATGTATCACCATGACTTTTCGGATTTTCAATCCCAACAAACGAATATGTAAGTAAAATCAATAAAAATCGAAATTCAGCAAAAAATCGAAATATCGCGAAATAAAACATAAAATCATATACTGCGCAAGCGCGAGCATATTCATAAATAACGAGTAATTAACAATAAGCGCGCAAACATGAGATTTCTCTCATGCGCGAGAGGGGACTCTTAGGTATTCTAGGCCGTTACGTCTAACCACCTATCCTAAAGTCAACGAGCTCTGATACCAATCTGTAACACCCCGACCAAAGGCGGATTATACATCGGGGCGCCACATATTGCTTCATTACTCGCGACACTATTGGTGTCAATATTTATTAATACACATTTTATCGCGCACGCGCAGCGGGGAAAATAAAGAACATAAATCAAACATAAATCAATATATTATATATTATAACATTCAAACAACATTAACTTGTCTTGATACATTTTAATTCTAGGTCCAAAAGTAAAAACGTCCTACGTGTCCACAAGCTCCAAAACAGCTACTGCAAACCTGAACATGTGTTAAAATAAACGTCAAACACTTGCGTGTTGGTGAGAAATCAAGTTTAATAGATAATCATAGATAATCACAGTAAATCTGCGCGCAACACGTGTATGTCTAGAGTTTAACAAGGGTGTAATCAGATTGTGATCAAGCCTAAGATAGTTCATAGATCATAGTTCAATCCATGCTCCCAATTGAGCATAAAAACGAGAAAACATCTGTGCAAGTGTAAACAAAGAAAACCGTAAACGATAGGTCTCCCGTGTTCAACTAATGGTACCAACGGAACTGCGGAATAGGCCGAACAAAGCGGTTAATGATACACACATACAAATAAACAGCCAAGTAAACGTCCTCAACACATGGGATACTGCGCGACTAAAGTTCATAAACAAGTTTAAGACTCAAGTTTTGTATGAACACATGAACATCCCAAAGCATTTAAAATAAAAAGGGATTAGATACGAGATAACTCACTTGATAAACGATGCGGTGATAGATAAAGCAAGAACCAACTTTAAACAAGCACAAGTTAACCTATAAATAAGATTATTGTTTTAACGATTGGTTTTAAGTCTTGATTATAAGTTAGCATAATTAATAAGTAAACTATTATATATAATATATATTACCGGAAAAGCAGGAAGAACAAGGAGGAAGACGGAGGCAGAGAGGAAGACGGCAGAGAGAGCAAGGAGCAAGAGAACAGGAGAGATTAAGTGTTTTGTGTGTGATGTGTTAGGAAAAATAATGTTATTATTTATAGAGAAACCCTAGGGAACACAATCCCTAGAAAAAGGGGAAAAGATCTCAAAAAGTAAAAGATTCCAAAAGCAAAAGATATCAAAAGATATGGCAGCTGCAGGGGGCAAGATAAAGCTGTCAGGGAACAGTAAAAAAAAGCATGGGCGGATCAGATAAAGGTACTGGTCAAGCATGGCAAAAGCAGATCTCAAAAGATAATGTCAGTCACTTTTTCTACCAACCAATGGGGGTTGGTACGCATGCTGCGCCGAAAGTAACTATTCAGACATTAGATAGGTTAGGTCAACAGCACAGAAGATAAGACAACACAAAAGCAAACGGCTAGATTTAAACAGAAGATACAAGGGTTAAGCGCGGGAAGGCTGAGTGCGCGAGCGCGAAGGCTGGCACAACATTCCTTAGCGCACTGCGGGAAGAATCACAAATCCTTAGCGTGCTGCGTGAAGAACAAGCATTCTAAGCGCATCGCGGGAAGAACATACATTCTTAGCGCATTGCGGGAAGAACATGCATTCTTAGCGCGCTGCGAGAAGAGTTCTCTTCACGCATCGCAGGAACAAGATGTCTTCACGCAGGCTTCCATGTAAGGAGTCTGGCGCGTGGAGCTGCAGACATCCTTAGGCGGGAAGAACCAAAGGACAAGCAAAAAGAAGAGGGAAACAAAGCGGAAAGAGAGAAGGAAGAGGGACGGGACGGCGGAAAGAAAGAGAGAGAAAGAGGCGGGAAGGAAAATATATATTATTATTAAAAGTAAAATATAAGTATAAATATTAAATAATAAAAGAGAGATCGGGTCAGAGAAACGGGTACCTGGGTCGGGTCGGATCGGGGCAGATGTCACAGCCAGCCCGGCCATAACACAAGTTGGTTCAAGATTAACTACATTTATGACACTAGACACTACAAGTGGGCCAAGTGGTAGAGTTATTCCGAATGTATGGTAAATTATACCCTTTTTAACTTAGATTACCTTTGAGCTCATTTACGTAAAAGCCAGTTGACGTGCTTATGGAAGCATTTTGTGGCGGAGGCTAGGTTGGGTGTCAACCGTCAAGACAATATCGTTTACACATCATCTTGCAAGAATTTAAACTCATCACCTCATCTTTAGAGAAGCAAATGTCATACTAGTAAACCACTAGATTATAAATTATGGTACAAATCTTAACACATGGACCTCTCACAGCAGAATTTTCATTTCTCCTACATAAAATACCAAATATATATATAAGCTCATGTGAATGTCGAATAAAAGCATACTTGGTTGTAGTCTTGGTGAGTTAATAGTCCCACAACCTCAAGCTCCCACATTAATAAATCCGATCTCCATGGTAAGATCAACATCCATTTTGTCAAAAAGAGCTGAAATTTAGTTTATCTAACGATATGTCAACGCGCTGATATATTCAACAAACCGGCCTCTTCCTACACATTTACACATTTAAAATTTTGATGTCTTTGCATTTTGGGATACGGTATTAGTATTACGTATAGTAATATGCAGTCCGTTGTAAATACCTAATGTGGCAATAGATTTGGCTTAGGTACGTCCAATTCAGTATGGTGGATTTTAATTAAGGTTTGATTAAGATTAGGTTTGATAGTTTATATAAATATATTTTACTATTGAACACCTTTTATTATCAACACACATAAAAATCATATTTGATATTACCCTTCAAGCTTTAGTTACCAAGGCGATTGGTTTTATCCGTGAGAATTGATCTTTCGCCACTTAGATATACGAAGTTTTATCTAAAACCTGATTCCACTAGATCAAAGACTGTTTAGTAGATACATATTTAGTACTCGTCATTAACTATCATTGAAACTCATTTTTTTTACCAATTGATAATACAACACCAATCAATATTCAAGAAACCTTAACGTTACAACATTACACATACCATCACAAATAAAAGAACATACAAATTGTGGACTGTAATTTCATTTTCGTCAAAGAAGAAATAGTTAGAAACATGATAATTTCCACCTGTCACGGGTGTACCCCTGTGGCCCGACATATGACGTGTCCATATTGACCCTAAATAGAACTCACACTCACACTATCATTCTCGCCTACATATATATAAATCCATCAACTCATGAACTTAATTCAACTCATTCGTTTCCTCTAATTAATTTAACGTTAATTACAATTATCATATAGGAAATAATGATGCAATATTTACCAAGTCATGGGTATGATCAGTTTAGTGATTGTTCAAGTATGATCAGAAACTTGGTATACAACAATCATTGGGTAGAAGATTTTTCAGCAAACACGGAGGCAAAGGCGGCGGAGGCGAGAGCGGCAGCCGCTTTACCGACACAGCGAAGCGGAACGGAGACGGCGGAAGAGGATCAATGGCCACCTTGCCACCCTCCGTAGCATCCTACCCAACACCGTCAAAGTACGTACTACCCACCTTCCACATTTCATTTTATTCATAAAACCCTCTCTTTATTAATTAAAGTACATGTTTGAAAAGTTGTCATTTTTAATTATTAGTATAAACCTAAAACTTTATCTGTCGAAACACGAAATGAATCTAACCTTATCCATGACGATGTTTCCACGGATTTTGAGATGAACGAACCACGTCTTGATCTTCTTCTTCAGCTGCGCCTGAGACCTGCGATGGCTTTATGGAGGTGTGGAGGTGACTGCTAAGATATCCTGAGGATTTCTTGTTTACAGACACAAAAAAGTGATGGTGGCTCTTATTGAGCATGACCCCTGAATAAGGAGGTGGAGACCTCCTTATATAGAGAGTCTCATGGCCACCATCATGGTACCCTAATGGGCCTAGCCCAGTTAGGGTTACCTCCACAAAACCCCCTCAGCCCAATAACATTGTATTAGTCCATGTAATAAAATAAGCCAAACATAATAGATTTAGGGTCGTAGAACCGGGTTTTAGTACCATACCCCTACAAGCCCCCCAAGTCCAGCGTTGCTCCTGGGCGCGCAAGCGTCTAGGTGGAGCGCTGGACTTTATAAGGTGTGAGGCGGTTTTTTCCCTTTTCTTTGGCCTTGTCTTTATTGTCTTTTGAGTTTTGGGAGGTTTTCTTCATGATGGTGACATGTTGTAATAAAAGCCTGCGCGCGAGGCGACTTACAAGCTATAAGGATAATGAAGCCTGCGCGCATGGCGACTTATGAGTTGTAATAATAATGAAGCTGGCGCGAGTTGCGGCTTACGAGCTATAATAATAATGAAGCTGGCGCGAGAGGCGACTTACGAGCTAAAATAATAATGGAGCCTGCGCGCAAGGCAACTTATGAGCTGTAATAATAATGAAGCTGGCGCGTGAGGCGACTTACGAGCTATAATAATAATGAAGCTGGCGCGTGAGGCGACTTACGAGCTATAATAATAATGGAGCCTGCGCGCAAGGCGACTTATGAGCTGTAATAATAATGAAGCTGGCGCGTGAGGCGACTTACGAGTTATAAGAATAATGGAGCCTGCGCGCAAGGCGACTTATGAGCTGTAATAAAAATAAAGCTGGCGCGTGAGGCGACTTACGAGCTATAAGAATAATGGAGCCTGCGCGCAAGGCGACTTATGAGCTGTAATAATAATGAAGCTGGCGCGTGAGGCGACTTACGAGCTATAAGAATAATAACAGCTTGCGCGCGAGGCGTCTTATGAGCTGTGTGAATAATAAAGCTTGCGCGTGAGGCGTCTTACGAGCTATAAGAATAATAACAGCTTGCGCGCGAGGCGTCTTATGAGCTGTAATAATAGAGCTTGCGCGTGAGGCGTCTTACGAGCTATAAGAATAATAACAGCTTGCGCGCGAGGTGTCTTATGAGCTGTGTGAATAATAAAGCTTGCGCGCGAGGCGTCTTACGGATGTCGAAACACGAAATGAATCTAACCTGATCCATGACGATGTTTCCACGGATTTTGAGATGAACGAACCACGTCTTGATCTTCTTCTTCAGCTGCGCCTGAGACCTGCGATGGCTTTATGGAGGTGTGGAGGTGACTGCTAAGATATCCTGAGGATTTCTTGTTTACAGACACAAAAAAGTGATGGTGGCTCTTATTGAGCATGACCCCTGAATAAGGAGGTGGAGACCTCCTTATATAGAGAGTCTCATGGCCACCATCATGGTACTCTAATGGGCCTAGCCCAGTTAGGGTTACCTCCACAAAACCCCCTCAGCCCAATAACATTGTATTAGTTCATGTAATAAAATAAGCCAAACATAATAGATTTAGGGTCGTAGAACCGGGTTTTAGTACCATACCCCTACATTATCCATATAGTACTTTTGTCTTTTCGTGTTTTTATATATTGTTTTCTTTTCTTTTCTATTAGCGTGTGATAAAATAATAGGTACATTTTTTCCTTTGAATGGTCAAATAATAACACGAGCCAATCATACATCAAACACCCGAGTACAAGATTATAATTAAAAAGAAAAGGAACACCAAGATTTATTAATCTATTTCCACTAATTTCTCCCGTTCTTCACTAAAGAAAACTAAGTCTTTTAATATTTTTCTTGAGTCTACTCACAGAAACCCTTTTGCTATTGAATAGGGTCTCATTTTGAGCCTTTCAAACACACCAACAAAATAGTCGGCACATGATTTCTAATTAAAATGTGAAAGGTATTAATTACTTAAAATAAAAAGGAAAAAAACATTTTTACCTTTTAATTTATTATCAATTTTTCACAAAACTATTAAGCACTTAGATTATATATATATATATTAGAACGACAACTTTCTTCTTATCTTTAGGCCATCGCACTTTTTAATTTGGAAATCCCGAATGCCTCACTTTAGATTTAGATTATGTTCATAAACAACTACCAAACTAACTTTGTATATGTTTTTTATAATCTTACAGATCACCCACACATGTATAGATCGTATACATAAATGTAAAATCGAAATAATTAATTCATATCTATTGTATTTGATTAATAGAAACCATAATCGTGACATGTATATTATTATTTTTTGAGTTTTTGATATTAAAAAATGAATGGCTTATTTGTTGTGTTTTACCCTTCCCATTTGATTCAAAAGGCTATATATTTTTATCACAATTTAATGTCATGTTGGTTGCAACGTACATTTTCATTTTTGGCAGACAGATAAAGCTTCATTACTGTTGAAGCATGAAATGAATCTGACCTGATCCATGACGATGTTTCCACGGATTGCGAGATGAACGAACCGCGTCTTGATCTTCTTCTCCGGTTGCTTGAGATCTGCAATGGCTTTTTGGGGGTGTGGAGGTGACTGCTAAGAAATCTCAAGGATCTCTTGTTTACAGACACAAAAATATGGTGGTGGCTCTTATTGAGCCTCTCTTAATAAGGAGGTGGAGACCTCCTTATATAGAGAGCCTCATGGCCACCATCATGGTACCCTAATGGGCCTAGGCCAGTTAGGGTTACCTCCACAAAACCCTCTCAGCCCAATAACATTGTATTAGTCCATATAATAAAATAAGCCAAACATAATAAATTTAGGGTCGTAAAACCGGGTTTAGTACCATACCCCTACAAGCCCCCCAAGTCCAGCGTTGCTCCTAGGCGCGCAAGCGTTTAGGTGGAGCGCTGGACTTTATGAGGTGTGTTAAGACATGAGGCGGTTTTTTCCCTTTTCTTCTGTAAGGCCCCGAACCCGGTGACCCTACTTTAGCGTCGGATTTACTCATAAACACAGTTCTTCAAATCAGAGTTTAATAAAACTTTTCGCGGAATATAAAACGTCAATCATTTGTTACAAAACATTAAATCTTTTCCTTGATACCATAACACCAAAACTTTATATTTAAAACATCTTTACTTCTTTCTTCAGATGCCAGCCGTTCAATCCATGCCATGTGCCATCCTCATGCTAACTCTATAATCAGCTCACCTGCGTGCATACTAAAAGTCAGCTACGCTGAGTGAGTTCTAGTTAATCACATAATCATACAATACATTCTTGCATTTCATACATTCTTACCTTCATACTTTTATACATTCATATATTCATACTTTTATTCATTCATACTTCTATACATTCATGTATTCATGCTTTTATTCTTTCATACTTCTATACATTCATGTATTCATACTTTTATTCTTTCATACTTCTATACATTCATATATTCATACGTTTTAAAGAGCCTTTCGCCCTATAACCTCACAGATATTATAAGGGTCTGGTCCCTAACATCACAGATATTATAAGGGTCTGGTCCCTAACATCACAGATATTATAAGGGTCTGGTCCCTAACATCACAGATATTATAAGGGTCTGGTCCCTAACATCACAGATATTATAAGGGTCTGGTCCCTAACATCACAGATATTATAAGGGTCTGGTCCCTAACATCACAGATATTATAAGGGTCTGGTCCCTAACATCACAGATATTATAAGGGTCTGGTCCCTAACATCACAGATATTATAAGGGTCTGGTCCCTAACATCACAGATATTATAAGGGTCTGGTCCCTAACATCAACCTGACAGTACGTGCAATATCCGAAGATCGTTCACGTACCATCAAGCAATCATTCCTATATATCATATCATTCACATAAGGCATACACTTATCTCTTAGGATAAGCGTATTAACAAACATATCGAGTATGCACACAGCCCCGAAAACATAACACATAAATGGGGCTAGAAACTCACCTGAACTCTGCTTCTGTTTCTGATAGCTGTAAATCCCTTCTCTTAACTGGGCTCGGCTGACTGAACAAGTTACACGTATCAATTAACTATCACCTCTCATAACGTATTTCTATCTTTATATGACCCACAACGAACGGGGGTCCGGGGGGCAGCGCCCCTGGCAGCGGGGTCTAGGGGCGGCAGCCCCTAGCAGGGTCCAAGGGGCAGAGCCCCTGGCTGGGGTCGAGCTGCCAGGTCAGCTTGGAAAAATTTTATTTCCATTAACTGTCTTAACACATTTCCCATTGGGTTTTTAATTTATTTTCTAAACGAACTTCACTTCAGGCGAAGTTAAACCTTAGGCGAACTTGGCTTCAGGCGAAGTTAACCCTCGGGCGAACTTGGCTTCAGGCGAAGTTAAACCTTAGGCGAACTTGGCTTCAGGCGAAGTTAAACCTTAGGCGAACTTGGCTTCAGGCGAAGTTAAACCTTAGGCGAACTTGGCTTCAGGCGAAGTTATCCTTGGGCGAACTTGGCTTCAGGCGAAGTTAAACCTTAGGCGAACTTGGCTTCAGGCGAAGTTAAACCTTAGGCGAACTTGGCTTCAGGCGAAGTTATCCTTGGGCGAACTTGGCTTCAGGCGAAGTTAAACCTTAGGCGAACTTGGCTTCAGGCGAAGTTATCCTTGGGCGAACTTACGCTTGAAGGCGAAGTTACGCTTGAAGGCGAAGTTCATCAGGCGAACTTAATCTTGCAGGCGAAGTTATCGCGCTGCAGATCTGTTTGCCCATAACTCCTTCGTTTCTTAGCCAAATAACTCGATTTTGGTACCCACGGAATCGTATGATCAGCGCCTACAAACCCCAACCATCAAATCGGCCTAAAATCGACGTTTTAGGGGTCCGATTTGGGCAGTAAGGTTTCGGGTCCGGTTAACCCGTCAAATCCTAACCATTTTCAGTAATATTAGCTTTGCGGGATTAGTTCTTACCTTACCAACTCAGATCTATCAACAAATCTCGGGTCTCGGCTTCGAATCTTGATCGGTTAGAATGTGTGTGTTTTGAGTGTGTATGGAGTGTGTGTTGGGGAGTTGGTGAGAAATGAGATATTTTGGGATTTTGGGGGTATTTATATCCCTAAAATCCCATTCTCATTTAACCCATCTCAATTAACCCAGGTCCACAACCCACATCCATTACCCAACACTAGCCCGACCCATACCAACTCCTATTATATTATTTATTTCCTGATAACCCGAGTAAACTTTCCATCTATTAATAAGTAATATAACTAATATTACCTTAGAAATTTCGGGATGTTACAAGTCTTTCCTCCTTAAAGAGGTTTCGTCCCCGAAACCTAACTTATTCCCTATAAAAGGAAAACTTCTTACATTTATACGTTTTAAAGAATTGCTTTCGCTTTCTGAGTTACCCTTCCTACTTCCGACTTTACAGCCATCGAATGGTGGTCATGTGTTTTAGCTATTTAAGGTAGCTTGTCCATGAAGCCCTCGATGTGCCAAGTCTCATTTCAATCTTCAAGAGGCTTTGTCTTATATCATATTAATGCTAAAGCCTAAGTCGACACTCTATCACAACACAACAATTTATCATGACTAATTTGCATTCAAACAATTCGTATCATAATTAATAAACACCAGTCTAAACTTCAGCATAAAATAACACGCATAGTCATTAATAAGTCAAACATAACATAAAATAAAGTCATGGCTAGTAGCTAGCCTTCTTGAATGATCTTTTCCAAGCATGCGGAGGAATCTGTTAAACCTCAGGCACTCTTTCCTCCTTCCTGTTCTCCCTTTGGCGTCTTGCAATCCCTTGCTAGGTGCCCACGTCCTCCACAGTTGTGACACCTATGGTAATCATTACATTCCCAAGAGGAATGTCCTGCTCTTCCACACCTGTAACAAACACCTAATCCCTTTCTGCACTCTCCCGCCCCTGATTCCTTGCAATCCCTAGCCATGTGGTCAGCTTCCCCGCATTTGAAGCACTTTGGACGATCAGGGCATTCTCGAGAATAATGCCCACTCTTTCCACACCGATAGCACCTGTCTGTCCCAGTCTTGCATTCTCCCTGGTGCACTCGCCCACATGTCTCACATGTATCCTTGTTCCCACCCTTGGCCTTCCTCTCATCAGTTGTTGTCACCATCACGCCAGACCGCTTAGTAGAGGTAGCCCATTTCTTTTCCTTCTCTCCCCCCACCGTTCTTGTTTCCCCACAATCCCTAGCAAAGTGACCCGACTTACCACACTTATAACATTTCTGGTCCTCGGTGCAATCACGAGTTATGTGTCCCTTCTTCCCACATCGGTAGCACTGATTTGGACCAGCCTTGCATTCACCTAGGTGCATCTTCCCGCACACTTTGCACGTTTCCCTTCCCGCGACCCTTGGTATCTTTTTCCCAGCATACTCCACGACATCTACAGATCTTTTGGTTCCTTTCGCTCCTCCCTTTTCATCATCACCACTCTCACTGTCCTTTCCTGCCTTCAAAGTGGCCCTTGCATGGTTTTCAGCAGACCTGTCAGTACGAAATTTCTTCTCTGTAGCAGCTACAGCGTAGGAAATGGCAAATCGAACAGCAGGATCCAGCTGATATCCTTCATCGCTGCTTGGTCCTTGCAAAGTTTCACTTTTCTCCTTTCTCGAGGTAGTAACTAGTTCTTCAGAAGGTTTTCGGACAACGCGTAATCCAAGAGGACGTCCAGTGTGACCTCCCTTTCCAACAAACCTTCTTGCTCCAGCCATTAGTATTCTTAAATGGAAAACACAAACATCATCACTCAAGGAACTATTTAGTACAAGGATAGCAAGGCTAACAGGTAATAACAGTGGCCAGTTGTGACTAGCTGATCACGTTGCTTTCCGTGTCCTATACACTTCCCTTTATGAGTCTATTTGTGCTGGTTCTACTTAAGCAATTAGTCAAATCAAACAAGCAATTATTCCTATCCCTATCGTTCACATATCTTTTCATTCTCATTAACATATATCATTTAATCGTACACTTTACCTTTACTGATCTTGCTTGAGCGACACATGGCATTCTTGAACTGGCATCTTCTTTCCTTTCTTACTTAAATCCCATTTTCTGTTCGAGTCTAAGCATGTAGGATGCTTAAATCTCTCGAACTTATGCTCTGATACCAACTTGTAAGGCCCCGAACCCGGTGACCCTACTTTAGCGTCGGATTTACTCATAAACACAGTTCTTCAAATCAGAGTTTAATAAAACTTTTCGCGGAATATAAAACGTCAATCATTTGTTACAAAACATTAAATCTTTTCCTTGATACCATAACACCAAAACTTTATATTTAAAACATCTTTACTTCTTTCTTCAGATGCCAGCCGTTCAATCCATGCCATGTGCCATCCTCATGCTAACTCTATAATCAGCTCACCTGCGTGCATACTAAAAGTCAGCTACGCTGAGTGAGTTCTAGTTAATCACATAATCATACAATACATTCTTGCATTTCATACATTCTTACCTTCATACTTTTATACATTCATACATTCATACTTTTATTCATTCATACTTCTATACATTCATGTATTCATGCTTTTATTCTTTCATACTTCTATACATTCATGTATTCATACTTTTATTCTTTCATACTTCTATACATTCATATATTCATACGTTTTAAAGAGCCTTTCGCCCTATAACCTCACAGATATTATAAGGGTCTGGTCCCTAACATCACAGATATTATAAGGGTCTGGTCCCTAACATCACAGATATTATAAGGGTCTGGTCCCTAACATCACAGATATTATAAGGGTCTGGTCCCTAACATCACAGATATTATAAGGGTCTGGTCCCTAACATCACAGATATTATAAGGGTCTGGTCCCTAACATCACAGATATTATAAGGGTCTGGTCCCTAACATCACAGATATTATAAGGGTCTGGTCCCTAACATCACAGATATTATAAGGGTCTGGTCCCTAACATCACAGATATTATAAGGGTCTGGTCCCTAACATCAACCTGACAGTACGTGCAATATCCGAAGATCGTTCACGTACCATCAAGCAATCATTCCTATATATCATATCATTCACATAAGGCATACACTTATCTCTTAGGATAAGCGTATTAACAAACATATCGAGTATGCACACAGCCCCGAAAACATAACACATAAATGGGGCTAGAAACTCACCTGAACTCTGCTTCTGTTTCTGATAGCTGTAAATCCCTTCTCTTAACTGGGCTCGGCTGACTGAACAAGTTACACGTATCAATTAACTATCACCTCTCATAACGTATTTCTATCTTTATATGACCCACAACGAACGGGGGTCCGGGGGCAGCGCCCCTGGCAGCGGGGTCTAGGGGCGGCAGCCCCTAGCAGGGTCCAAGGGGCAGAGCCCCTGGCTGGGGTCGAGCTGCCAGGTCAGCTTGGAAAAATTTTATTTCCATTAACTGTCTTAACACATTTCCCATTGGGTTTTTAATTTATTTTCTAAACGAACTTCACTTCAGGCGAAGTTAAACCTTAGGCGAACTTGGCTTCAGGCGAAGTTAACCCTCGGGCGAACTTGGCTTCAGGCGAAGTTAAACCTTAGGCGAACTTGGCTTCAGGCGAAGTTAAACCTTAGGCGAACTTGGCTTCAGGCGAAGTTAAACCTTAGGCGAACTTGGCTTCAGGCGAAGTTATCCTTGGGCGAACTTGGCTTCAGGCGAAGTTAAACCTTAGGCGAACTTGGCTTCAGGCGAAGTTAAACCTTAGGCGAACTTGGCTTCAGGCGAAGTTATCCTTGGGCGAACTTGGCTTCAGGCGAAGTTAAACCTTAGGCGAACTTGGCTTCAGGCGAAGTTATCCTTGGGCGAACTTACGCTTGAAGGCGAAGTTACGCTTGAAGGCGAAGTTCATCAGGCGAACTTAATCTTGCAGGCGAAGTTATCGCGCTGCAGATCTGTTTGCCCATAACTCCTTCGTTTCTTAGCCAAATAACTCGATTTTGGTACCCACGGAATCGTATGATCAGCGCCTACAAACCCCAACCATCAAATCGGCCTAAAATCGACGTTTTAGGGGTCCGATTTGGGCAGTAAGGTTTCGGGTCCGGTTAACCCGTCAAATCCTAACCATTTTCAGTAATATTAGCTTTGCGGGATTAGTTCTTACCTTACCAACTCAGATCTATCAACAAATCTCGGGTCTCGGCTTCGAATCTTGATCGGTTAGAATGTGTGTGTTTTGAGTGTGTATGGAGTGTGTGTTGGGGAGTTGGTGAGAAATGAGATATTTTGGGATTTTGGGGGTATTTATATCCCTAAAATCCCATTCTCATTTAACCCATCTCAATTAACCCAGGTCCACAACCCACATCCATTACCCAACACTAGCCCGACCCATACCAACTCCTATTATATTATTTATTTCCTGATAACCCGAGTAAACTTTCCATCTATTAATAAGTAATATAACTAATATTACCTTAGAAATTTCGGGATGTTACATCTTCGGCCTTGTCTTTATTGTCTTTGAGTTTTGGGAGGTTTTCTTCATGATGGTGACATGTTGTGGTCCTTATGATAATGATGGTGCACTAGCATGAATAAGATATAGCACGCATCATAACAATAGTGGCGCGGGGCCTGATAAAAGATAAGAGTGCGCGTTTCGATAATAATGTAACATAACTTGCGCGCGAGGCGGCTTACGAGCTATGAGAATAATAAAGCCTGCGCGCGAGGCGGCTTACGAGCTATGAGAATAATAAAGCCTGCGCGCGAGGCGGCTTACGAGCTATGAGAATAATAAAGCCTGCGCGCGAGGCGACTTACGAGCTATAAAATAATTAAGCTGGCGCGTGGCCATGTGGGATATTATTAGGCTCCCGACCTTTAAGTTTGGCGCGTAGCCATATGGGTTTATAAGGATTCCCAACCTTTGGATATGGCGTGTAGCCGTTTGGGATATTGTTAGGCTCCCGCCCTAAGATTCGGATGTCTTCCATCGCGATAATGTTGTGGTGGTATACCACGATAGTCCCTTAGTTCATTGCTGCTAAATAAGGTTGTCCTTATCCTGATTTGGGATTAGACTATTCTCATTTGTTGTGTCGCTTACGCATAGGTTTTGGCTTTGTGTCATGCGCAGATGTTTCATGCGCTTGCGCATAGGCTTTGGCTTTGTGTCATGCGCCACGCGCAGATGTTGCATGCGCGTGCGCGTAGACTGTGTGTCATGCGCCACGCGCAGATGTTGCATGTGCGTGCGCGTAGGCTGTGTCATGCGCCATGCGCAGATGTTGCGTGCGCTGATGTGATATGCGTGAGCATGTGATGCGTAAGCATATGTAATATGCGTGAGCATATGTGATGCGTGAGCATATGTGGTGCATGAGCATGTGATATGCGACTGCGCTCAAGCATCATGGCGGTGCGCATGTAGAATGGCGGAATGGTTGATCCGCGGTGGCGCGCATGTGACGTGGCTTGTGTTAATAGGTTTAATTATGACGGCGTGTTGAGCGGAGCGGAGCTGCGTTCGGTCTTGTATTCGGCGCGAAGCCGTATGGGTTTATGAGGATTTGCAACCTTTAAGTTTTGCCGCGGCCGATGGCCGTATGGGTTTATGAGGATTCCCAACCTTTAAGTTTGGCGCGTGGCCTTATGGGTTTATGAGGATTCCCAACCTTTAAGTTTGGCGCGTGGCCTTATGGGTTTATGAGTATTCCCAACCTTTAAGTTTGGCGCGTGGCCTTATGGGTTTACGAGGATTCCCAACCTTTAAGTTTGGCGCGTGGCCTTATGGGTTTACGAGGATTCCCAACCTTTAAGTTTGGCGCTTGGCCTTATGGGTTTATGAGGATTCCCAACCTTTAAGTTTGGCGCTTGGCCTTATGGGTTTATGAGGATTCCCAACCTTTAAGTTTGGCGCTTGGCCTTATGGGTTTGAGGATTCCCAACCTTTACGTTTGGCGCTTGGCCTTATAGGTTTATGAGGATTCCCAACCTTTAAGTTTGGCGCTTGGCCTTATGGGTTTATGAGGATTCCCAACCTTTACGTTTGGCGCTTGGCCTTATGGGTTTATGAGGATTCCCAACCTTTACGTTTGGCGCTTGGCCTTGTGGGTTTATGAGGATTCCCAACCTTTAAGTTTGGCGCTTGGCTTTCTGGGTTTATGAGGATTCCCAACCTTTAAGTTTGGCGTTTGGCCTTATGGGTTTATGAGGATTCCCAACCTTTAAGTTTGGCGCTTGGCCTTATGGGTTTGAGGATTCCCAACCTTTACGTTTGGCGCTTGGCCTTATGGGTTTATGAGGATTCCCAACCTTTAAGTTTGACGCTTGGCCTTATGGGTTTATGAGGATTCCCAACCTTTAAGTTTGGCGCTTGGCCTTATGGGTTTATGAGGATTCCCAACCTTTAAGTTTGGCGCGTGGCCTTATGTGCGCATGCACGTCGACGGAGTGGTGACTCGCGGGGGCGCGTGCATGGCGGAGAGTTGCGCACACGCATGGTAGAGGGTTACGCGCACCTGCATGGCGTTGGAGACTTTTACGTAAAACCAAAAGCATTGAGTCGTCTTTCGAACTCACATGGTGGTTCCCGCGGTGGTTTCCAAGGGCGCTCACGCATGTCGGCGGAATGGTGACCCGCTGGCGAGCATGCGTGGTGGCAGTCTTCTGCGCAGAACCCACATGGTGGAGGTCTTTTGTGCGAAACCCACATGGTGGTTCCCGCGGTGGCACATGCATGGCTGCGGAGTGAGAATCCGCGGGCGCGCGTGCATGGCGACAGAAGTCTGGTAATTTTTGGATCTACAATTTGAGAGTTACATCTGTAATTTTAAACCTAAAATCCAAGTCTGTAATCTAGATCTAGATCTGTAAATCAGATCTAGATAGATCTGAAGCTCGTAGCGGAGAGAATTTAAAACCATCACAGATCCGGAGGCTTGATCATCCGAATCAGGTAGTTTCCTTTTTGCACAGATCTGGAAGCCTCTTTTAGATCTATGGATCTTTTTGAGCTTTAATAGAACAAGCCTTGAAGCCTTTTTCTGTAAACTTCCAGATCTGGGTTTTTCCTGGGAGAGATCTGACAGCCGAGATGAAAATCGAAGGGTAGTTCGTTGCCGTCCCACGGATGGCGCCAATGTCGAAGCATGAAATGAATCTGACCTGATCCATGACGATGTTTCCACGGATTGCGAGATGAACGAACCACGTCTTGATCTTCTTCTCCGGTTGCTTGAGATCTGCAATGGCTTTTTGGGGGTGTGGAGGTGACTGCTAAGAAATCTCAAGGATCTCTTGTTTACAGACACAAAAATATGGTGGTGGCTCTTATTGAGCCTCTCTTAATAAGGAGGTGGAGACCTCCTTATATAGAGAGCCTCATGGCCACCATCATGGTACCCTAATGGGCCTAGGCCAGTTAGGGTTACCTCCACAAAACCCCCTCAGCCCAATAACATTGTATTAGTCCATATAATAAAATAAGTCAAACATAATAAATTTAGGGTCGTAAAACCGGGTTTAGTACCATACCCCTACAATTACTAGCTGAGGTAGTACGGCGAATGAAGGAGTTAAAGATGATAACCTCGGAATTGGAATCAACGGGTTTGGATCAAAGCGACACAATACGAAACTATGAATATATGTGATTCCAAGTGAGAATGATGAACTTAAGTTGACATACGTTGGAGAAGATTCTAGTACCCAAAAGATAATGATAAAGGTGAGTATATGTTGTGAAGATAGGCCCGACTTGATAGTGGAGTTAACGAAGGCATTGGACATGGTACAAGGTAAATTAGTACGGACAGAATTAGGGACATTGGGTGGAAGAGTAAAATATGTGTTGTGGGTTCAAGTCTCGGCAGTAACAAGAGACCAAGGGTTACACGAGCTACGAAGAGCGTTAAAGACGGTTACTAACCGTGCATCGTTTGTGGATCCTCCTAGAAACAAAAGACCACGTTCTTCAAATTGTGTCTAATGTTAGTTTTTGAATGTTTTGAGGCATTTATAATGTGCAACAGGCCGGCACACTATTTTTACCCTTTTCAAAGGGTTTTTTACGCAAGTCTCTCATAGTATGATCTGATGAATAATGTCGATGGTTAGAGTTTGTTTGGTTAAATATAATTCGTCACATGCAATGCTCTCTCACATATATAGTCACATTGTCGGGTTGTACAAGCACACCGCCTACTATGGTGTGTGTATCTAATGCTTTAATATTCGGACTGTCCTGTTCTCCAATCTTCGGTCGTTGATTATCTTGCATGTACGTAGTTCATTACATATCGAGGTTCATTAGACATATTCTTAAGTAACAACTATGTTGGGCCAATAAAACCATTTATCATCTCATATGTATGATATAAATATGATCTATTGTGTCTTACAGTATTTCAAAATGGGACTTGAGGTCAAGTTTATGAAATTTCAAGTAGTTTTCTACAAAAAGAATGTTGTATACAAACTATACATGGGCATATTTTATCTTTATTTGTCCAAAAGACAACTAAAACTCATAATATATACGGAGTATATGATTATGTGTATTCACCAAGTACGACCCATGTGCTTGTAATTTTGTATGCCTACAAAGACTACAACCACATCCAATTTGGGTACTTTGCAACAACCAGATGCATGCATGGGTTCACGAGCCTATAGTAATTACCTTTCACTATACTGTCTACTTGGTTCGCTGTCTTGTAAACTCCTCACAGAATCTTGGTGTCAGAAAAACAAACAAAAAAAACAGACACACTTTGTCGAGTTTGATATGGATGGATGTATTCACCTTCTTTGAACCGACAACTCCTTGTTTGGGTAAATATGGATGGTTAAGTCTCTTTATAGTTTCATAGAAAAATATTAATATTATTAATGGAACATCAAAATAGAAGCTACCCATTTTTCGTATTTCAAACGTGTCTCCGATAGCGTCCTCAATCATGTTCATATCATAGTATTTTGAGCGTATTAAATCCATAAGACATAGAACTTTGTAAAATAACGAGAATATATCTTCTAGGAAAACGAAGATGTAGTTTTTGTCAATTAAACATACCAAAATATTTTCTTTATACATTGAGCAAATCAATACAAAGTTTAATTGACGGTTAAGAGTAGATAGTAATAATTATCAACTATTGGGCAATTATATGCGTGAAAATTCTATATGCAATAACTAAGTTACTATTGAGTAAATAACCACGGATAACCAAGCTGCTATTGATGATCAGCTTAGTTACTACGTATGCCATTTCCATTGTGATGGCCATTTCTATGCAACTTTTCATCATTGGAAACGGGCACTGGCGTTTGTAACCCCCAAATCAAATAGTCTTGAACAAATGCACTACGCAACACCTAGCCCATGTTAATGTTGTATGAATGGAAAATCAAAATCAAAGTTACCTCTTTTATAAATAGAGAATCACGTGAATTACAATTTTGATTAAATATGTATTACTTGAATCCTCATTTAACTTGTTAAATTTTTTCACCATTTGACATTTATATATATTTAAAATCAACAAGGGCCATGTGGATGATTTTCTTGGTTGACAGTGTCAATGTCTGGGATTAAACAGTGTCATATTTGCCAGAGATGTGTCTATATGTTACCTGTTGCATAAAAAATGAATTCCCTTCTACTAATTGAAAATTTTCTATACAAATTTGCTGTAGGGTTTTTATGTTTGGGCAACGACTAATTTATGGTGTTGTAGTTGTCTGGAATCTGGATATCGGCTACCGATATCATTCTCTTTCTATTGCACTGTGTCCAACATCGAAAAGAAGTCATCGTATGTCCTCAACATGGGTTTTTTCTAAGTTCATTTAGAAGGATTTCAGTTAATTGATGTACAACTGAACTTACAAAGTATAAAAAGGAGTAAATGACTAGTAAAATTGTAGCCAAATATAAAATGTCTCATGTATATACAGAAAACCCAAAACAATATAATACTAATTCTATATAGGCATATGGCTATTTTCAAACTCACTGTATTCATCAATGCTTGTAAAATACAAGATCTCTACTGCAATTGGTTTTCAAAGCTTCCTCTAATGCTTCAGCTTGGTCAAAACTAATTTTAAAAGTCACAATTGTTATGCCATCTTTCCCAGTCTCATAATCTTGCTTAATATCCTCAGCTTTGAATGACTGCAACTGTATATTTACCAAGAGATTAAAACATAAATATATAAAACCATAAACAAGTTTAAGTTTTTACTGCTAGAACATGATTTAACCTAACCTGATGGTAAACGACCCCCAAAAGATCGAAAGTAACCTCGACACCCATAGGGACCTGCAACATAAGGTTTTATATGTCAGCTACACTTATTATTGACAACTGTCAGGATGAATAAATTACCATTTAGCCAAAGTTGTTTTAAGAAACAACCATTGAAACTCATATCCCAATAAATCATTGTACTTGAAAACTCTTTCAAAATTTTTGGCATTTTGCCTGAAGATTTGCCCCTGAAATGTTTAGTTTATCCATGAAGATTATGCTCTACTGCCCAAATATTTGCTCCAAATTGTATTTTTAACTCTTGTGCATAATATTTTTGGCAAATCTTGAACACTTCCCAAAATCATATTTTGAATTCCTAGGCAAATCGCATTTGATAATTTTTGGACATCTTTACTATTTTTCGAGATGAATTTCAAAATGCTGTTTTTATTTGACCAATGGGGCCAAAAGATTTGCTTAAAAAGTGCTCAAAGTTTAGCAAAAATGTATGCAGCTTATCAACAAGCATTTGTCATATTTAACTAGGAGAAAAGAAAATTAGGAATAAGTTTCACAATTTGCAAGATGTATTCAAGATTCGTTAAACACAATTTGGGAAAAAGTGTTCTTAGTATGATACGTTAGAACTTTACAATTTGTCGAATACAATTTGGGGCAAAACATTAGACAGAAGTCATAAATATTCACATGCAGTGAAATATGGTGTGTTTTAATATTCTTATAAGATCAATTATTTTAAATATAAATGTGAGTATGGCAGCTTAAACATGAAGCATAATCAAATTGGGTTAACTAAACTTACTAGTGCTTAATCTAAGGTTAAAAGATACAACTAATGTTTTCCTAGTAGAATTTCACCAGGATTTTACCAAATGTTGTTTGGACTTTTGAAACAACTTTCAGGGTACAGTAATTAGAATGGAAATCAATCTTCTCAAGATAATAAACTCCAATAAGATTAAAAAGATTGAAATTTACCAACTTATGCCAAGAAAAGAAACAAAAGAATGATGAAAGCTCACAAGCGGATTTATACAATCAAGGCAATTGGTAAGGAATATTACCTGAGATTTAATTAGTTGTGTAGGGGCATTTTTCAAGCATTCGGTTGCTACTCCACCATATGCCCTGACTAATCCTCCAGTACCTAGTTTGATCCCTCCAAAGTGCCTAAGAATTAACAAACAAATTATTAATTTATGCTATTCAAAATGAAATATAACCAAATGTTGCAGAAGAATAAGTCCCGTGTTATTTTTCTATGTTGAAGTAGCAAAAATATTAACTTTTTATGAAGTAGATGATGTGAGTGAACTGTGAACATGAGATAATATATACCTAATGACAACAACCATCACTCTATCTAATCCTGAATTTTCGATAGCAGAATGAATCGGTTTTCCAGCTGTGCCAGATGGCTCACCGTCGTCATTACTTCGATACTGATTACCAACCTAAAATTCAAGCAAACAAATAATGAGCACTTTGAAGTTTGAACATGAATGCAGTATAATAAACACACACGTATATGATATACCTTATAAGCCCAGCAATTATGAGTTGCGCGTAGATCTTGAACCTGCACATTAATATAAGATGAAATCAAACGCTTTAACAACAAAAAAGCAAATCATATTACAAGCTAAAGAAGTTATTGCAGCTAAAAATGAGTAATAATTGCACTTAATGTTATGCTACAGAACTTCTTTAGTGGTGTCCTCTCACTTTAATCCAAAACAAAAATATAGGTCATGAAGGTACCAGTATACCTATCCTATAAGCTTATGGAAAAAGAATTTCAGATATATATTGAAGGTAATAAGAAATTACAGCCAGCAATCTCATAATTTCAAGGTTATCAATGAATAAATGCAACTGTGCAACCAATAACCATGGTTGTAAAAATCCCGACTAGGCTCTGATTAATCCCCGATTAATCGCTAGCCCCGCCCCCAACTGACTAATTTTGGGCTAGTCAGCCAATTTATCAGTCAACGGTCGAATCCGACAAAAATCAGGATTAATCTGACTTGGTCTGGCAAGGTTCTGGCCAAATTTAATGGTTTCCGGCATGATTCCAGCCAATTTCCGGACAAAATGTGTTTGTGTATATAAAACTGAAAATTACATATAAAAATGTGTGTATATATACAAAACTGAAATTTATATATTAAAGTACGATCCGATTAATCCTGATTAATCGCTAGTCCCCACCCTACCGCCCGACTAGCGACTACTACAACCTTGCCAAAAACCATGTCGTGCATGCATACAGGAGCAAACAGTGTTTTGAGTATATAACATATATATTCCGGGAGATTAATTCATTGTATTTACACAACCTTAATTTGTGTATTTAACTCAAATTCCATTATTTTCAAAATACTTAACCTCAAAGCATCTGTAGATACAGAAGTTACTAATTACTTTGCTTATTACTTACAAACATATACGATTAATATGGAACAACTAAGAGAGTAAATGAAATGGCTTAATTAGCATCGGTACTCGGTAATAATTTGGTATTCAACTATTATAAAGCCCTAATTTTAAAACTGAAAACAAAACGCAAAATTGGGCAATTTGCATTATATCGCAGCAACGGAATATGAATTTGTATACCTCGGAGAGAAAAGACTGGGCAGACCGCTCATCAGGAATATGACCGGCAATAGCGATGAATTTGCTCGCCGGTGTTACGGCTGGTGGTTGCGGTGACCATGGATCTAAGGAGGATTAGAGATGAAGAGATGCGGTAATGGTGGTGGTTGTGGAGGTAGCAATGGTAGTATGGTGATATCACGTGCATTTGGATACCACCTGTCTGTTCAAGTTTAGGAAAACTGGAAACCTTTTGCTTTCATACGGGTGTTGGTCGGGTTTGGTATTCGGGTTTAATTGTTTATGTTTATGATGTTTGAAGGTCTAATCAGAACCTGAAGTTAATAACATTCGGTTATGTTGGTTTTCGGGTATTATGTTTGACTGAGGCTTGTTGCGGGTATGAGTAGGATGACATGAATCATTGGTGGAGTTACATGCGTCGTGAGAAAACGTTGACCTTCAACTCCATTACCTCCCGTTATTACCACCACCTCCATTACCGCACATTGGCCAACGAAATAAGACGGAGCTCGATGGCTGAGTGTGGGTGATAATGGAGGTGGTAATAATGGATTAATGAGTGTTAAATGTTTTTAGAAGAAAGAAGGAAGGAGGCGTGGATTCATAATTTTGGTGTGGTGACACATTGTTCGGTCGTTAGTTGTAGTGTTTGCATATCCAGCTCAAACCCAACCTAGCAACCCTAAGTCATAAGTGTTTTTAATTAAATTGGCTTCATCTAATTAGGTCTTGATATGTGTCGATAGCCTTCATTTGTAGTTTGGTGACATTAACTTTATTCGGTCATAATCCATCTTAGCATTTCACACGTTGTTGAGTGTTGATGGATTAGATTCCAAGACGGTTCCATAAGTGTATGTATACCCCTTCACATTCGTTAGTCTTCGATTAACTTTATTCGGTCTTATCTAGTTTAGTATTCTTAGGTCACTAATCTTTATTTATCTAGTTTAGTATTCTTAGGTTACTAATCTTTTAAAACTAGTATGTTCGTTTGCTTAATTTATTTATTACTATTCAAGCACACCAAATATACATATGGGAAATTGGATGTGACGTATTTTTAAAAGTAAATAATTTTAGCGATAAATGCGTTTGTAGTTAAACAATGTAGATGTTGATGAGGATGATATTGTGAATGCTCTAACATGCACCCAATAAATATAGATTTTCATTTATTTTTAAGGATTAATTTCATATATACCCTTACAAACATTACAAATATCATATATACCCAAGCAAAACTTAAAATATCATATATACCCTTACAAAGTAATTAAAATATCATGTATGCCCTTATAAACACAATTAAAGTATCATATATACCCCTGTTAATTAATAATAATTTAATAAATGACCATTTTACCGTTATTTTTCAAAAAATTTAACTTTCATATACGCCAATTTTAACAAATAGATCATTCTACCCATTTCTATTACATAATGTGTTTATACCCTATGTTATTTTTATAGTTTAATTGACGTTTTTCACCTCTAACGACAACCAAATCGTCTCCCGTAACTTCTTCAAAATTGCAAACCATTCGAAGATTTATCGCATCGAATGGTCTACACTGTTAAACCTTATATCACATCTAATCAAACTAGAGTAATATGATCATTTTTTTTAATGAACTGGGTATATATGATATATTAATAACTTTATAAGGGCATATATGATATTTTTAATTTTACATGGGTATATATGATATTTTCAATATTTGTAATGAAATTGCCCCTATTTTTAATACTTGAATGTATTTTTAATTATTTTATAACATTTAGTAGAAAATTTGAACTTTCATTCATGTTTAGCAATATTTGTGTTAAGTTTATTCATAAGACTGAAGCAGTAATATGATTTCTTAAAGTTAGAGATCAAAAGTGAGATGTTGAAATATCACATGAGTTGTACATGACCGTCATTTATATTGTGTCAATCTATTTTACATTTGACTACAAAATAACTTTGTTTCTTACTATTAAATAAATAAACTACAAACAAGTGAGCATATCATAGTTTAACCATGACCATAGTCCCCATTTTGTTCATGACATACTACAATAACAAATATATTTTATTATAGGATTAGGGTGCCGTATGAGATGAATTATTTAATTAATGTGACTTAAAACATAACAGCCAGCTTTTATTCTTTGAAAATGACTATGATTTTTATTTTATATACATATTAAATGATAAATTTAATCAGCGAATATCTTATTACTACAAGTTTAAACCACTAGACCATATTTATAATTTATATATTATCTTATCCAACACGTTTGCAAGTGGTTATTTTATTTTAGTTAATTATTACATAATCATTTTCAAGATGCCATTAATTAATAGATCTTCATTTTCATTGGTGCACCCGTGATTTGTGAATAAATATAAAAATAAAATAATAATGACTATAGAGAAAAAAAAGATAAATATGGATGAAGTGTTGATAATCATGGCTGGTTGGACCGTCAATGCCATACACAACCGTTTAGTTTATTTATCTAAACAAGTTAAACTAGATGACAAGTTTTTCGTTTCGGATTGAACCCCAACTCAAATATTATTTGCTTGTCAAAAACATTAACCTAAACTTGAACACACTTAAATTGTGTAACAAGAACTTAATCATCTATCTTAACGAGTCAAACTGATAGGTAAGTTATAATCAAGTTGTAAATGTGTTAATGGGTTGTAATAGTTAAATTTGTTTACATTTAAACCAAACCGATTAATTCAAACACAACATGTTTATTCTATTAACCGGAATCCAAAACCTTTTTATTTTTGTGTTCTCCAAGAGTGAACACAATACCACCCACTCTACTTGAACGTTAGGAAAAAGAAGGTTAAAAATTTTAAAACTTATTCTAAAAGTAAGATAGTTATGATTTCTAACCTTCGAATGTTAGAAATGGGTCCTCTACTCAAAATGTTAAATTTCTATCCTTGAAAATTAACTTAACGTGTCTTACTACTTTAGAGGTCTTGAAAAATACTTGACGTATCCTTGAATGATACTGCACATGCTCATGACAGAGACATGATGAATCATTCATAATCATATTAAATTTTTATATTGTTTGTTTACATAATTCATATAATTTCAATTTTTTGTCACACTAAAAATGGGATTGAAAGGATTTGTTGAAGGTGGTATAGCATCAATAGTGGCCGGATGTTCAACCCACCCGCTTGATCTCATCAAGGTCCGGATGCAACTACAAGGCGAAAACGCCTCAGTACGCGCTGTTGCACCCGCACAACTGGGTGCCACCATCCCTGTCCCGGCCCCCCAACGTGTGGGGCCCGTTACGGTTGGGATGCGGATCATCCAGCAAGACGGGGCAGCAGCGCTGTTCTCGGGCGTATCCGCCACAGTTCTCCGTCAGACACTTTATTCGACTACCCGGATGGGCCTTTATGATATAATGAAGAAGAAATGGACCGATCCGGAAACCGGAAACATGCGGTTGTGGAAGAAGATTGGTGCCGGGTTGATCGCGGGTGGGATCGGGGCGGCTGTGGGGAACCCGGCCGACGTGGCGATGGTTCGCATGCAAGCGGATGGAAGGCTACCCGCTTTGCAGCGTAGGAATTATAAAAGCGTGGTGGACGCTATATCGCAAATGGCGAAAAACGAGGGGGTTGGTAGTTTATGGCGTGGTTCATCTCTTACGGTGAACCGCGCCATGTTGGTAACTGCGTCGCAGTTGGCGTCGTACGATCAGATCAAGGAGACGATATTGGACAAGGGTGTGATGGAGGATGGGCTTGGGACCCATGTGACCGCGAGTTTTGCTGCAGGGTTCGTGGCTTCGGTGGTCACGAACCCGATTGATGTGATTAAGACTCGGGTTATGAATATGAAGGTGGAGCCCGGAATGGCCCCGCCTTATGCAGGCGCAACTGATTGTGCGTTGCGAACCGTGAGGACCGAAGGTCTTATGGCACTTTACAAAGGGTTCATTCCTACAATATCAAGACAGGGACCGTTTACAATCGTGTTGTTTGTCACACTGGAACAGGTTCGGAAATTGCTTAAGGATTTCTGAAATTATTGGATGATTTGGTACTTGCACTATGAAAGTGGCATGGTTTATTGTTTACTTTTTCACTTTTCATTTAGGAAAATAAATTGTGTTGTCATGTGTTTTATGTATCATATGAAAGCCAATAATTTATTTGGAATATACTTTGATAATGATACATCTTAAATTAGCGTACTCTTAACTTAATTAGATGACGAGAAAATGGAAGCAAAAGACCAAATATAAAAAGATACATAACTTGTGCTATCACCGGTAGGTCTGTAAACGAATCGAATGTTCGGTTAACTGTTCGTGAAATGTTCAGCGAGAAGTTCGTTTATGTTCGTTTATTTAATAAACGAACGAACATGAACAAAAAGTTTGTGTTCGTTTAGTTAAACGAACGAACATGAACACATGTTCCGTTCGTTCATTTATGTTCGTTTATTTATGTTCGTTTGTGTCTATTTATTTATGTTTGTTTATGTATTAATAAAAAATAATTAAATATTATTTGGATGAGTCATTTACTTAAACTTTTATATTTGTTAATCTGTGTTCATTTTAAGTGTTTTCATTTATGTTCGTTTATGTTTGCTTTTGTTCATATATGTTCTTTATCTTTGTTTAGTTATATTCGTTTATGTTTATTTGTGTTCATATATGTTCTCTATCTTTGTTCAGTTATATATATTGTAGATTTTAAACAAACAAACCTAAATGAACACAAATGTTCATTTTTTAAATAAACGAACATGAACATAAATATTTGTTCGATTAAGTGTTCGTGTTTGTTTAAAGTTAGATGAACGAACATGAACATGCCCTTGTTCGTGTTCGTTCAATTCGTTTACATTCTTTCATTATTCACATTGATGAACACATCGGTCTTAATCTCTGAGCTTTGCCGATTTTATTTGTGTTCGTTTGTGTTCGTGAACCGTTCGTGAACACGTTATTTTCCTTAATGAACGAACACGAACATAAAATCTCGTTCGGTAAGTGTTCGTGAACCGTTCATGAACACACTATTTCCTTAATGAACGAACACGAACAAGGCCTTGTTTGTGTTCGTTCGGTTCGTTTACAGCCCTAATGACCGGTGACAGGCCCATAAGTAGCGGATGGAAAAATCTAAACAACCATATCATGTGACAAACTACCATAGATGGTTTGACCCAGTTATCATACCACAGTCGTATCAATTGATGTTCCGTCACCATAGATTTCTTTAATTGTAGTGATTCATACTTTTCCCTTTTTTAGTGAACAGAAATTTGAATTTCAAAATATTCGACACCGAATAAAAGAAAAGGTGTTGGAATTCAAGACCCAACATGGCATTAGATTGTTAATAAGTGAGTAACTCATTTGATAGAGAGATATGTTTTTTATATAGGTTCAAACCTATGAAAAAATAATTAAATTTATCAATGTAAAGTAGAATATGAGAATCATTTGCTATTAAAAAAAATATTAGACCAAACACCACCACACGGTTGTTAACAGAGGTGCTAAGGGCTTCTTTGCCATTCGCCAAGCCCTTAATGGGCATGAATGTTAAAGGTGAGATGATGTCCACCTTTAACCAATCATCAACTTTCTTTATTTGTTTCGTTATTTTATCTAAAATTTTTAATTAACCACCACAACCTTGTTAAAGTGTGGGTTAGTTAAACCCCATTGCCTTTGTTGCATAGTGCGACATAACTCATTTAGTTAAGCTACTACATTTTATCTTAGCCATAGTATGTGGAGATCTACGCATAGCATGGGGTGATGTGACCCGAGCCACTACGTAAAACATAAAGTCTGTCTTGCGTGATTCAATGGCATGGGTAAAGGTGGTTTAACTGTCATTTTTCAAGAAAAAGAAAAGTATTATTTTTTTAAATGTTTTTCTTTTTACTGCTATAAATAAAACTTAATTTTTTTTTATATTTAATACGGCTTGATTACAAACTTCTCAAAAAAAATTCGCCATCCAATTGATACCCTAAATTAACCATCTTCGTGATACATGCTATACATACAATGTGATCAGTCTGTGACGCTCGAGATGATAAGATCATAATATCTATGGTTTTGGCATGTTTTCTTCGAAGAAGCGGGTACAAACAATGACATAAACCTACTTGACCAGTCTCCGGTATTTAACAACATGATACGCAAAATAGCACCCGATTCTTCATTTCATTTTAGAGGGTCACAATACAAGTACGATTACTACATCATTGATGATTACCTACATCTCAAGTAGGATATCTTTGTCAATCCTTTTCATGCCTTCAAGATGCAAAACAAAAACACTTTAAAACAACATAAGAAGTTGCTAGAAAGCACAGTGAACGAGCATTCAGTGTTCTCAAACAACGTTAGCATATATTAAAATACCCGACACGTCTATGGAAACTTCGTAGAATACGACATGTTATGTATATAAAATACATGTGCTTAATTCTGCATAACATGATATTAAAGGATCAAGGCCAAACCTTTTGTGAGTATAATGAAATAGTTTTGAGGCGAGAACTATATTAGAAGAAGTTAGCAAGCAAAAAAAAAGCGTTAAATCAATGAATATAAACAACCAAAAAGTGAACAATCTCCGAGCAAATTTAGTGTCACATTGCCACACTTCACAACGAGTAAATGTAGTTTTTATTGTATTATTAATTAATAATGACGTGACACTCTTCACAAAGTAGAACCATGACTCACATTTTTTGACTTCATGTGGAAATGCCATTGAGCCCCAGCATGAAAGGTTCAACACTTTATAGCCTTAGTTTTAAACTTTTTACGGGCACAATATTTGCATTCCTCGTTGATTGTTGGTACTTAGAACTAGTTTACTATTAATATATATCATTTTAAAAGATATTATATTATAACTGTAGTAATTTATATAGGGTAAAGTTAAAATATAAAAGAAGACAAAAGTGAGAAGTGTGAGAAAGATTTTTGACCACACAAAAAAAACCTCTAAACATAAATTATAAAAAAATAAAAAAAAATCATAACTCAAAATATAAATAAAAAACAAAAAAAAATTAAAAAACAAAATGTTTCCACCATTATTACCGTTCAATTTTAAAAAAAAAATGACGAAAAGACACAATGGTGTGATTAAAGAGACAATGACGAAAATGAACAAAAGACACAATTATAACTAAAAAAAAGACACAATAGATCGCAAAATATAACACAATGTCGAACAAAATATAGCACAATGTTGAGTAATATAAACACAATATAAAGAAAAAAAGACACAATGTTAAACAAAAAAGACACAATCAATGACGAAAATACACACAATGATAAACAAAAAGACACAACGACTTTTTTCACTTACAATTGTGTTTTTTTTATAAGAACAAGAAAGACGGTGGAAACATTTTTGTGTTTTTACTTTTTTCGTTTTTTTATTATATTTTGAGTTGTGATTTTTTAATTTATTTTTTTAAAATTTTTTTGAGTGTTTTTTTGTATGACTACAAATCTTTCTTATCATTCTCATTTTTGTTACACTTTATAGAATAATTTGACTCATTTATATAATCGAAACAACAAATATATATATATCATTATATCTATAAGGTAAAGTTAAAATACAAAATGAGACAAAAATGAGAAATGTGAGAAGGATTTGTGACCACACAAAAACCCGTCAAAAATAAATTCAAAAAAAAATCATAATTCAAAATATAAATAAAAAAATGAAAAAAAAAACTAAAATGTTTCCACATCATTCCCGTTAAAAAAAATACAAAAAAGAATGATGTAAAGACACAATAACTCAAAGACACAATGACAAAAATGAACAAAATACACAATTATAACTAAAAAAACACAATAGATCGCAAAATATAACACAATGTTAAGTAATATAACACAATATAAATAAAAAAAGACAAAATGTCAAGGAAAAAAGACACAATCACTGACATAAATAAACTCAAAACATGATAACAAACAAAAAGACACAGCGACTTTTTTTTACTTATCACTGTTTTTTATGAGAACGAGATAAGTGGTGGAAAATTTTTGTGTTTTTACATCTTTCTTTTTTTTTATTAAATTTTGAGTATGATTTATTTGTTTATTTTTAAAAAAATTTTGAGTGCTTTTTTGTGTGGCTAGAAATTATTCTCATCATTCTTATTTCTGTTTTCTTTTGTAGAATAACTTGACCCTATATATATATATATATATATATATATAGGGTATATATATATATATATTATACACATATATATATCCACTTAACTAAACATATTTTATTTAATTACTTCATCAAGTTTTATTTTATATTTGACACTAAAGTAAGTTGATTGTGATATGGCAATGTTTTCTCGACAGCTGGATAGTAAAAGTTGACAAATGAAAGTCGTTTTATATAAGATAAACTGAATTGGTAAGAGACCTTTTAACTTGTATGAGAAGGCCATATCCTTAGGATGAAGCAAATGTTATTATACTAAAATAAAAACTGGCATTACACGAGCAAATGTTATAATACTAAACTAAAAAAACTAGCATTACACGTGATTTGATAAATAATTAAAATAAATAAGACCCGCTTTCTAAAATAAAGAAACAAAATTAAAGGTTGAAAAATAAATGACATATATAGTATAGATTTGGATCAAATACAAATGAAATTAACGTGCTAAATATGAGAATCAAGTAGAGTAATTATATATACAAGTGGTGTAATAATGTAATTACATCATAAAGTAATTATATAATTACTCCATGATAATTACTCTACTTGTATATATAATTACTCTACTTAATTATCACGTTTAGTGTGACATCTGCCCCGATCCGACCCGACCCAGGTACCCGTTTCTCTTATCCGATCTCTTTCTGTTATGATCTAATATTTATTTATACTTATATTTTACTTTTAATAATAATAATAATATATTTTCCTTCCCGCCTCTTTCTCTCTCTTTCTTTCCGCCGTCCCGTCCCTCTTCCTTCTTCTCTCTTTCCGCCTTCTTTTCCCTCTTGTCGCCGTCCCGCCCTTAAGCCTTGTTTCCCTCTTTTTCTTCTAACTCTTTGCTTGTCCTTTGTTCCTTCCCGCCTAGGGTTGTCTGCGCAGCTCCACGCGCTAGACTCCTTACAAGGAAGCCTGCGTGAAGACCACCTTTTACTGCGATACGCGAGACGAACTGTCCCCGCAGCGCGCTAAGGATTTTAGTTCTTCCCGCGGCGCGCTATGGATACCGTTCTTCCCGCGACGCGCTAAGGAATATAGTTCTTCTCGCGACGCGCTTAGAATTGAAGTTCTTCCCGCGGCGCGCTTAGAATTGTAGTTCTTTCCGCGGCGCGCAAAGGTTGGTTCTGTCTGCCTTCGCGCTCGCGCACTCTTGACCTTCTGTGTCTGCCTTCGCGCTCAAGCTTTCTCGCGCTATGTCTTGAGTCTTTTCTTCTGTTTAATCCAGCCGTTTACTTTTGTGTTGTCTTATCTTCTGTGCTGTTGACCTGACCTATCTTATGTCTGAAAAGCCACTTTCGGCGCAGCATGCGCACCAACCCCATTGGTTGACAGAAAAAGTGACTGACATTATCTTTTGAGATCTGCTTTTCCATGCTTGACCAGTACCTTTATCTGACCCGCCCATGCCTGTTTACTGTTCCCTGTCAGCTTTCTCTTATCCCCTGCAGCTGCCATATCTTTTGATATCTTTTGCTTTTGGAATCTTTTACTTTTTGGAGATCTTTTCCTCTTTTCTAGGGATTGTGTTCCCTAGGGTTTCCCTATAAATAATGATCTTATTTTTCCTAACACATCACACACAAACACTTAATTTAACCTCCTCCTTGCTCTCTCTGCCGTCTTCCTCTCTGCCTCCGTCTTTCTCCCTGTTCTGCCCTGCTTTTCCGGTAATATATATTATATATAATAATTTACTTATTAATTATGCTAACTTATAATCAAGACTTAAAACAGATCATTAAAACAATAATCTTATTTATAGGTTAACTTGTGCTTGTTTAAAGTTGGTTCTTGCTTTATCTTACACCGCATCGTTTATCAAGTGAGTAGTTTCGTATCTAATCCCTTTTTGCTTTTAATGTTTTGGGATGTTCATGTGTTCATACAAACTTAGAGTCTTAAACTGTTTACGAACTTTAGTCGCGCAGTATCCCATGTGTTGAGGACGTAGACTTGGCTGTTTATTTGTATGTGTGGATCATTAACCGTCTTGTCGGTCTATTCCGCAGTTCTCATGGTACCATTAGATGAACACGGGAGAACTATCGTTTATGATTTTCTCTTTTGTTTACACTTGCACAGTCTTTCTTGTTTGTGAGCTCAATTGTGAGCACTGGCAGTCTATGAATCTTAGAGTTGGTCCCGATCAGATTACACCCTTGTTGAAAACCAAACATACACATGTTGCGCGCAGATTTATTGTTATCTATGTATTGTATTAAACTTGATTTCTCACCAACACGCAAGTGTTTGACGTTTTATTTTAACACATGTTCAGGTTTGCAGTAGCTGTTTTGGAGCTTGTGGACACGTAGGAAGTTCTCTTTATTTTGGACCTAGATTAAAATGTATCAAGACAAGTTTTTGCTGTTCGAATATTATGATTTATAATATATTGATTTATGATGATTTATGTTATCTTGTTTACTTTGCGCGTGCGCGAATGAATGTATTTATTAAATATTGACACCCAATAGTGTCACGAGTAATGAAACAATATGTGGCGCCCCGATGTATAATCCGCCTTTGGTCGGGGTGTTACATTTAGCACGTTAATTTCATGTGTACGTTAACTATCCCCATATAGTATAAACAATAAGAAGCTAGAATTTCAAATTTATAAATTTGAGAAAATATCTTTATATACAACATTTGATTTTGACGAGGATTCACAACGTCATCTCATAATCATCATCGTACTTAATATATCACAACAATAGCAAAGCTATGGTAGGGTCTGAGGAGGGTAAGATGTAGACAGCCTTACGTGAATAGAAGAGAGGCTGCTTCCGGTGAGACCCCCGACTCGATAGTAGTTTTGCATCAAGCCTTGGACATAAGATACATAACACTCAACCATCGGGACAACGACCGATTAGTGCATGTATCATTGTCTTTCGGCTATCAACGCCACCACATTATGCCTGATTAACCTTCCGCCACTTTTTAACGTTATTTTCACGAGATTAGTAAAATAACGTCAAAATTAGTGCTATTTCACTTTTGCCCACCCGAGGGTTCACACTAAGGGTGTTCAAAACAATCTGAATCCAAATCCGTATCCGACTTATCCGGAAATCCGTAGCCGAATTATCCAAAAATTTGGATATCCGAAATTTCGGATATCCGAATCCCGAATATCCGAAAATTCGGATTCAGATTCGGATAGCAAATATGAGATTTTTCGGACAGTTCAGATATCCGAACTATCCGATATATAAAATTTATTATTTTTTATATTATTTTATATGATGAAACCCTCCTCCTTGTTTCAAAACATAGCCGCATAGAGTTTATTTCTCCATTTCAGCCTCTAGAGCTATCCACAACCAATTCACGCCTCCACTGCATCACCTTCGGCACTCGTCTTACCGTTAGCGTCAGTGTGTCACCACATCCAGGCTGCTCCAACCAACGTCTCACCATCAAACACCGCAACCCCAACCCTCGTCAATCATCACCATAGCCCTCATCGAGTCGTCTATCCTATTTCAGAATTTTAGTTGATGTAAGTTTGTTAGTTACATATTGTTAGATATGTAATTACAAGTTTGTCCCAAGGATTTGTTAAGTTACATTTACAGATTTGTCAAAGCTTTTATCACAGATTCTTAAATTGTTAGTTATGCTATACAGTGTTTTTTTCTTCTTCCTTCAGATTTTCGGATATCCGATTTACTATCCGAAGTTCGGATATCCGAAACTTCGGATATCCGGTTTTGAACACCCCTAGTTCACACATATATACATTATATGAGCGCACCACAAGCAAGGCGTGTCACATCGTCATCTAATATTAACAATTTAGACCACTTATGTTATTTACCTAGGATATTTCAACATACAGTCTCCATGGGAAACCAACTGGACATCGCAGAAACAAAACAGCCTTTTGGCTATTTTCGCTTGTTTATGCATGTTTGATCTTTAATCAATATTTCCCCGACTATTATATAACCTAATTGCTAAAATGATTTGACTAGGGGTGTCCAAAATACCCGAACCCGAGTAAGCTAATTAGGGTTGGGTTAAATAAAGTCTAAAAGTATCAATCAGGTTTTTCGGGTTGGACCGAATAAACCGAATTGTTAATAGGGTTCGTGTTTCAGGTTCAATTTTGGAAAAAAGACGGGTTTTGGATTAACCTGAATAACTCGATTAGTGGCGATACTTAACTTTAAATACAATGATGAAAAGATGAAATAAGCACTATAAAGGCAATATTGTAAGCTTTATAGAGGAGTTGATTATTCTAATTGTTCATGAAACGTTCGGTGAAAAGTTTATTTATATTGTGTTCATTTAATTAAATGAACGAACATGAACACATGTGTCACACCCCCGTCTAGAGCCTAGGAGCGTGACTCAATAGTTGGTATCGTGATTGTAAATAAATCAGAGTTATGTTTAATTGCGGAAGACTTATAAAACTTTAAGGATCGAAAGTGTAAAATATATTCAAAAGACGGGATTATAACACCCGCTAAAGTTACAAAATATTTATGTGTTTAATAATTACAAACCACCATGTTTATATATTAAGTTACAAAAGAAATCCGAGCCATCGGATATATCAGTAGCACTTCGATATTCCAAGTGCTAATCTTGTTCACCTGCAAAATGTAATAAAATACGTCAGCAACGAATGCTGGTGAACACGCTGAAGCAAAAATAACTCTTTTACTTTATTATCCCTCGAGACTACGCCTGCCTCGGCCCAACGTGGCTTAGGAATAACAAAGTCAAATAACACATTATAAAATAGAGCCTCTACAATAGGTCACCTCACAAACAACGCAGCGTTCGACTTCATTAAGTACCCGTAAATATACACATACGGTCGTACTCTTTGCAGGAGAGCGTCCTACGACCAAGGATGGTGCGATCATGCCCATACATCGCATAGTACCACCTATGTAAGGATCCAGACATATGTATACCACAGCTTGAGGGCTAGGTTTATACCCATAGTTATAATGGTTTTAGGAACACATAGTCCCTTGTAAACAATTTCATATAACAAGTTGACTCTTTTGAAAACAAGTTTAAAAGTTTGGGGGCGTATTCACCTTATCTCTTTAGGATCGGCTTCACTCACCGTCCAAGGGTCTTTCCCTTTCTTTTATCTCGAACCTTTAGCTACGAGTATAAATATTTGTTAGTCGGATACACGATCCGGTTTAAGACCTTTAGTCTTATATCTCAATCCTCGATTGAACCTCTAGTTCAATTCTTATTTACTTGAAAACCTATTGTTTAAAAGTAAATTATAAACCTTTAGTTTATATTAAAAACCTGACGTTTCTTCTTCTCCAAGAAAAGTAATCTTTTATTATTTAAGAATACTCTTTATTCATTAAATAATATTTTCATAACAAAGAATATATACATATATACTTACACACATATATATGTTATCACATATTCAACATTCAATCTTTCATTCATTTCTTTGTTATGTTTTCTTTTCTTTTCTTTTATCGAGGTATCGAGTATAACCTCGACTTTAAGGCTTAAGCCTTGAATATAATATTCAATTATATTGAATTCATTATTAAGCCTAACCTCGTTGGCGTTTAGAAATGCTAGGGACTCGAGCTGCACTCCGATGCCTCCTTACTTTGCTCGACATGCTAATCGAGGAATGTCAAATCTTCAACACTCGAGGACACGACTCTCGAGATTCCTCGTCATTATAACAACACCTTCTTGATTGAGTCAGGGTAGAGGGTTGGCAAGTACTTCTAGGAAACGTTATACACAAACGAAGGATCGTGGCACGCTTATCGAGGCAAATCGTTTATCGGTTCTAGAGAGAGGTTAGAGAGAGAGTGGAAAGCTGAGTTTTGGATGTGTGAAATGAACATCCCATGGCAGCTATTTATAGGCAAATTTTCGGATCCCATCGCGGTACGCGATGGGTGCTTCAGCAGACCTATCGCGTACAGCGATATAGGTCTGCTGACGCAGATCGTAGATCTGCCACGTGTTGACACGTGGCAGGCGCCGCTCCACATGGCGACACGTGGCGGCAGTGTTGTTACATGGTGACACGTGGCAGCACATGGTGCCACCGTGTGCCACGGGGCACACATGTCACACGTTGTCAGACACCCCATCGCGATACGCGGTGGGAGTCTCTTCTGACTCATCGCGTAGCGCGATGGGTCATGAAAACAGAATTTTCATTTTTAACCCTCAAGTTTGGAATTTGGCAATTTTAGTCCCTAGACTTCGGAAAGTTTATACTTTGAACTCGAAATTTTCACGTTGTTACATCCTCCCCACCTTGAAACAAATCTCATCCTCGAGATTGCTTTACTCGAACAAGTGTGGGTATTTTCTTTTTATTTCCGATTCAGGTTCCCAAGTATATTCGGGCCCTCTACGCGAGTTCCATTTAACTTTCACTATTTTCAATGTTTTTCTTTTCAATTTCTTTGTTTTCGAATCTTCAATTTGTATTGGACGTTCTACAAATTTTAAGTTCTCATTAATTTCAACGTCTTTTAATGGCATAGCCAAAGATTCGTCAGTTAAACACTTACGCAGGTTCGAAACATGGAATACATCGTGTATCCCTTGCATTTCCTCGGGCAGCCGCAAACGGTATGCAACAGTGCCGATTCGTTCGAGTACCTCAAAAGGTCCAACGAATCGAGGACTCAATTTTCCTTTCTTACCGAAGCGAACAACGCCTCTCAAAGGCGAGCTTTCAAAAGAACTTTGTCACCAACTTTAAATTCTAACGGCTTACGACGGACATCGGCGTAACTCTTTTGGCGATCACATGCCGTCTTAAGTCATTCTCGGATTTGGAGAACCTTTTCGGTTGTTTCTTGGACTATCTCGGGTCCAGACAATTGATTATCTCCGGTTTCAGACCAACACACGGGCGTTCTACACTTACGACCATGCAAAGCGACAATGGTGTTTACATAGATACGCGCTAGTCTATCCATAGAGTACGACTCATTGATGGTATAAAGTGTGCGGATTTCGTCAATCGATCCACAATCACCCAAATAGCATTGTGTTGTCGGGTCGTATTCAGGAGTTTGGTAATGAAGTCCATAGTAATTAACTCCCACTTCCAAACGGGAAGTTAGGGTTGCTGAAGCAATCCCGAAGGCTTTTGGTGTTTAGCCTTAACTTTTAAACAAGTTAAACATTTCGCAATATGCGAAGCGACATCCCTTTTCATTCCATTCCACCAATAGTTCGCCTTTAGATTGTGGTACATCTTATCACTTCCGGGATGCATCATGTATTTTGACTTATGAGCTTCGTTCAAAATTTTCTCACGCAATCCTCCAACGATTGGTACCCAAATCCGGTTTCCCATTCTAAGGATACCATCTTTACCTTTGACTAACGAGTCAATGGTGCCATTACGTTTTTCGTCGGAGATTTGGTTTTCATTGATTGCTTGAGTTTGAGCCTATTTGATTTGCTCAATGAGATCTATTTGTAGTTCTAGACGCAACGCTCGGACTCTTTTGGGTTTCCCGTGTTCTTTACGACTTAAGGCATCAGCCACGACGTTGGCTTTGCCTTCATGGTAAACAATCTCACAATCGTAGTCGTTGAGCGTTTCCATCCATCGCCGTTGGCGCATATTAAGCTCTTTTTGATCAAAAATGTGTTTCAAGCTCTTATGATTAGTGTACACGGTAAATCTTACTCCATAGATATAGTGCCTCCATATCTTAAGTGCAAAGATTATGGCACCTATCTCTAGATCGTGAGTCGTGTAATTCTTTTCGTGTATCTTGAGTTGACGAGAGGCGTAAGCTATTACTTTCTTACGTTGCATTAGTACGCATCCCAAACCTAAGTGAGACGCGTCACTAAAGACTACAAAATCCTCAGTACCTTCTGGCAAAGCCAAGTGTAACATCCTAAAATTTATAATGTTGAATAAAGAAAGTTACTTTTAGTGATTTCGCGTTATTAATTAATTAACATCGAGTAAAAAACGGATCATGGACTTAGACTAATTGAGATGGGTTAAATGAGAATGGGCCTTAGGTCCATGGGCTTTAAGGGATATAAATATCCCCTAAACCAACCTTAAACCCAAAACCATCATTCATTTCCATCTTATTCTCTAACACACTCCAAAACACACACACACACCACACACCGCCATATACGGCCGGCGGCCGAGGGAGAGAAACGAGCAAGATCCGAGAGAGAGTAAACAATTAGTTGTGATTAAACAAGTTAAACGAGATCCAAACGAGCACAAAAGGTATGTTCTTGACCTTTAAAGTTTATGTTTTATTGAATGTCCTTAAGCTTAAAGATTCAAGCTTTATAGTTTATACGGGATATATATACGAACGAAATGGTTAGGGAACGTTAGTGGGTGATGTCGAACCATAACAAGGTATTAAAATCGCCAAAATGCGTGATAAAAACCAAACCCGTAGCGAACTGGGCAACTTCGCCTTCAAAACGGTAACTTCGCCTTCAAGGCTTAACTTCGCCTATGGCCAAGTTCGCCTAACTGGTAACTTCGCCTAAGGCCAAGTTCGCCTAACTGATAACTTCGCCTAAGGCCAAGTTCGCCTAACTGATAACTTCGCCTAAAGCTAAATTCGCTTAAGGTTTAACTTCGCCTAAAGCTAAGTTCGCTTAAGGTTTAACTTCGCCTAAAGTTAAGTTCGCTTAGAAAATAAATTAAAAACCTAATGGAAAATGTGTTAAGACAGTTAATGTAAATAAATTTTTTCCAAGCTGACCTGGCAGCTCGACCCCAGCCAGGGGCTCTGCCCCTTGGACCCTGCTAGGGGCTGCCGCCCCTAGACCCCGCTGCCAGGGGCGTTGCCCCCGGACCCCCGTTCGTTGTGGGTACTAGTTAAGACTAGAAAGATGATATGAGAAGTGATAGTTAATTGATACGTATACTTGTTATACAGTCAGCCGTGCACAACTGAAGAAAGGGATTACGATTAACGGTGAACGTAACCGTGTTCAGGTGAGTTTCTAGCCCCAATTATGTGTCATGTTTTTGGGGCTATGTGCATACTCAATATGTTTGTTAATACGCTTATCCTAAGAGATAAGTGTATGCCTTATGTGAATAATGTGAAATGTATGAATGATGGCTTGACGGTACGTGAACGATCTTCGGATATTGCACGTACTGTCAGGTTGTAACGCTAAGTATAAGGTAAGTATGATATGTATGCTTATGTGTATGAATGTGATAAAGTTAATAAAAGCAGGAAAGGATGGATGTACGGTAACGAAGAGGGAATCGAACCCTACTAATATTCGAGAACTAGGGAACCGAACCCTACTAATATTCGAGGAAAGAGGGAACCGAGCCCTAATAATACTCGAGGAAAGAGGGTACCGAGCCCTAATAATACTCGAGGAAGGAGGGTACCGAGCCCTAATAATACTCGAGGAAGGAGGGTACCGAGCCCTAATAATACTCGAGGAATGTAGGGCGTAATGCTCTTTATAACGTAAGATATGAAAGTAAGTTAATACAAAAGAAAGTATGAAAGTATGAAAGTATGAAAGTATGAAAGTATGAATGAAAGAATATAAGTTTATGTGTATTGCATAGTGTATGATTAACTAGAACTCACTTAGCGTAGCTGACTTTTAGTATGCACGCAGGTGAGTAGGATGAGGCAGCTCGCTTGAGGAGACACGTGGCACTGAATAAGAGGCTGGCATCGGAAGACTCAAGACGTTTAAGTTTAATGTTTCGTTTATTTTGAAAGACAAAATGATGTTTTAAGACAAGACGTGTTTTATTATAAAATGTTTTATGAAAGCTTTTATATTCCGCGAATGTTTTAATTTACTCTGATATTTAGAACTGCGTTTATGAGTAAATCCAACACGAAAGTAGGGCTACCGGTAACGGGGCCTTACACCAAGATAGGTTCTTGGGTGAGTTTTTATTTAAGTATATCGAACGCCTCTTGTTGCTTCGTTCCCCATTCATATTTGATATTTTTACGAGTTAAGGAAGTTAAGGGAACGGCGATTCGAGAAAAATTCTCGATGAATCTACGGTAATAGCCGGCCAAACCTAAGAAACTTTGGATCTCAGTTGGCGACTTAGGAACCTCCCACTTAGAGATAGCTTCAATCTTAGCGGGGTCCACTTGAATACCGTTGACGTTAATGGCGTGACCGAGAAATTGCACCTCGTGCAACCAGAACTCGCATTTCGAGAACTTAGCGTACAACTTCTCGGTTCTAAGAATTTCAAGCAATGTTCGAAGATGAATTTCATGATCAGCCTTAGACTTAGAGTAAATAAGTATGTCGTCGATGAATACGATAACAAATTTATCCAAGTACGTCTTGCAAATACGGTTCATCATGTCCATGAACGCAGCTGGGGCATTAGTGAGTCCAAACGGCATGACCGTGAACTCATAATGTCCATACCTTGTTCGAAACGTGGTCTTTGGAATGTCTTCGGATTGAACTTTGAGTTGGTGATAGCCAGAACGAAGATCGATTTTAGAAAAGAAGCTATCACCTTGAAGTTGATCGAAAAGGTCATCAATACGAGGGAGTGGATATCGGTTCTTGATCGTGACTTTGTTCAACACACGATAATCAATATACATCCTCATGGAACCATCTTCTTGACAAACAGAATTGGCGCTCCCCAAGGCGACGAACTCGGTCGAATGAAACCTTTTTTTAAAAGCTCGCCGAGCTGTTTCTTCAACTCTTTCATTTCAGTCGGCGCTAAACGATACGGAGATTTGGCGATTGGAGCAGTACCAGGAATAAGATCAATCCTAAATTCTACTTCACGATCGGGAGGAATACCAGGAAGTTCATCAGGAAAGACGTCAGAAAAGTCAGAAACGATAGGGACATCTTTGATTTCTTTTGGCTTTGATTCTTCAGTGACGTAGGCCATGAATGCGAGGCATCCTTGATTCAAACATTTGTTAGCCCTAATCATAGAAATTATGCTAACTTGGCCAACGTCTTTGTCCCCTTCAATTTGAATCGTTCGTTTATCGGGGGCTTGAAGTTCAATGGTTTTGCTATTGAAAATGATACGCGCATGGTTATCAGATAAGCAGTCCATACCAAGTACAGTATCAAAACCAGCCAGACTCATGGGTAACAAACATATAGGCAGAATATAACCGGCTAGAAGGATTTTTCCGTTTTCAAGGGCTTCAGAAATTTTAACGATTTCGCCACTAGCAGTCTCGACGCTTAGAGTTTTATCTAATTTAGTTAATGGTTCGTTTAATAGACTACAGAAACTATAATCTATAAAACTCAAATTGGCACCTGAATCAAACAAAACTCTAGCATAGGTGTCGTTGACTAGAAACATACCGGTGATGGTTTCCGGCACATCAACGGCTCTTTTTGTGTCGAGTACAAAGACTCGAGCGTTTCCTTTCTTGTTTTGGCCACTTTCACCCGCACCACCAGCAGCAGTCTTGTTCTTTGGGCACTCAAAACTCAAATGGCCCATTTCCTTGCAATTAAAGCAAGTCATATTCTTCTTCCAACAATTAGTAGCATCATGTCCCGTACGATTACAGGATTCACAGACTTTAGGAGATGGGGCGAAGTTGCATCGGCCCTTGTGGTATCTTCTACAAGTCTTGCATGGCGTAGAGTTGTTTCGGTTTATGCCTTAGCCTCTAAAGTTGGAATTTCCACCAGTCTTTCCTTGAGCAGCCGTTGGTGTCACCTTTTTATCCTCCTCTTTATTGCGGACCATGCCACCCATCAAATAACCGGCCAACTCCATAGCAGAGTCAGCGGTTTGAGGTAGGTGAGACCTCACCATGTCGCGGATTTCCCGCGCAGTCCCCATATATATCTTGTGACCTTGCTGGACTCAGGGTTAACCAGCTGGGGAACTAGGCGACAGTATTCAAGGAACTTGGTATTGTACTCTCGGAGGTTTGTCCCTACGACCTTATGGTTAAGGAACTTGGTTTGGATTTGATCGGTCTCGTGCATGGGACAAAACTTCCCCATCACCATGGCCTTAAACTCTTCCCACGTTAGGCCGTACATCACATTTCTTCCTTTACTCATCAATAGCGCATTCCACCACTCGTGCGCTTCACCCTTGAACATTAGGGCAGAGTACTGAATTTTCTCTTCCTCGGAACACTTGCTTGTGATAACAAGAGTTTCCATCTCCTCGAGCCACCTCACGGTTGCGATGGCTCCCTTGTCACCATGGAACTCCTTCGGTCCATAGTATTTGAAATCTTTGAAAGTACACCCACTAACTTTCAATTTCTACTTTTGCCTAATGCCTTCGTCGGAATTGGACCCATGATCGCTTTTTTCATCATGAGATGGATTTGGACGGGATCTCTCGATTTTTCGAGAGGGATGAACGGAAGGATTAACAGATCGGGAATGTCTAGATTGTCGAGATTGAGATCTAAACGCGGATTCTTCCCTAACCGCATCTTTAATCATCTTTTGGATTCTATTCATGTATTTCTCAGGAATTTCTTCCTCTTGCTCGTTCTCAGGACCTTTCCGTTTATCTCTCATTTCTCTCTCATTACGAGCATTCTCGTTATTATTGCTTTGTTAAGACATTTTCTCTTAATATGTCTTTTAACTGAAATTTAGCAATTTCTCATATTAAACACACATTTTATTTCATATATACATATCACAAAAGGATATGTATATTTCATATTACACATAAGTATATATATCGTTCCAACGATATATATAACTGGTCCTATCATTACAAGAGAACGTTTCAAACGTTCTTTATTTATTCGTACTTATATTACACATAACAGACAGGACTATTTTATACACAGTCTTCACATGGCCACCATCTTCAATTCTTCAAGAATTTCTTCACAACCTTCGATATCTTGTTGCACTTTCGAAGGATTGTTTCTCTGACTTTCTTTCTTTTCTTCTCCTCTTCGTCTGCTTTCTTCCTTCAGTCATCGGTCTCGTGCAATGCGCGATCCAGGTGTTCTTCATATGACTGTGGGATTATGTTGGGGTATCCATACTGCGGAGGTGGGTCACGGTAACCCAACGTCACCATCTCGTAATGGTTCCTCGGCTCTGGATACGGAACATAATCCATGGTGGATGAAAGGTAGAGGTAGGTTTTGGCAGCTTGATTATGCTCTCGGATCTCGTCGGCTTGTTCTTGGATTGAAGGAATTTCTCCTTGAAATGGTGGGAAGCTTGATTCCTAAGTTTCTCAAGATGCTGGACATATGGATCCACATAGCTATAGCTTGCGTTTTGGGAAGTGAGTGATCCTTCCATTGGGCTTGTCATTTCGTTGGAATTCTCAGGATGCTCTTCTTCCAGTTCCTCTTCAGTCTATTCCTCGGGATCCTCTTCTTCTTCAGGATCCTCCTCTTTTTCCGGTTCTTCTTCTTCTTCCGGTTCATCTTCCTCCATGGATTGTGCGGGTTCATCGTTTATTGAGATCATCTGGAAAGTCTCAATGGGCATCATAACCCTCATTTTGGGTCTACAGGACGGTCCTTCACCGTTGTTTGGTTGGAAATTAACTTCATTGAAGGTGGAACTTCCGGCATGCCACTCTTGTTGTTCAGAGAGACACTTCATCCACTCGGAGGATGGTTGAGAGTTGGGTAGGTATCCAGTTGGATAGTATTGTGGTATCTCCGAGGGTTGGTAAGTCGGTATTTCAGAAGGTTGATACATCGGTAGAGTTGGTGGATGATAGCTTGAATGTCTTGGTGGCTCAATTCCTTGGTTTGGTGGACTATTGGGAACATCGATTGGGTAGTGTCTACTTTCAGGGTAGTACACAGGTTTGGACAAGTCGTGTTCCACATCTTGGTTGAAGTACGCCTCATAATAACCATCGCTCATGTTGTCTTCGGGGTAGGGTTCGGCTATTCCGTCCTCCTTTGCCTTGCGCACAAAGTCTTCGATGTGAGCTTTGAATGACATCTAATATTATGGGTGGTTTAGATTGTAGAGTGGGAAAGAAAGGTTACCAGCCTATCTTATCCCTAAACACATAAACAATTATTTCCTATACTTGAATCGAAGCTTGGGTATTGTTTTATGATACCCAATTCGCTAAGAACGATGAATCTGATACCAACCTGTCACACCCTCGTCTAGGGCCTAGGAGCGTGACTCAGTAGTTGGTATCGTTATTGTAAATAAATCAGAGTTACGTTTAATTGCGGAAGACTTATAAAACTTTAAGGATCGAAAGTGTAAAATATATTCAAAAGACGGGATTATAACACCCGCTTAAGTTACAAAATATTTATGTGTTTAATAATTACAAACCACCATGTTTATATATTAAGTTACAAAAGAAATCTGAGCCATCGGATATATCAGTAGCACTTCGATATTCCAAGTGCTAATCTTGTTCACCTGCAAAATGTAATAAAATACGCCAGCAACGAATGCTAGTGAACACGCTGACGCAAAAGTAACTCTTTTACTTTATTATCCATCGAGACTACGCCTGCCTCGGCCCAACGTGGCTTAGGAATAACAAAGTCAAATAACGCATTATAAAATAGAGCCTCTACACTAGGTCACCTCACAAACACCGCAGCGATCGACTTCATTAAGTACCCGTAAATATACACATACGGTCGTACTCCCTGCAGGAGAGCGTCCTACGACCAAGAGTGGTGCGATCATGCCCATACATCGCATAGTACCACCTACGTAAGGATCCAGACATATGTATACCACAACCCGAGGGCTAGGTTTATACCCATAGTTATAACGGTTTTAGGAACACATAGTCCCTTGTAAACAATTTCATATAAGAAGTTGACTCTTTTGAAAACAAGTTTAAAAGTTTGGGGGCGTATTCACCATATCTCTTTAGGATCGGCTTCACTCACCGTCCAAGGGTCTTTCCCTTTCTTTTATCTCGAACCTATAGTTACGAGTATAAATATTTGTTAGTCGGATACACGATCCGGCTTAAGACCTTTAGTCTTATATCTCAATCCTCGATTGAACCTCTAGTTCAATTCTTATTTACTTGAAAACCTCTTGTTTAAAAGTAAATTATAAACCTTTAGTTTATATTAAAAACCTGACGTTTCTTCTTCTCCAAGAAACGTAATCTTTTATTATTTAAGAATACTCTTTATTCATTAAATAATATTTTCATAACAAAGAATATATACATATATACTTACACACATATATATGTTATCACATATTCAACATTCAATCTTTCATTCATTTCTTTGTTATGTTTTCTTTTCTTTTCTTTTATCGAGGTATCGAGTATAACCTCGACTTTAAGGCTTAAGCCTTGAATATAATATTCAATTATATTGAATTCATTATTACGCCTAACCTCGTTGGCGTTTAGAAATGCTAGGGACTCGAGCAGCACTCCGATGCCTCCTTACTTTGCTCGACACGCTAATCGAGGAATGCCAAATCTTCAACACTCGAGGACACGACTCTCGAGATTCCTCGTCATTATAACAACACCTTCTTGATTGAGTCAGGGTAGAGGGTTGGCAAGTACTTCTAGGAAACGTTATACACAAACGAAGGATCGTGGCACGCTTATCGAGGCAAATCGTTTATCGGTTCTAGAGAGAGGTTAGAGAGAGAGTGGAAAGCTGAGTTTTGGATGTGTGAAATGAACATCCCATGGCTGCTATTTATAGGCAAATTTTCGGATCCCATCGCGGTACGCGATGGGTGCTTCAGCAGACCTATCGCGTACCGCGATATAGGTCTGCTGACGCAGATCGTAGACCTGCCACGTGGCAGGCGCCGCTCCACGTGGCGGCAGTGTTGCCACGTGGTGACACATGGTGCCACGTGGCACACGTGTCACACGTTGTCAGACACCGAATCGCGGTACGCGATGGGAGTCTCTTCTGACTGCGTAGCGCGATGGGTCAGGAAAACAGAATTTTCATTTTTAACCCTCAAGTTTGGAATTTGGCAATTTTAGTCCCTAGACTTCAGAAAGTTTATACCTTGAACTCGAAATTTTCACGTTGTTACAACATGTTTCACTCGTTCATCTATGTTCGTGAACGTTCATTTATGATCATTCATTTAAGTTTGTTTACGTTCATTCATGTTTGTTTACATATTAATAGAAAATTATAAAATATCATTTGCATTTAGAAATTATATCACCCTAACATGTTTTATATTTGTTTGTTCGTGTCTATTTAAATGCGTTCATTTATGTTCGCTCATGTATGTTTGTGTTCGTTAATGTATGTATATATGTGTCATTCATGTTTGTTTATCTTGGTTTAATTATGTTCATTTATGTTTGTGAATTGTCTGTTTAAATTTTAAATTAACAATCATAAACGAACATGAACATGTTTAGTTTTTAACTAACGAACATGAACACAAATATTTGTTCGATTAAGTGTTTATGTTCATGTCCGTTTGGTTCGTTTTCAGGCCTATATATGCAATTATAATATAATTACTTGTAAAACAAATTGAAAAAAATGAGTAGAATAAGAAATTTTGCAGCATAAAAGTTACAAACACAAAAAACAACTTAAAATTATAAAATAACATGGTTAACTTGATTAACTCGAGCCGACTAACCCGAAATCCAAATAACCCCAACCCGACTAACCCGGACCTTAATAGGGTTGGGTTGCGGGTTAGATATTTTATAAGGAAAACCCGACTAACCCGACCTGATTAACCCGAAACCCAATCAGGTTGACCCAATGAACACACCTAGTTTTGACCTATGAATAGCTAGGATAAATGAGATGAGAGATTAGAATATTACGATTTAGAAAGGGAAATTAATATTTTATAACTCAATTGCTAAAAAGGTTTTAGCACATCACCCATGATAAACTAGAATGAAAGAGATGAAATATTAAAAAACTAAAAGAGAAAACAGAAATAAAAGTTTGACACATAAGACTCGTTATTTTACTTTATTAGAAAAGTAAAATCAATCAATCAATCATACCCAGTGAATTTCCACCACCAACAAAGCTATAGGTAGGGTCTGGGGTGGGTGGGATGTAGGCACACAGTACCTCTATCCAAAGGGATAAAGAGGTGGCTTTCAGAGAGACCCTAAGCTCTTAAGTACATTTGTATGAAGCAATACAAAGGAAATCAAAGTTCAACATTAATATAATAATAATAATAATATGGAAAGAATATACTATTATAGTGTGTGCCTAAAATAAGATAAATAGAAGCCCTAAGGTATTCTTTCTCCCTAAAAATCCTTAACTTTAATTCTACTTCTCCACGAATTCCTATCCCCAACCATGTCCTCGGAGAGGTTTAGGTATATCAAATCATGCTTAATTCTCTCATCCCACGTTAAATTAGGCCGTTCTCTACCCCTTCCCTTCTACAGTAATGTTTTCTACGGATCTAACAGTATTCATCGTCTGTCTACTCTTCACATGTCCAAACCATCCCAATCTCAACTCTTTTATCTTGTCTGCTATGTTCGCTTCCCCTAATCTCTCCCGAATCACCACGTTTCTTATCCGGTCTAACCTTGTGTGCCCACACATCCAACGTAGCATTCTCATTTCTGCTACATCCATCTTCCGCACTTGTGCCTTCTTGATGGCCCAGCAATCCGTTCCATATAGCATTGCAGGTCTAACTGCAACTCTATAAAATATTCCCTTTAGTTTAGTTGGAAAACTCTTGTCGCACAATATACCTGTGACTGCTTTCCATCTACACCATTCTACCTAAACTCGATGGGTCACGTCACTATAGCGGTTTGTTGTACACCACTAGCATCAAATAATTGTTTTGAGCCGCAAAAATTCAGCATCAAATAATTGTTTTGAGTAACAAAAATTCACTCTTGAACTCATTTTCAGCAATAGCAATATGTATGGGATGGCGTACACCACTAGCACCACTAGCCACATCATTAATATATTGGCTTTCATTCCCAATAGTCATAAGTTTTAATAAGTTGAAAGTGTTCTTCATCATGGAAATAAAGAAAGCTTAAAGAATATAATACCTTACTCTCGGATGCAATTTGAATTTTGGGTAAAATTAGGAACATCTCCAACTAGTAAAGGAAAACAATATGAAAAGAACTTTCAATACATGTTACAACTGAAATAAATAAAATCAGAATATGTTCAGGTCGAGTTGCTGAGGGCCTGAGGCCACATGTTGGACAACACGATAGCGGTTTGTTGTACTAATAGAGGCGACTATCAATTAGAGCATCTCTAATATGATGTTTAGTTCTAACGTGACACTGTTCAGAATTATGAACCGGATAAATATACATTATAGATGATGTTCAGTTTTGAACATATTCACAAAACTATATAGAAGTAAACATAATAAGTGGGTTCAATATAATTAATTTTTCATTTAAATTTTAAAACCAATCCCCCACCCCCCACCCTCACCCACTTTAATTATCTTTCTTTTAAAATTAGAAAATATTTTTTTTGTTTGTTTTTTATTTTCAACAGTAAATTTTTTTTAATAATATATATTATTTTTTTTATGTAATTTTAAAAAACTTTAATAATTTTTTGTGAGTGTTTTGCGTGTGGTTGATTTATTTGTTGTTTATGTAATTTTAAATTTTTATTTATATGACTTTTATTATTTTGATTTTAAATCTATTTACTCTAATTATTTTATTATTAAATAATATGAAATAAAAAAATAAGATACCTATAATAGTATTATAATTTTTAAAAGTATTTGAGTTTATAAAAATATAACATATAAAAGTAGATGATTATGTGAAATATAAGGGTGTTTAAAAGTAAATGTAGTGTCGAAGAAAAAAATGAGCATTTTTGATTTTTGAAAATGGATGAGTGGAAACTGATGTGATAGCTGGTGTGACGCGTTTAGTTTTTTACTCATCCACCATTGTGGATGTTCTTAACTAAAAAGAATATGTCATTTGTTGCTAACAACGATTGATGTGTATATGATGTGTTCGAGTTTTTTTTCCAGAGCCTACAAAGTCTCTCAAGGTTTTGGCGTGTCATTAAAACTGAAGGAGTAACTTAGTTTTTGCTGGGATTTAATTGCTCTTAATACATTGATTTGACGTGAGTATACGAAGTGCAAAATACGTCATTAAGCTCACGGTCTCAATCACAACGTGCACAGAACCCATTTATTCATTACCATGAAGAAAACAGTATAGTTCAGATTTTAGACTTAGCAACGGGCTTGGCCTTAATAGAGAGGTGGGAGTGTGAACAATTGGATTACCCATAAGCTTATTTTAGGATCCTGAGCCCTGTATTATACTACCTCCGTCCCATTAAAAGTGTCATATTTTGAATTTTCAAAGTCTTTATTTATAAACTTTGACTTTAATTATTTACTTTTTGTGTTATATAAAACTTGATAAAAATTATACCGATAAAAACATTTTTTAAAACATACTCAAATCATATAACTTTCATCAAGTGTTATCAAACGCAAACAAAATTATTTAAGGTCAAAGTTTATAAATAAAGACTTTGAAAATTCAAAACGTGCCATTTTTAATGGGACGGTGGAAATATTAGTCATATCAAGTGGGAGTTTGGAACCTATTACTACTTCAAATGGTGAAAGTGAATTCCAATCAAGTGTAACATATTCAGATGGAGAGGGAGAGTGGATCGAGATGGATATTGGATAAGCTGCCAACTTTAAAGATTCTATAAAAAAACGTCTAGTTTAATTCCAATTTGTGCATTCTTTGTGGTACCACACTCGAGATGGCGGACCACATATTTACCTCTTGCTACATTTTCTCGATTGTATGACAAAGAATTAGTAGCTGATACAAAATAAAGCAAATATTTGCCTTTAAAGAATTACGGTTAGAGAGTTATTGGAATCTCATAATTCACAGTGGATAGGCATTGATCAAAAGGACATTCTACATAGCATTATCATTGTTAGTGCATATGAAAGACAAGAAATAAAGTTCAATTCTCAAAAGAAGAAGTTAAAGTGATAAACACTTTTGAGGATATAAAATCGTTCGAGTATCTTTGGATAAAGAATAGGTCGAATCACAATTCTATCTTATCGGAAGATGGATGTAATTTCTCTTTTTTTTATTTATTTTTTATTTTGTAAACCATGTTGTAATTGGTTATGTTGTTTGCCTTTGCTTCGGCGGGTGCTTTTCTAATAAAATTTGCCTTTCGAAAAATAAAAGAAGAAAAAAATTGGAGAGGCCTTGTCCAACCATATATTTAGTTTGTCATTTAGTCTAGATGGCAAATGAGTTGGATGAGAGAGAGTGTATGATGTTTAGAAAAGTGCATGAGTTTGGATAAATTTATGAGTGAAGAGTTTATAAAAAGGTAGAGAGAGGAAAATGAAAAATAGAGAGAGGATAGAGAAATGGTGACTAGGTCGTTAAGTAATGACCAAATATTCCTTCCACACCTATTAAATTCATTTATCTTAACTCTTCTTCTTTGAAATGCCTATTACTAATGTATTCACGTCACATTCTCTATTTCTATAATTACACTAAAAAAACACTACATTTTCTCTCTCATATACAATTAAATAATACTTTTTTACATCTTTATCATTATATTTTCTTTCTCCTTCACTCACAATCACTTTCAAATATATTAAAAAATAAATGCATGATGAATAGTGGTGCTCCAAATTTACTCATTTTTTTAAATTTTCTCTTTTCTCTACTCACAACCACTTATCATTCTTTAAAATTTTTTAAAGAATTCTCTCACAAAATTTTTAGAGAACCTGATGTGGATCTCCCATATAATAATCTTTAATAACTTTTGTTGGTTACATAATCTTAAAACTCTCATATCATTGTTAATAGTTTCCCTGACGTCAACTCCATGCTCCTTTAAAGATTTGGTACTAGGTATCCATCAAGGATTTCAAATCATTTTTATTTCCAGTTTTGGTTAGCCTCAATGAAAACCAACCTTTAGATACTCTAAATACATTAACACTAAATAGATAACATTAATAAACATAACAGTTAAAACTTAATAGAGCGCCTTTGATCTAGTGATACCAAAGTGTTGGAAAAAGGTGTCAGTTGTCAAAGTAATAAGAAGTCAAGCCGTGCTGTGAGTCAAAATGTGTAAGTTTAAAAAGCTTCTTCTTAAAACTAAACACGACAGTTGTGAATAGTCAGAATTATGATCATATTTTAAGTATTTAATGGAAGATGGTAAGTAATTTCTCTCATTATTGAAGAAAATTTTGATTAAAGATTATTAAACTTAACCTTGTACATTATATCGTATTTTACCCATGTAACAACTGTTATTTAATTATTACTGTTTCAGTTAATACGGTTGTAGTTGGTAGCTATTAATGGTCGCTTAACGGTTGGTGATTAACCACAAAAAAACCATATGTATTTATGGTGCTTGAACATCGTCATATGAGGCACCAAATTTATTCGAAATCACTTGTTTGAACCTTTTATTCGTATTCGTTCAATTATCATCAAGAGTGCGAGTGTTCTTTGATATCATACATAGTGACATTAGAGCAAAAATCCAGGGAAAGATTCAAAACGCTGGTAAAAGAAAGTATCGTTCAATTCTCAACCGATGCATCCAATTGGAAATATGATCAAAGAGAAAAAATGTAATCAGACTGTGTAATTGTTAATACTGCATGGTCCAAGGACATCTCATATCTCATATCCAGCTGCAACCTCAAGGAGCGTGATGAATTAGCTTATTTGATTCTAGGAGCAATGGATGTTGGCACACAAGATCAGAATTTTTCAGATTAATAACTCATTCGTCTGTATTGTTATTGGTACATATGCGAAAAAGTGGAACGATATTTGGATGTGTGTGTGCTCTCATTCCTATCTCATTTATTGGTGCATTAGTCTGCAGCTGCAGCTGCAGCTGATGTACATATTGTGTGGACTATTGTTATATGATCATTGGATTATTAATGTTATTGGCTCCCATGGGCATTTCCATAATAGAATGCTATTGCATTGATTCATCATTGATCGTTTAGCATATGACATCGTTCTTATTGTTACATTGTTATCATGGGTATTTCCACAACAGAATGCTATTGTATTGATCTATTCATCACTGATTGTTTAATGCATGGCATCGTTTTTATTGTTATATTGTTGTTGCCATTATTCTTCCATTACTGAGCAATTTTTAGTACACCCGTATTTCTTTTTAGTGTTCCCTCTTATTTTAAAACATGTACTCATGGGAATCTGGGGAACATGTGATACGGGATAATAAAAGTTTAGATTGCAAAGACAAGAAGTAAAATTATTTGAATATTGAATATAATAAGGGCGTTGTAAGACTTAATATAATTTAGGGTTTTTAGACTTATTAAATTGTTATTAATGACGGGCTACTGCATTGTTGATGCATGACCCTAATCGGGACGGGATGTTACAATTTAATACCCTTATTCTTCTTAATAGTCTTAGGGCCTGTTCGTTTTAAGGATTTGTAAGGAATTCTAAGGAATGAGATTTTAAATCCCATGAATTGATATGTTCGTTTCATTAAATGAAAGAATGAGAATGGAAACTAAATCCCATCAAATCCCACATTTCATAGGATTTTAAAATCCCATCTATTTGAAAGGATTGTTAAGGATTTTCTTATTAACAATAAAAACCCCTCCAAAATAAATTCAAAAAAATTATTAAAAAAATCATAACTCAAAATATAAATCAAAAACGAAAAATATAAAAAAACTAAAACGTTTCCGCCTTTGCTCTCGTTCTTTTAAAAAAAAAAAACCCCCAAGAATGAAGAAGATTCCAATTCCAATACATTAACCAACCAAACACATGATAGGGATTCTCAAACATTCTATTCCAATTCCAATTTCTATTCCAATTCCAAATTCTTTAAAAAAAGTCATTGAAGCGAACGAGCCCTTAGAGAACCATAGTGTGTGCATTTGGAGAAAGCATAAAAGAAGTAGCAAATTCAGCCCGTTGGGGGAGGGGGGGGGGGGTTGTCTAATTGATGAAGCCCTTAAAACCTTACGAGTAACAAACGATAAAATCGGGCCCTCCCTTTTATATATATATATATAGAAAGCACGCACTCTTATTCAACAACAAACCACAGTAAAAATAAATCTAAATTTATATAATTATATATGTTATATATATTTAATAATTTTTAATAGGTTTGTTGTTGTATAATAAAATTAGCGTCTTTTATAGAATTTTTGGTGGAGTGATATAATGGTTTGTATAGGTTTATAAATTTTTATTATAGCATATGCTCTTTGGGCTGAATAGGTTCTCACATTCTCTTTGTTTTTTTATTAGGCTTCAACACATATTAGCTGTGTACAGAAAGAAAAAATATATAGGAATGATCAAACGAAAGGCCAAAGAATTTGCATTTGTGCAGGAAAATAATCACCATGAACTTAACAACTCCTCCAACAAATCAGATCCTAGATCTTCCAAAATCAGCAAGTCTTTCTGTTGTTTGTTTTCTTCACTTGAATTCAATGACAAAGACATTCTCGGAAGCTTGTGCATCGCCTTTATAGCGAGTACAGGAGATTCCCCATCCGTATTACTGCACCGCATTCCATTCAGAGAGTCCTTAACGGTTTCAGCTGAAAAGTTTACGACAGATGAAGAGCCCCTCATTGAGTATGATGCTTGATCATATGCCAAAGCTGCCGCTTCGGCAGTATCAAATGTCCCCAGCCAGACCCTCTTCCCATTTCGTGTCGAATCCCTTATTTCTGCTGCAAACTTTCCCATGGTCTCTTTCTAACACCAACATATTGTTTCTTCTGATCACCTTCTTCTCTCCTTTCTGAATTTATGACTTCTTCATTCGGGGAACAATCGATATTCCCTTCTTGGGATGACTGAGATACATCCATCATCAACTGATGATGGAGTTCAGAAAGGATGTAATATTGGAAGCACCTATATATAGATAGTTCTATACAATAAATTTAGAACTTACAAAATTTAGGATTTTGCTAAAAATATACAGTTGACTTAAAAGTATTTTAATACAACATGTTTTAAGTCAGAGAATTATAAAATACAATTGAACCAAACTCCTATCTAATTGCTTTTTGTCCTTTATTACAGATCCACATATTCATGATAGATAAAGATTAACCAATTAAGATAACTTTGCAGATAAATTGAAAGGTGAAGCAAGTTAAAGTTTCAATATCTGCTAGTCTACAACTTATCTCCACTAATTTCTAGGATAATAACGAAAATGATCATGTGTTTTTTTCTTGGCGAGAAATGAAAAATATTTATAATAGTTCGTCGACGTAGTCTAATCATATATAAAAGATTCACCAACAGGATTTTGTATGACTTGTATGGCGTTCTTAATCGTGTATATTTCACTTTCAGATTAAGGTGTTTTGTAGGTACACGAAATGAAGAAGCAACTTGTAACTTACTACTAGTTTCTAGTCAGTTTAGTGCAACCCCAACTAGGGGCGCTGCCTCTTGAACCTCAGAGAGTCAGCCCCCACACCGGCCTGGTCGGTGGAGCCCCTAATGGATATTAACTAGTCTTGTATAAAAACTTGGTAGCACACACAGTAGCCTTCTTTAAAAGTGAGAAAGAAAAACTTGTTTTGACTTTTGTAGCTTTGTTTGTAGAATGAGTAAACCAAAGAAACACAACTTTTAATTAATTAAAAACTAGATACAAATGACCCTTTAAATACTAAAACCTTTACATTATCCTAAATAAACTCAAATACTAGAACTTATAGATAAACATAACATGTGTTTATCCATCCTTATTCAAAAACAATCAAACTAAGACTCAAACTATTATTACGTAACTTAATAATAACTCTAATAAACTTTCAAATCAACCCCTA